>NW_004524668.1:10674826-10702810 GCF_000260255.1 Octodon degus
GAGGAGGAGGAGAAGAAGAAAAGGAGGAGGAGGAGGAGCTATTGAGAGGTTGTAGGAAGCTGTCAGGGGGCTGCTGGTTCTCTCAGCTATTCGCCTGGAGGAGCTTGTCATGCTGGCTTTCCTGGTGAACTCATCTGTTATCATTGAAGGAGCTCCGGACCTTGTTGTCACTGAGAATGGCTACAGTTCACTGTGGACAAGTTCTGGTTCTTAACTTCAGCATCACTGCCTGGCTCTAGAGGGCAAGAGGGTGCACCATTGAGCCCTCGGGAAGCTTGTCATGCTGGCTTTCCTCATACGGATTCGGCCGTTCTCATCCTCAGAGGAGCGCAGGACCTCATCACTGAGGATGGCTATGATACCTTTCTGGGGAGCTCCGGTTCAGACCCCTCAGCCTGTGGTTAGCACAGGTCCTTCATCCCACTGGCACAGACTTTCCAGCTTCCACCACTGGCCTTTGAAATGTCCCAGTACAGATCCGTGAAGCAGGCCTGCATGAGACATTGTCGTGGGCTCTTGGCCTCCAGGGGGACTCATGGGGGACACTGTTATGGGCTCTGGGTCTTCAGCGGGACCCATGTGGGACCTTACATGGGATCCAGGCCCTCGGCTGGATTCCCTTCAGTGTGTGGACAGATTTCCCGCACTCTTTTTGTATGTGACTCCTTGGGTGACTATTATAAAATAATCTTATAAATCACATGGTGTCCTGCATGAAATTGTCCCCCCAGAAAACCCCAGACTACAACAGAAGCACAGCTCTGAGGGAAGGAGGGAACACCTGAAGGAACAGAAGTACTAAGTGAGACGGTGACATTAAAACAGCATTCATGACCTCCTCAATTCATCTTCAAAATAAGAAGCTACTGCTGTCACCACCACAGAGGCCACCCACGTTTCACAGCCAGGTCACCTGAATGAAACATCCAGGAAGAGGCTGGTATCTGAAAAGACAGCACCGAGATGAAACTTGTAACCACAGAACTAAACTCGGGAACTCTCCACCTGAGAGAGAACAAAATCAAAGAAGAAAACATAAAAGATACGCAGGAGAAAACCCCGGAAGTTCCAATAACCGGTGCTGTGCTACCCAGTAAATGCATGCAAAGTGTTCCTGTCATTTTACATTTTCTGATAGCTACTTGGAGAAAAGAGCCAGGTGGAATTAATTCTAATATATTTTAATGCATTCTATGAAAAAATATCACCAGCTCAGCCTAGGATCAATCAAATGAAAGCATTGACATACTGTTTCTTGAATGCCTTGGAAATACAGGCTATGTCCTAACTGTACAGCCTGTCTTGATTCAGACTAAAGCCCAAACCCCTTGAAGTCACGGGTGTCGGGTGGCACTCACTTAAGACAATGCAGCCATCGCAACCACTTTCTTTCTGGAGAAGTGGGCACTAAATCCAGGGCCTTGTACTGAGCGATGGCCCCTCCCCTTTTTTAGTTTTTACTTTGAAACCGGGCCCACTAAGCCACTGACTTTCCCAGGCTGGCCTCGGGCTTGTGATCCTCTTGCCTCAGCTTCCCAGAGTGCTGGGGTTACAGACAGGCAGCGCTCCGGCTGGCTCACAAGAACCCTAGGACAGAAGAGCTTGAATGTAGGAGAAATGAAAAATAGACAGGAGCATGAAGCCATGTACCTTTAGAAGAAAACAATCCACCAAGTTCATGAGAACAGGACTTGAACATTCAGAGCAAAGTAAAAAACTGAAGATTCCAAAAAGTAAAAAGGTTATGGGCGTAGAAATGAGCACCAAATTGAGATCAGACTTATCAGTGACACAAAAGGCTAGGAGGAAATGAGGTGAGGGTACGTGCACACACACACACACACACACACACACACGCATGCAAACACATGCGTGCGCACGCACAAACACACACACACATGCGCACACAGTTTCCTAAGGACAAGTGACTTTGGAGAAGGAACCCTCAGAGGGTCATTCTGTCTCCAGACGCAGAGGTTGCGTGTGTAACCATGCAGGCAGCTCAGGCGAGACATTTTCTGAACCTCTGCAAATCCTTCCCCTACCCCCCAGCCTGGCCTGCAGCCTCCCTGGCTTGGATGGTGCTAAATTGTCTTAAGCCAGAACCTAGCTCGGTTTAGTCATCCCAAATCCCTAAAAGTAGCTGTGACTCTTCCTGAGTTAGTGGCCCCAAACCTACCAACCCCATCCTGGATGGGGGAAGAGAGAACAGACAGTTCTACTACTGACCCATCAGATTCAAAAAGCCTTGATGAGTTTCCCCAGAGCCCGAGCTGGAGGCTCTGCCTGGATTCCTGCAAGGAAGGCTTAGTTACTCCTCCTTAGCAGCCCATTCCATTGACCACCAGGCAGCTTTGGCTGTTAGCTAAAAATCTATACCTGTGTCTCAGGAATTGGAGCACAATATAGCCAGGAGGACAATCACAGATGACTCTGATTTAATCTATTTTATTATTAAAAGTTTTTAAATCCTGTATTTATTTGGTACAGAGCTTGGACTCACAGTGATCCTCCTGCCTCAGCCTCCCCAGTGCTAGGATTGAAGGCATACACCACCATGGCTGGTTTCAGTGGCAGGCACAGTACACCGGGGTTCCGGAGCCAGCACAGCATGTGGTGCAGGAGATGGAACCTGGGTCCTTGTGCTTGCCAGGCAGGCGCTTAGGCTTCCGAGCTGTCTCCCCAGCCCCTAATCACTTATTCTGAAGATGAAGCAGTGGTGACTCAGAGAGTCATGAGGCCCAGCAGGAGTCCAACTGATGCTACTGGTACTGGGTCTCCGCGTACAGGGTAGTGGGTGCCCTTACCACACCAGGAGCTGCCAAATCTTCCAGAAGAGGGGCTTGGGAAATTCGTGGCATGGAAAGAGCAGCACTGGCTGCATCATGGTCCAGAGACAGCTTCATATAATAAAATGTTCCCGAGACACTGCTGCCTTGGGAAGGGATCTGGGAAGTCACAGTCTCTGCTCGCTACGCTGCTCTCTATCTCTCTGTGAAAAGGCTCAGCACTGAGTTTGGAGGCCAAGGAGGCTACAGGGTTTGCAGAAAGAGATAAGAGTGCAGGGGGCGCTGCAGCCCTCTCCTCCCATTCAAATCAAAAGCTGCTGGGAGAGAGGGGGTTATTCCCTCTCTCAGCAGGCCCCACACAGTCCCAGACAATCAACAGCTCCCACAGGCCCCCCGGGAATCTGGGTTAAGACACCGCCCTTTGCTTACAGCAAACAGGTCTGACCTGCTTCAAGGGTTCCCTGGGAAACCACCGCAGAAACCACCGAGAATAAGGAGCCCAGCTGCCAGGACTGCCATGTCGTATGGCCGTGACTTACGGAGCCATGGTCTCCACGCACTCATCTCAAGTTCCCCAGCAGCACAGGTGTCACAGCCGGCCAGATAGCTCAGGGGACTAAAGCACGCCTGCTTAGGCGGAGCGCAACGGCTGGGTTGGATCCCCAGCGTGCTATGTCGGCCCCGCCCCCGGGGCGCGCTGAGATGGCAGCGATTGAGACTAGGCATGGTGGTGTGCGCCTGTCATCCCAGAGCTTGGGAGGCTGAAAACAGAAGAATCACTAGGAATCTGATCTACGCAGTGAGACCCTGTGGACCTTGTGGACCCGGTACTAAATACATACGATAAAAAACAGGTGTTGCTGTCACCCCCATTTCATAGCTCGGGCTCTGAGTGGTTAAGCGGCTTGTCCACACATCTAGCAATGTAACATCTTACTGTGTGTATAACCATAGGAGCTAACTCCAGCCCAGAGCCCTGCAGAGTAAGGAGGGCACTGGGAATGATTTTGTAGGGCTAACAGGCATACCGTGGGGGGTCCCCCGAGAGCACCAGGAAGCTTGGGGTTCTACTATAAGCCAGGCACATTTCTAAGTGCTTTGCATGTACAAATTGGTTTATTTCATCCTTACAAGCCACTGCTCCCATTTCACAGATGGAAAAGTCAAGGCTACCAAGTGGTGGGCCTTGGACCCAGGGTTCAAATCCACCTGAGCCTCTCCTCAGTGGGCCCACCCATTCACGGTCATGCTCAGGTCAGAGGCCTAGGAGCAGTTGAGGCTGAGCATGGCCTTCTTTGTTCTCTTGGGCCAGGTCCTGCCACCAGCCTCCCTCTCTGGCCTGGGGTCTTAACAAGTCCTGCTGTCGTGCAAGAGACTACTGGGTCTTTCCACCCTGCCCCACCTTTGTAAGCTGTGTATTTACTGAAACCAGTCACCCCTTTCGAATGCGCCACCTGCCTCCTGCTAGGATGCCTCTTCCCAACAGTCTATTAAGGAAACCAGCCATTCTGTAATCATTCACTCATTCAGAAAGATTATAGACACAGAGCCAGGAGTTGGAGGCTGGGGACACCCGGAGGGCAACGCAGGTAAAGTCCTGCCCTCGCTGCCACGTGCAATCTGATGGGAGATGCCGAAGCGGTGATGGCTCTTAGTGCTCTGGGGAGCAAGACGGGATGATATGAGGGACCTGGAAAGCCACTGACCCAGCCAGGCACTTTGGGAAGGAATAGGAGACTCCATGGTGGTGTCAGCAGTCAGCAGCCCCAATGCAGGAGCAAGGCAGAAGACAGCCACACTACTCTCAGGCGGGTGCAGGCAGAAGAGACCAGGTGGGGACCCCAGCAGCCACAAAGGGTGGGGTGCTGCAGCAGAGGATGTGTGGCAAGGCTTCAGGGTGGGATCTAGAACCCCTAGAGGCCACTGGGCAGGCTCCCCGCCAGCCCACCCATGGCTCAACACCTCCTTAGCTGGAAGTTCCTTTTCTCATCAACGCAGGCCTACAACGAACTTCATGGAAGGAACCCTCCCGTGGCCTTGGCCTGTGGTTTTTTGTTTTGTCTTTTACCGAACTCAAGGTTTTCATACTGAGGTATATCCCCAGCCCTCTTTATTTGGCAACAGAGTCCCAGTAAATTGCTCAGTTACTAGAACTTGTGATCCTCCTGCCTCAGCCTCCCAGAACCCTGGGATTACAGACAGGGCCCAGTATGTTCAGCTTTGGCTGTGTTTTGCACCTTCTGTGGCAGGTCACTGTAACCTTGGACCTTAGAGGCAGGAGGCTGGGAATGAGGGCTTTGGGGCTGGCCTATCTGGGTTTAAATTCTGTCCCTCATTTATCAGCCGCATCAGCCAGGGCAAGTCAACTTCTTGGTGACCTTGATGCCTTCTCCATTGCCCGGGCATAATGACAGCACACCCTTGGAGGAAATCATGTAGCTTGGGGTGGAGGCCAGGATGCACCTGTAAAGTGCCCCGTCACTGTTATGGGACCCCATCATCATTATGGGACCCATATGGGGACATGGCAAATCCTCCCAACAATGCTTCCCCACCCAGAGATGCTCCATAAGTAATAAGCTCCCAGAAATGGCTGTGTGCTTGACGAGGATCGAACAGTCAGAGACTACCTGACTTCAGCCCCAGCCATCAGCCAGAGATTGTTTCCAGCGCCCGAGGCTCTCTCCTCCCTTCCCCTCCTTGCCCATCTTGGGCCAAGAGGCAGCTGCCCTGGTCAGAACCTTGCAGAAGCTGCACCTTCATGTCCAAGAGCTCAGGGGCCTGCCTGGGACCAGCCAGGAACAAATGAGCACTGTGATCCCGAAGCAGGACCCCTGCATGTAAAGACCAAGGCTGCTGCAAGCCCTTCTAGAGAGCGGCTGCTGTTTCTGGGACAGCAATTCCCTCCCGGGCAGGAGGAAGGGCAAGGATGCCCTTACCCACAAGTTGGCTGGATAAAAGAACAGATTGGGTTCAGAAGGTGTGGCTTGCAAGTCTGATTTCTTTGGAGGGGCAGGCAGGGACATTTCAATCCAGTTTCCATTTTGCCTCTTGCTACCTGGGAGATGCTGGGTAGAGTCCTTGCTAGCTCAGCCTCCAAATCATCCCTGTCTAAACAGTGAGAAGGTAACACAGAGAACTGTGCCCCAGCTCTGCTCCTGAAAAGAACAGCAGGAGCTGTTCTTTTCATGGGAACCCTTAGGTTCCCAGAAGCTTTAGGGCAGAAGGGAAGCCCCTGTGTGGTGTCACTGAGAAAGGAAAGATTGTCTCCCAGGAAAAGCACAAGGGGTCTCTGACACCAAGGGCTGCAGAGAAGTCTTAGGTCTCAATACAGAGAGGTTCAGGGCTGTGTGAAGCCTTTCACCCGCCCACCCTCTCCCAGTCGGGGGTGCTCAGTAGCCTGCCATGTGCTCCTCCATCCTTTCTGTTGTCTATCTGAAGTCCGCTAAGAAAGGGCCACAGACCCAAATTCGTTCCATTCCCAGAATCTGTGAATGTCACCTCATGTGGAAAACCACTCTGTAGAAGTAGTTACCTTGGGGGTGTTAAGGTGGGAAAAGTCTGCGGGGGACCCTGTTCCAGTCTGAAGTGACTTCACTTTCACATGTGGAAGTCCTAACAACTAGCACCTCAGAATGTGGATGTAGGTAGATTGGGTGTTCAAGAGGGGATTTAGTGAAATGCGGTCATGCAGAGAGCTTCCCTGTGGTTGGGCTGGCGCCTTCGTCTGAAAGTGGAATCCAGGCCAGACAGAAGAATAGAGGTAGAGGAGGCAGCTACCACTGGGCTGGAACAGTTGAGTGACCTGGCCATCACAGACAGAGAGCAGTGGTCCCTGAGCCTGGGGTTCTTGCACCTGGTGCTGGAGATTGAACCCAGGGCCCTTGTGCGGAGCTAGCTCTTTTGAAAATGTTATCACAGGATCTCATTAAATTATCCAGGATCAGCTAGAACTAGTGATCTTTCTGTCTCAGCCTCCCTGCTTGCCGGGGTGACCTGAGTGCCCCACTATGCCTGACTCATTTCTGTTGTTTTAAACCACCACATTTGGGGTCCTCAGACATAGCAGCACAGGAAGCCAGTACACTAGGGCCCAGGTATAGCCTCAGCAAGTAGGGTGGTGGATTAAGGCGGCACAGAAGGTTCTTTGGGACCTGCAGGAACATAGAGCCATGCGCTCCAGGACAAAGGTGGGTGCTCCTGGCCTTTGTGAAACAGTCATTCATTGTGTGAAAACCCCATGTGATAGCAAGGGTTATCCTGGGTCCTGGGGAGAGAGGCACAAGACATCACAAGGGGGTTTTGAATTTGGACTGACTCCCTGGAATTTCCCAATTTTCTACAGTGAGTAAAAGATAATTAATACTATTAATCACTCTTCTGGCAGCTTCCGTAGTCACGGTCCTCCCTGAGTCCTCCACAGTGCTCATTCCCAAGGTCACACAGCTAATGAGACAGACCCTGTCCCGGAGCACAGGCTTCCACATGGAGGCACTTAGCTGCCCCGTTACACATTTCATGATTGAGCAAACACAAACCTTGCTTTAAGCGTCAGCTCTGTGGGACAGGTCCTCTTTTGTCAGTAATACTAGAGTAAGCAGATTAGGATACAGGCACCTAAATCCTGACATGAAGAATTCAGGTTAGTCCAAAGCATGCACCACTTGATGGAAAAGCACCAGAAATCGCTGACCAGGGAAAGAACACAGAAAAGCTAACTCAGAAGCTATTTAAAAATAGGAGCATTTCATCTGTCTGACACTCCCAAGATCAGGAGCCGGGCTTGTCCGACCACTGCCATCTGGCCCCTCTAGCTGCAGGAGGGAGGCCTTTCTTGTCCTGCTTAAGATCCGCTGCTGATTCTTCAGGAGCCAAGCACTGGAGTGCCCAAGACAGTGAGCACAGCAGGTTCAGAAGACATCACAGTTGATGTCTGTGGCCCACGACAAAGATGCTGCCTTCTTCCCACCACAGTGACCCTTGTAAGGACCACCACTCTGGTTCCTACCAATATCCCCTTTCATCCCTCCCACCAGCCACAGCTCCATAAAAATCCACTGAAGACTGAGGCCTAAGCTTAGCTACACTGGGGGAAAATGTTTTAAAATATCCTGAGTCACCGCTGTGCTAAAACCTCCTAAAATGATTGTGGAGATTGATTCTTAATTCTATCATTTATTGCTATATATATATCACGGGACATTATTAGTAGGTGCACATGTTTTTTAATGCATGGATTTCAAATACTATGTCTTCTGGGTACGTTCAACCTGGTGTTATGATCATGAAAGGCTTTCTCCTTAAATCTAGCAATTTCTTTTTGTTTTATGTATTTATGTTTAAAGAGTACAAAATGTTAAAAAAAAAAAAAAGAAAAAGAAAAAGAAACATTAGAAATGTCCCAAAATTTCATTAAACAAAGAAACAGGAATTTGACAATAGTTGTTGTATTGCATAAGGTTGTCTTCAAATTAGTTGTTTAGGTTACCAGAAGACCTTAGCAAAATGTCACTAGCTTTCAATTTGTTCATATTTGCAAAAGATGGAAATCATCTTTTCTATCCTTTGAATATAAATGTTTATATATTTATTTTATATTTGAATCTTATGGTTAAGACACATCTCTAGAAGACCACAGTGTTGGACTTTCTTTTGTCTGTTAATGGAAACATCTAGTCTAGTTGCATATACAAGTTATTGACATATATGTAATTATTTATATATCTGGGTTAAAAACCAACCATCTTACTATTTGTTTTCTGTTTATTGAACTATTTTATTATGTTTACCCTATCTTTTCTTGCCATCCTGTCTAGCTTTCATTTATATATTTTTCACTTCTCAGGCCAGCCAAATAGCTCAGTGAATTAAAGCACCTGCAAGCAGATGCAGGAACTGGGGATTTGATCCCCAGGCCTGTCGTGCCAGTCCCACCCCCAGGACATGCTGACAGGGCAATTGGTGGTGCGTGCCTGTAATCCCAGCTCTTGGGAGGCTGTGAACAGGTGGATCGCTATGAGTCCGATCTAGTCCTGAGAACCTGAGTACCCTGTAGACTCTTCCCTAAAATACAAAAAAAAAAAAAAAAAAAGTGAAACAAAAACACTGTTAATTAGCTGGGGAGATAGATCAGTAGAATAAGCGCTTGCCTGGCAAGCACAGGGTCCTGAGTTTAATCCCTGGTACCACAAAAAAAGAAATGAAAAGAAAAGAAAAAGTTGTACATATTTTTCACTTCTCTATTGGTGGCTACCATAAAGATAAGATGTGGGTGTCACATCTCAGACTCTACCGTAAGTTACTGTTTTCACTACTGAGCGGCCAATTCGAGAAATTTAAAGCATTAACTCCCTTTACCTTTAGCAGCCTCTATGCCATTGTTGTTCTCTCATTGCTAGGACAAAGTACCCAATGCCCAGAATTAAGGAAGGAAAGGTTTATTTTGCTCACAGTTAGTTGAGGTTTCAGTCCATACTCAGCTGGCTCCAAGGCAGAGTGGCATGTGGCACAGGGCAGCAGCTCATGCAGTGGGAAACAGCAAAACAGCAAGAGTACAAAGACAAGAGCAGCCAACAACCTGCCTTTTTCCCTCCCTTATATTCTATACAAGCTACATGCCCCAGGGCTGATGTAGCACCCACAATCTCAGCATGGGGCCATGAATCCACCAATGTCTAGACGCCTATCCCAAGATAGGCTTTGGGGGAGGGGGGACATCTAGACACAAACCATAACAGGGTTTATATTTTAAATCTATACATACCTTAAACAACTTTATTCAGTTATATATTACATACAACATTCATCTTCCTCAAATGTATGTGCCAAAGATTTTTAGTACATTTTGAAAAGTGTTGCAGTCATCACTATATGTTTTTGTTTCTTTTTTTTTTAATTTTAGGAAAGGGTCTACAGGGTGTTCAGGCTATCACTACTAGATTGGATTCGTAGTGATGCTCCTTTCCACAGCCTCACAAGTGCTGAGATTATAGGCACACACCACCATGCCCAATCTCAATTGCTGTCTCAGCATGCCTGCAGGGTGGGACTGGCACCACAGGCCTGGGGGGAATGGAACCCCTGGCTCCTGTGCCTGCTTGCAGGCACTTTAATCTGCTGAGCTATTTGGCCGGTCCACCATATGTTAGTTTTACAGCATCACGTCCCCAATAAAAGACCTCATATCCATTTTCAGTTAATCTCCTATCCCTTCCCAACCCTCAGCTAGCCACTAATCTACCTTCTATCCCTACATATTTGCCTTTTCAGAACACTCCATATAAAGGCAATCACCATGTGTGGTCTCTTTTGCCTCACATGCAATTTCTGAAGTTCATCCACACTGTGACAGGTATCTGCAGTTCAGTTTTAATTGCAGAACAGTAGCCCATTACATGATGCGTGATGTTTTGTCTCTAATCCACTGACTGCTAGGCATTTATGCTGTTTGTGTGTTAAGGCTATTGTGAATGGTGCTGTGGTTACCATCTATAGGAAAGCCTTTGTGTGGATATTTATTTGCTAGATATTTAGAAGTGGAATTTATTAATCGTATGATTGTTCCATTCTTCATTTTTTGAGAAAGCATCAAACTATGTTTCAGAGTGACTAAAGCATTCACTGGATGTGGTTCCCCATGTCCTTGCCCACATTTGCTAACATCTGTCTTATTCATCATGATCACTTTTGTGAATTTGAACTAGGATCTCATGGTGATTTGAATTTGCATATTCTGGGGGAGTTAATGACATTGAGAATCTTTTCATAAGCATATTAGCCACTGGGATAGCTTCTCTATACCATTTAGGATTTTTTTATTTTAAAAAATTGGTTGTATTTAAGATTGTTTTGCAAAGCCAATAAACACATAGATTTTCTGATAATTGCTATTAGCATCAACCTTCACTCATTTCCTCATTTCTGTTTTTTCTTTTCAGGTTCACATTTCTTCCACCTGAAAAGTCCCTGAGGTAGGATCTCGTATACCACTGTCTGTTGGTGACAAGTCCTCTAATTTTTTTTTAATTTGAAAATACTTCCATTTTACCTTTGTGTCTGAAGGCTATTCTCTCTGCATATGAAATTCTAGGCAGCTGTTCCTTTCCTCTGCCCTGCAGAGGTGTTATTCCATTGTCTTCCGGCTCCTACCAGGTCAGCAGAGAAGTTGGCTATCTCTCAGAACGCTGTTCTTTTGAGGTCCGTCTTCTTTCCCTGATTTTTTATTTTCATAAGTTTTATGCTGATTCATCTTTGGAAGCCTTCCATGCACTTCCATTGGGGATTATAAATGTTGTTTCTGTAGATTCACAATAGTCATCAATTTTAGGAAATTCTTGGCCAATATCTCTAAGTATTTGTTTTACCCACCCCACCCCCCGGCTCTCATCTCACCCTGGAACTTCCATTGTGCACATGATCTTTCTACTGTGCCCATGCACCTCTTTTCCTCTTTTCTTTATTTTTCATCAGTTTCTCTCTTCATATTATGGTATATTCATCACCTACTTATCTTCTAGATTTCTAATCCTTTTTGTTGTTGTTTGTATCTAGTATCTGCTGCCAAGCCCACATATTGAGCTAATTTCTGCCAGTATATTTCACAGTTTTGGAATTATTATATATTTTTATAGATTCTAGCTCTCTGATAAAATATTAATCTTTTCTTATATTTTGTTAAGCATAATAACCATAGTTATTTTAAAGATAATAATTCTAAGTCTTTGAGTTAGACTTTTGGCTATTTAACCCTGTTTCCCAGCATAGCTAGAACTTTATACTGAACGCCATATATTGTGTATAAATAAGTTGAGAGATAATTTGATGCTCTAGTGAGTTACTGCATTTCTCAAGAAAGGCTTTGCTCGGTGGTGCATGCTTGTAATGTGGAGACTGAGGCAAGGGGATCACTGTGAGTTCAAGGCCAGCTTTGGCTACATAAGTGAGTTCAAGGTCACCCTGCACTATATTATGTGACTCTGTCTAAAAAAAAAAAAAAGAAAAAGAAAAAGAAAAAAAAGAAAAAAAAACAGAAAGAAAAGAAAAGGCTTACTTTGTTTTGAAGTTGAAAGGGGCGAATCATCAAATCCAATTGAGGATTAAGGAATTTCTAAAGTTTCCATCTCTTCTGAGGGATGCGTTTTTTCCATGCTAAATTTTCAGGACATTAACTGGAATTAGTAAGAATGTTTCCCTTGGCAGACCCTGACTTCAATATTTGTTGCCTGGACCATAGATTTCTCAAATTCCTGTTTTGTTTCCCTGACTTCTGATAATTGCTTTTTTGTTTGACTTATTAACCTCTCAGGTCCAGGCAGCTTGCAGCTATCCAACGCCTTAACTGGGGAAGACACAGTAGAATGTCAGACTGAAGTCACTTGCTTCTCTCCTCCCTTCAGGACCTGGCTTCTCTAAGTCTGGTTCTTTTGATAGCTCTTTGATGTTCTGAAAACCACACAGAGGGCTGTTGTTGCGGGTGGAAATGGTGTGGGGAGTGGTTGTTTGGTTGTTTAGTTGGTTGGTTGGTTTTTATTTGAAGCCAGGTTTTGCTAGTTTTTCTCACTGGGAACATTTGTCTACAACATGTTTCTCTTCTGCAAACACAAAGGAAGTCTGAGACGCAGCTGTGATAGCTCTGAAACCCATCTGCTGGCAGCGCCGGAGAACACAGAGCTCCCGGTAGAGGAGTTTCCTGGGAAGGAATCCACAGATCCTATTTACTTCACCTACCCTACTTGCCAAGAAATCACTACTCCTGACTTGGCTGCCCAAGGTCTGGCGCTGCTGCAGTAAGAGCTGAGCAGAGAGGAAGTGCTTGACCCCAACTGGAACCATCACGTGGTCGGCCACATGCAGAGCCCGCGCACGCGCTCTCACAGCTGTTGGCAGGTCAGCTCCAGCACAGAGGAGAGTCTCCAGAAAAACCTGGTATGAGGAAAGCGATTTAGAAGGAGTGTGTGAGCGAGTAGAAAATAGCCCCATCATCTTCTCTGTGGTAGCAGACGACTGTGAGGATTTCCCCCACCCGACATCATAGATTCATTTCAGAACTTTAAGATCTGAATCCAGTTCATGCTCACTAGATATTTCAGATAAATCCCGTTTAAAATCTTTGCAATGTCTCGTTCTCTAAGCTTACAAGATAAACCCACACGAGTGAGTTGAAAACATTTTCCTACCCCAATTACATACTACCACTCTACATGCTTTTTCCTATTACTTTATCAGTTCGCTAACTTTTTCTGCTATGTCTAGCCTATACATTAATTTCAATTACAGTGTTTTTAAATTCTAGATTTGCCATTCTTTTTTACAGCTTCTACTTCTTTGATAAATTTTCTTATATATAATATATAGAGATCATAAAAAATATATATGTGTGTACATATAGGAAATAACATATTCCGCACATATCAAATTCTGTAAATATAATACAAGGTATGATAAAAAAGGTAATGGATCCTTAAGTTTTAAAAATCCATACTAGTAAAACAATGTTGCTATTAAACCTCAAAAGACTCCCTCTCCGTTTATTTTTATTTTTACAAAAATTAAAAGTAGCAAAAAACATTAGAAATGATATAAAATTTCACCAAAAATAGAAATTCAACAATTGTTATGTTGCACAATGTTGTCTTCAAATGAGTTTAGAATACCACACATAAGCATGAAATTTTACAAGGACTTTCAAGGTTATAAAAAAAATTAAAAATAGAGAAAAAAATTTTAACCTTAATGATTCTTTCAGTAGACCAGCAGAAATCGGCAGTACAATTATACAAACTGTCCTGCATACAGACATAAAGATATCTTCTCCCCTTCCTGCTTTCTCTTGTCCTTTTCCTCACCCTCATTGTTCCTTCTCTCTGAGCAGATTCCTCCCCGGTGTGCTTGCCCCTCTCTGAAGCAGCTCTGGAATCCTCTTCCATGGGTATCTCCAGTTGCAGAGCTGTCGCTGCTTCAGTGTCCCGAATCGATCTGGAACATTCACCTTTCATTGTCCTTTAGCTTCTGAGGAAGACCTGGAAGGGACACCCTTTCGGTGCCAGCGAATAAGGAATGCTTGCTGTTCGGAGCCTGCTGCTCTGTGATGGGCACTCAGCAACACGGCTCACTACAACTGTCACCACACCTTGCAAAGACACCAAAGAGGACGTCCAGAGTGGCTTTAGAAAGTGGTAAGAACATCGGAATCAGTGTGATTAAAGAGTGTGTATATAGAGGGGCCAGGCTGCGGAGGATTCATAGCAATGTCATTTTACTACAATAAAGTTTTAAATGTAAACCTTCACCCTATGATCACACTTCATATAGTCTAGTGTTCTGACGAGACGTATTGTGGGGGATTAACTGATAGTCACCTTCTAATACCCAGCCGAGCTAAATCAGCTCGGAGCTGGGTGCAGAAGGCCCACCTGAAGGTTGTTGCCAACAGCATAAAAGAACAGGAGGGGAAGGTGGTGAGCTGCTGATTGTTCTGGAGAAGCTCGTCATGCTAGTTTGCTTGACATGAACTCAGCTGTTCCCATCATCATCAGAGGAGCTTGTAGCTCGTGTCCGTCCTCACTGTAGCTGAGGATGACTGAGGTTCTCTTGAGGGGAGCTCCGGTCCTTACCCAAGCATCGCTTCCTGGCTCCAGTGCAGATCCCTTAGCCTGCCAGCACAGATCTTTTATCCCCCTGGTGCAGATTTTCTGGTTTGGGCCACTTTGGGCCTTCCCAGTACAGATCCTTGATACAGACCTGTATGAGACATTGCTGTGGGCTCTAGGTGTTCAGCTGGGCTCACGAAGGGCATGCTGTGAGACCCAGGCCCTCAGCTAGATCTCTCGCACTCTTCTGCATTTGATATTTTTGATAAACATTATAAAATAATCCTATAAATTATGTGACCTGTATCAAATCTATACCCTTCTCGCAAACCCTGACTACAACACATGCCAAATAACTTACCTCATTCTATACACATACATAATCTTATTTCCTCTTCATAACTTTGAGAAAGATGTGTAAGTGGTCACCCCCACTCTACAGAAGGGAAAACCAAGGCTCAGTGGTTGGAAGTAGCTTGCTCCAACCTTGAGCCAATAAAAAGCATAGTTAGCTATTAAATTTAAACACAATTCCAATGTTTATTTTTCATCTACTTCATGCTATGAATTTGAATATCCATGACATGTTTTGGCATTTTTAGGTTTTACTGTTTTTATTTTTGAGATGGTGTCTCATTCTGTAGCCCAGGCTGACCGCTCCACCATGGCCTACTGAGGCTGAGTTTATAGGCGTATGCTATCACCCTCAACTGTAATTATCATGGGTTTTCTTAACTCAAGGAACAGCCACCCGTGTGCTCAGGACCCACAGGGATGGACCTGGTACTCTGCTAAAACTGCAGCTTCAAGGTCACACTCAAGAGGTGGAGAGCTGCGCTTCGGCTCCCAGCCTCACTCCCACAGTCCTGAGCCTTACAGCGGCTGTCCCAAGGACAGAGTTCCCACACCAAATCCAGAGTGCTCCTCAGTAGCCTGGTAGCAGCTCAGGGCAGTGGCCAAGGCCACAGGCTCTGCTCCACATGGGGCCTGGGTCTCATCTCCCTCCCGTCTCAGCCGTATCACCTTGCACAAGTCTCATGCATCCCTCCAACGCTCACTTTCTGTATCAGTAAAGAAGAATTAAAATAACTGGGCTTACTGTGAGACCTAAGTGACAGAAATATGAATCTGAATGGATAAAACACAATAATACAACATAGTGACAATGTGTAGAACACTTAACCTGAAGAACCGTTCTATAACCCATATGCCTACTCCATTGCATCCTAAAGTAGAAACACTCATCAAACACCTGAAAGGGGAGACTTGCTGGAGATGGGGGCTAGGATGATGACAGGACCCAGGTTCCAACTCCAGGGAGTTCTGGGTAAGTCAAAGGAGACAGGTAAGTGACCACAACCCCCACAGAAAGAGAGCAGATACAGGGTTGGAAGTTCAGGGGGCAAGAGAGGCACCTTCCAACACAGGGTCTCACAGGAGAGAAAACATTTTTACATGGGAGAGAGAGAACAAAGAGGAGGAGGGAGTGGAGGAAGAGGAGGAGGGAAAGGAGGGAGGGAGGGAGGAAGGAGGAAGGAAGGAAAGAAGCTAAGAAGGGAAGCATGCAGTCAGGTAGGAGAGAGACACAGTCACTACACTGTATATCTTCACAGGCTAGTGGGAGTCTGAGTGTTGGTTGAAGAGCAAATAGGGTTTAGAGAGAGAAAACAAACGGACTGCCTCACTTCCTGAGCAGTGAATGGGGCAGCGAGATCATTCAGTGTGTCAGCCATGTGTCTCCATTCAATTCACAGGCATCAAACGATAGAATTTGGCCAAAGCATAATGAACCCCCAATTTGTGGGTCGTGGCTCGCCAGCAGCTCAGGTTCGGGCTGACTCCTGAGCAGCCTGTACTAGGCAGTCCTTTCTGGAAGCTTCCTTGGGGAGTGGTGTCTCCAGGAGCTGGCTCCTTGCACCCGCCCAGTGGAGGTACAAGAAGACCCAAGGCAGAGGCACAACCTCACTAGCTCCTCCATCATAGCTGATGTGGCCGGGAGGTCATCATTACGACTTTTGATCCAGTGATTCTAGTGCTGGTGCCATGGTGTTTGTTATCTGCCACACATCTATTGTGTAGCTGTCTGAAAGAAATCACCCGTGTCATCCAAAACGACTGTTCTAGGTAATTTCCATTCACCCAAAAATGGGAGGACGCTCTTGGTAATTTTATTTCCCTTCTTTTGATTTCCGACTGGCCCTCCCTGGCCATCTAACACATCTTTGGCCTCCAAAGGCCTTTTAAAAAGAATTCATTCATCATTCATTCAGACCCAACTAGCATTGACCTTAGAGGTAGAATTAATCTGCTTCTAAGTAAATATGTGTCCTTTGGGCACTATTCCAGCTTCAAGCATCTCCTAGAGTCCTAGTGCCAATCCTGTAGGCACAGCACCTGAAGCAGAGGGAGGCGTCCACAGATGGTTACCTGTGATCCTCCTGGTTAGCACACCCATTCACAAAACACCTCTGTGTTAGCTCTGGGAGGGAAGGATGTGGGATCGCTCTCTCCCCAGGGCCAGGCACAAAACCAAGTTCAGGGCATGGATGGGCATAGGTTGTGTGCCGCATCCTGCCAGGTGTGATGGGTGCTTTCTGTAAAAGGGGATAAAAATGCAATGTAGATTCTGGATGGGACCCTGAAACACAAACAAGACATGGGTGGGAAAACTGATAACATGAAAAAAAAACTGGTAACCTACAAATAAATCTTCCAGTGAGCTTAGTAGCACTATGTAGCACTGTTTTCTTGGTTTTGACAAGAACGCTATAATAATCGGAGAATTTAATATTGGTGAGGTGGGAGGGTAAAGGGTTACAGGAAGTCTGGTATATTTTTAGAATCTTTCTGTAAATCTAAAATTATGCCAAGGTAAAGAGTTCATTTTTTAAAAAAAGAATCAGTATTTTTTTTAAATATAGCTTCTATTTCGTAACCACTTAGGAAACAACCAAAAATAAATAAATAAAAATTAAATTAAATTTTCAAAAAAGGAAATGACTAAGTCAGCCCAGTGGAAGAAAAGGATTCAAAGAGACTCAGCAGCGCATGCACAGTGCCACTGTCTGGCCATGCATGTCCCCCAAAGACCGCGAAAGCCTGGCCACCAGCCTGCAGCCCCACTGAGTGGAAGTGACCCCAGTAAGAGGTGGGGCTTAGTAAAAGAAATTTAGGTCACTGGAGATGTGGTCTCGGAGAGGACACTGGGACCCTCCCTTGCTCTTTCTGCTTTTGTCCTCCCTGCTGCCATAAGATGAGCTGTCCCCTCTACCATTGCTCTTGCCATGCTGTGCTGCCGTGTCACTGTGCCCAAGCAATAGGGCCAACTAACCATGGTTTGCAATATCCAAAACTGAACCAAAATAAACTTTTCCTCTTTTCAGGCCAATTACCTCAGGTGTTCTGTAACGGTAAATGGTAAGCAGAGGTGACAGTTAACTGTGGTGTCAACTGGAAGAAGGAGGACCTGAAGGACTGAGTTAGCACAGTTCTGAGTGTCTAGATGACTGACTGAAGAGAGAAGATGCACGTGGGTGTGGGTGGCACCAGCCAATGGGCTTACAGCCCAGAGGGAATGAAAAGGGGAAGGAGGGGGAGGAAGTCCCACTTGTGCTTCTTCACGCTTCTCCACCATCGCCTTTGGATGCCCACCTCCACCCAGTGCACCCTCTATCTTCACACAGGCATAAGCAGTGAGCTCCAGGCCTGTGACCTAGGACTGGGGTCTTCAGCTGTCTAGCGTCCTTTCCCATGCTCCACACCTGACTGCAGGTGGTCACGTAAGCCTTGTAAATCCTCTGTGTCCAATACCAACGCTGTTCCTCTAGTGAACTGTTCAGTGACACAGCAAACAGACACACATGGCATCATCCTTCCAAGATCCTGCAATAGCCTGATATCCAATATCTATCAATAAATGTGTATTACTGGGATTAGGAGTTCAGACCTTCAGCAGCCAGGCAGCCTGGGTTTGCATTCCTTTCCCGGCTATGTTACTATGACAACTGACTCATCCTCCCAGGCCTCCACGTTCCTAGTCTATGAAATGGGGATAGATGCAGCCTACCCCATCTCTGATGACATGAGAATTCATTGAACATAATTAAAGTGCTGAAAATTGGGCCCAGTACATGTAAACAAAGGCAAACGAGAGAATGCTCTGATTCTTGCTTGTATAGACGACTTATTAAATGTAAAACAAAAGCTGTGTGTTTTTAAAGGTATTTCACATAAGCATATTTATTTACCAGGCAGAAAACATAATTGCAAAACATTCCCATTTGTCTCAGTTACTCTTCTCTCGTTGCTGAGACAAAATACCTGACACATCAAGTTAAGGAAGGAAAGGTTTATTTAGCTCACAGTTAGTGGAGGTTTCAGTCCATGCTTGGCTGGCTCCCAGGCAGAGTGGCACATAGCAGAGGGCAGCCATTCATGGCAACAGAAAACAGCGAAGATCAAAGAGAGGAGCAGCAGCTGTGGCTTCTAGCCAGCCTCTCTCCCCTCCTTATATTATAAACAAGCTACCCTGGGCTGGGGGTGTAGATGTAGAATTCACACAAATGTCTATGCCCTCCTCTGGCACAGGATGAGGATGTTTACAAACTAAGAGCCCTAGCTCTCTGCTGAGTCACTTAATTAAACTTCTAAACTTCTCAAGTTGACGTGATGTATTAGCCAGTGTACCATTCTAGTTTGGGCTCTGTAGAATTCAGTCCAAGCCAATGTAAGAATTAACATTAGGACCAAAAGCACACACAGAGAGAACAATAATTGGGATGTCCATGTTTTTACTGTCATCTGGACAAATGGTAAGCCAGGACCTGGGTGCAAGTCCCAATTGCTTCTGATTTAAGCCTCCTCTGCCTGCTGAGCCTCTACTCAGTGCTTTCAGGAGAGACACAGTTCCACTCATGCACACACACGCATGCGTGTGCACATAACCACGCCTGGCTGAAAGACCCTGGCAGCTCTCTAAGAGCCTAAGCAATCGGCTCTGCCCCCAGAGGCCTGGCTTCCTGTACCACACAGCAAAGCAATTCAAATGCCCCAGAACAGCCACACTGCTGTTTTCAGGGAAACGGAGAGGTTAATGTTTACAGTTTAAAAATCCAATCATAGCCATGTGCTTAGATCCTCTGAGTCATGTAATAAAAATACGGTGTTGGCCTTTATTCTGTAGAAATTATCATTTCCCGTAGATCTTGCAACTTGCTGCCATTAATTGGCAACACTGAATTCTTCCAGCATGAATGGAGATGAATGGCCCTTCATTATTTAATCAGCAGAAAACCAAAGGTTCTGCTACACACAGATGCTCTGACCACGGGGTTTCACTGAGAACCTGCTGGGGCTGCCTCTTGCTTCATTCAAGTCCAGACAAACAAGAGGATTCCTGCAAGGCGGAAAAAGACACTGAAGCTATGAAGCCAAGGACCGAATCTCTAAGGCTCTGGAGCCAATCTGTAGGAGTTACAATCCAGCACTTCCTAATGATCAGGGATGCAGAAACTATTAAATCTGCCACTTCTGCAGCTCTAGAATTATCCTTCTGGCAAATGCCTATGAATCCTACAAAATCCAGGCTAAATGTTATCACTTGATTACACTGTTTCCAAACTCCCAGAAAGAGTCAGTAACTCATGCTTTGTTTTTGCCCCAAGTGTACTTTATTTCATCAACAAGCTCCTTCCACAAAGAGTGGGATCTCTGGAGGCAAAGACTGTATCTAAGCTCCTCCTCCACACTGGCACAACTGGCATACAGTGTTCCAAAAACAGAAGGGGCAAGAGAGTAGGAAGAAGGGAGGCAAAGAAAATGGCTCAGCCAACCCCGTTGTAGCAGACAGCTGCTGCTGCAGTCACGCTGGGTAACACCCAAGCCCAGTGGCCTACAGAGGCATGTGCTTCTCCCCAGGAGTCCAGAGGTGGGCTGCCTCATGGCTCCTGACTTGGTTTGGCTGCAGGGTGGACTCGGATCTACTTTTCCTGGGCACGTTCTTGGCCCAGCAGATAGGAGACTCCGCAGTAAACCATACCTCCTCCTGAATCACTTCCAGTAATACTCCTTTGTCCAAGTCAAGTCAGGACAAAGCCCAACCCAGGAGGGCGGAAGGGGAGGGGCAGCATTGGCCCTCTGCTCCACTGATTTTTTTTTTTAAGACAGAGTCTCACTGTGTAATTCAGGTCGGCCTTGAACTCACAATGGAGCCCAGGCTGGCCTCCAACTTATGGAAATCCTCCTGCCTCAGCCTCTGAAGTGCTAGGATTACAGGCATACAGTACCACACCCAGCTGGCTCTCTATGTTTTTCTGAGATGGCACAGCAAGGGGTGGGGATGTGTCAGATACAGGGTAGCAGGAGCAAAGGGAATGGCTAAGAGCTGGACTCCAAAGTAAGAGTACATGAGTTCAAGTCCTGGCTCCACCCCACAGAGACTGTGACCCCAGGGAAGGACACAACACCTCAGTGCTGCAGCTTCCCAACCTGTCAAGGGGACCTCACAATGACACCAAAGAGTTGCTAGGATCATTTGGCGAAAATGATCCAAGGAAAGGATTTGGCACAAGCTCTGGTCCTAGCCAGTGTTTAACAAGTATCACGTGTTAGCCTAGTCCTGTCCTTTTGCTGCATTGGGTCATCTCCCAGGAGGTACAGATGCTTCCTATCTGGATCCTAGGCTAGTCCTTCCATGTCTACACCACCCAGAGCCTTTCCAGCAGCTCCCCGAGTTTTATCTCGTTTATGTCAGTGTCTGCATTAACCCTGAGCAGATTGCTGTTAGAAGCTGCACAAAGCACTCTAGGATATCAGGCTCCCGACCGTGGCCAGCCCACACCACACTCCAGGCTGACATTGATGCAAGCGTCACCAAAGTCATCCGGCCCATAAACAAGGCGCAGGGGTGATGGATGGTTGTGGGCTTGAGCTGCAGTGTGCCACCACCCGCAGGGACAATCCGTCTCTTCCTTGGGAGGCCGCACAAGCCACAGAGGTAAAGGGAACCCTGTGGGAGTCACCTTCACACCTCAAGGATCACACCTGCCACATCTGCAGCCAAGACAAACATGCTGCCTGATGCCCCAAGCTACTGCTGTGCCCAATGTCCCACCCTCACGAGAACCAAGAGGGCTGAACTGAGCTGGCCCTCATCTTCCACCATCCCACTTTGGCCTTCCTATTCTGTGTTACAAATTAACCCACAAGTTAATCCCCAGGAGGAGCAAGGTCTCCAACTCACAGCTGGTTTGGTTTGGGGATAGAAAATGTATTCTAATCCACCTTCTTCTAGGACCCTTTCCACAAAATTCAAAATCATAAGAAAGCTAAAGATTTTCTCCAGTGAAGTTTTCCTACCACAGGGAATCTATTCATTCAAAAATTCAAGATCAAGGGGGCCGGGGAGATGGTTCAGTGAAATAAGCACTTCCCTGGCAAGCGTAAGGGTCTGAGTTCAGTCCCCAGTTCCACCAAAAAAAAAAAAAAAAAAAATTCAAGATCATGACATTTTATTAGAGGGGGTGCTTAGCTCCCTTTGGAGAACTTTCTCACTTGAATATCACCCTGTCCCCCAATAGGCCCACACAGGCCCCGCCTACCACCCCACACACATCCTTGTCGAGCGAACTATTTAATTGGCACAAGAGGTATGCTTCTCTTTCTCATCAGGCTAGTTACGTGCAGAACAGACAAAGGCAGTCCTCAGCGTGATGAGCTTCTAAGCACGTTCACCTCATTTCCTCCTGGCCTGTAGGTCAGAAAACTAGGACAAGCAGTCTAGAGGCACTGCTGCAGCTCTCTGACCTTGCGTAAGTCGCTCACCAGTTCTAAGCTCCGGGTGTCATTGGACTCACAGCAGGGGCGAGAGTTCTCTACTCTAAGGATTGGGGGACGTGGTAGCCAGTGTACCTGGTGCAGACAGCTGTCACAGCGATGAAGCTGTCATCATCATCCCAGGCATGTCCTTGTGTGTGGTGGCCATACAAGGGGATCTCTGGCCTGGTGGCCAATAATACAGAGATGTCCTTTAGGAAGAAGCCTGTTTAGGGCCACAGCCGCTGGTTTGTACAGCCAGAGCTCCCTGCAGCCTGAGCCCTGAAACCTCTTCCCACTTTCTGTGAACATTCCGGTTGCTTCCTCCGATGTGCGCGGCTCAGCGCTGTACTGAACAAGTTGACCTCAGAAATCTGACAGAACCATGTTGGAGCCCAGTTCTGCACAGACTCGTCCCTCCCTCCTGCCCCAGTGTGTGCACTGTGCTCCTGTCTACCGCAGTGGCCTCGGGTGCTCTGTCCCTGTCTGGGGTGCTCTTGCCTCCTTGTAGCTCCCTCCTTCACACAGGAGAAGCCTCTGAGCACCCTGTCCAGAGTCCCCTCTTCCACCACCCACACCCAATTTTCTCACCAACAGAATCTAGGCCCATAGCCAGTACACTTCAGTTTCTTTTCTTTTCTTTTCTTTTCTTTTCTTTTCTTTTTTCTTTCTTTTCTTTCTTCTATATTTTAGGGAAGGGTCTACAGGATGTTCAGGATCTCACTACTAGATCAGACTTGTAATGAGTCTCCTATTTACAGCCTCCCAAGTGCTAGGGTTATAGGCACGCGCTACCATGCCCAGTCTCAATTGCTGTCTCAGCGCACCGGCCCGGGGATTGAACCCCCGACCCCTGCACCTGCTTGCAGGGGCTTTAATCTGCTAAACTATTTGACCAGCTCTTCACTTCCGTTTCTTAGTTGCCCAGGTAACAGTTCCTGTTCCAGTTCCAGTTGCATCTGTCTCTTAGAAACACCCGGTCACCATGATGCAAAGCTGGTTACCGTGATGCACACCATATAAACCAATCCCCACCTGACAGGTCCTTCTGCCTCTGCATTTGCTGCTTGTTTTTCTCATAGAAGCCCTTGGCCACCAGAGATTGGGGCCTGATATTCTGGGAATGATCTCGATCGGTGTCCCAATGAGGTAAATAAATCTGTACCTCCACATCGTGGGTGTTTGTTGGTATTTCTGCTCTCTGCTGCAATGTGATCTTTTTTGTTATTTTTTAATGTATTTGATTGTTACAGATTCTCATTACACAGCTCAGACTCACAGTGATCCTCCAGTTTTCAGCCTCCCCCGCTCTGGGATTACAGGCATGCACCACTATCCCCAGACTGCTGAGCTATCTCTCCTGCCCTGCAAGGCGATCTTCTAAGCAGCCAAAGATGGGTTTAATTTTGGGCTCCCCACTGAGATGTGAGCTGGTACTGGCAGGGACCTTCTCTATTCTGTGTTCACTCTGTGCTCCACGTTGGTGTCCCTGTGGCTGCAAGTAGGCACGCTGCGGAAAACTCCTGAGCAGAAGGTGGAGACCGTGACATTGGATTTGGTCACGGCTCTGTCCAGAGCTAAATCGGGACTCTCCACCGTGCCCCCACCCAGCAGGGTCGCTTTCTCGCCTATCTTATATCCAGCGCCTCCCAGAGGGCTTCCTCCCACCCAGGTGCGGGTCCTGAAAACAGCTCAGCCCCTCTGCGGTCGTCTCCTTGATGCCCCCTTACACTCAGCAGCGTCCTGTACAGAAGATCTCCAGGCCTCCAGGAGGAACCAGCACGACTGTTCTGTTCCTTCTGCGTTTGAGCCAGGCCAAATTCAACCCAGTGAAGGCCCCTGGCCCCTTACCCCAGGCCGCCTGACGCCACGCTTCTCTTAACAGCACTCGGGAAAGCCCTCATGTAGGATGTCCAAAGGATCCCGAAGGGCCTTCATGAAATCAGGTCACTCTGAAACCAGAGTCCCTTCGAAGACACCAAAAGTGGACTTGTCTTTATCAGCACAGCGGTCGGACTTCAGCGACAGAGCCTGCAGGAGCATGTAGAAACCAACAACCACGTGGTACAGGCTTCGTGAGAAGCCATTTTCAGACAAATGTATATTTAAGAGGGATTTTTTTGCAGAGGTCTTTTTTTTATTATTATTATCCTTTATACACAACAGCAATATTAACCTTGGGAAGGAAGTGAGTGAAACCTTTGGATGATAAATGTTCTTTCTCTCTCTCACTATTCCCTCCAAAGCCCCAACTTGGAAAAACTTCAATGTTACATGCGCTACTCTGTCACTCCGGCCAGCATCTCGTCACTGTGTGATACTGATTTGTGCTTGGGAAAATTTATGGCCACTGACTACAGACACGCATGGAAGTTCCTGGGAGATTTTTGAACTCTTCAAACAAGGATAAATCTCCTTCCCTCATTTCCAGGGCTTGGTGATCTCTACTCGTTAATAACAGGGACCTGGCAGGGCCACTTTAATCACTCAGTTCCCAATGTCACCTCCCTAAGGGGAGCTGGTCAATAGGGAAATGGAGATGAAAGCTCTCAGGGGACACAGCACAAGCGCAGGTGGCGCGTCGTTGCTTTATTCTTGTCCTCACGGGGAATGTGAGAGAAGCCATCCACCGGGTATAGGTGGGAGAGGCTGGGTTCCCCTGCCATGACCCTGGTCAGCCTGACTTCGCGTTCCTGCCCGCTTGGCCACACGGGGCAGTAACCCTCAGGTCATGGGAAGGTGTGAGAAGCAGCATGGTGGCAGAATGGCCCACGCGGGCCCTCAGTTGGGGTGGAGACTTCCCAGGGAGAAAGGACACACACAGAGAAACAGCCTATGAAGCTGAAGGATGTCAAGCCCCTCCGATATGATAAGAAATAAGGCAAAAGAACATTGTGGAAAGAAAATCAAGGATCTGCTTTCGCAAGCACAGGGACCAGGGTTCGATCCCCGGTCCTGCATGCCACGCTGGCCCTGCTCCCAGGCCGTGCTGAGCCGGTGATGGCGTCCAGGCATGGTGTCACACGCCTGTAATCCCAGCACTAGGAAGGCCGAAAACAGAATCACTATGATTCCCAGCTGAGTAGTAAGACCATGTACCAAATGCATAAATGAAAAAAGAAAAAAAAAATCAAGGCTGTTGCAGGTCTTTGCACTGAGCTATGGCCCCATTTTACTTTGAGATGGGGCCTCACTAAGTCACTATATTTTCTAGGCTGAGCTCAAATTAGCAGTCCTACCTCAGCCTCCCAGGATGTGGGGATCACAGGCCCGTGCTACTTCGCCCTGTTCTCTGTCTCACCCCTGAACATGCAATCCATCAGCAACTCTTGTGAAGACTTCTTTGGAGATATATCTGAGTCTGGTCACATCTTCCTGCACCTAGGCTCACATCCAAACCATAGTTCTACTCTGTGTTTCCAGAGGACTCCTGTTCTCAGCTCTGGCTACTAAAGTCACTCACTATCAAACCAGCAGCCCCGGAATCCTCGAAGCTGCATGCCAGGAAAGACATTTCTCCATTCCAAGCTTCCTCATGGCTTCCCATGTCACCCAGAGGAAAAGCCACACTCTTGCCAGCAGGCTGCCCGGTGACCCCATGCCCTCTCCCCAGTACTTCCCTGACCCGCCTTCCTCCTGCCTCCTGCTTGCTGCCCACCTTGAGCTCCCCTGCTGCCCCATCTGCCTACAGCACCTTCTTCCAGCTCCTCCCTGTACTTCCAAATCTTCCCCAAGTCCTGTCTCCTTTAGGGCTTCCCAGACACCCAGGGCAAGCCTGCCACTACCTTCCACTCTCCCTTCGTCTTTCACTGCCAGGCTGAACTCTTGCTGAAGATCTCTTCAGCATAACCAGTGTGTCACCTCACCAAGTACAAAACTGCCCTGCATGACAGAAAGGTGTGGAGAACCGAATGGGCTAAAAGAGGAGAGAAGGACTCATTGAGTCAACATCGGGCTAGTCAACATCGAGGAATCAGATTCCTGAAGACCATGCTGGCCGCAACACCACTGACATGAAAAGCTCCGGATGCACGAACAGGTAGGTGCAGACAGACAGCAGGTTAGGGTAGCCTCGAGCTGCAGGGGCTGCGCATACCGGTGAGTATACTAAAAAATCATAGACTCAGATACTTTAAATGAATTACATAGTACATGGGTTAAATCTCAATAAAGCCTTTATTTTACAAAAAGCAATAATACTCAGAGTTAAAATGTGATCACGTTTGCCTTATTTCTTTTAGTTTCATAATAAAATGCCACGGAAGTTGAAGCCCCTGTATACTCTCTCTTCTCCCCAGCTTTAATTGTGACACATTAGAAAGGAACTCAAGCCAGGTGTATGTTCATAATCCCAGATACTCAGGAGGCTGAGACAGGAGGATCACATGTCTGAGGCCATCCTGGGCAGTTTGGCAAGACCCTGTTTCAAATTTTAAAACATTGTTATAGGTCCAGCCCTCCCTGGGTAAAAAAAAGTTGTAAAAATTTTAACTGCAATTTGAACACTGAAGTGCTCAGTCTTACAAACCCTGCTGTCACTATTCCCTTGGCAATTGGAGTCCTCATTTGCGTGGATTTCCTTTGTGGGCCTTTCCAGCCCCAGCCATCTTTGGGGCTTGAGCATTGCCAAGCAGAGCTGAGCTGGGCATTCCAAGGGCTTGGCGTGAGCCGGGGAAGCCGGGAGCACCAGAGCAGCTGGCTGTGGCCACGCCCACTGCTCCGCTGGCCTCCTGAGCTGCACCTGAACGTTCCTCCTAGCCAGCCTGGCAGTCTCACCAGCTGGATTCCAAACCCTTGTATACCCACCTACCATGTGCAAGCCCAATGTTATAGGTACTTTAGTACTGAAATAAAATGGACAGCTAACACAAGTGCACCCCAAAATGCATTACAGCATCCTGAAGGAGCCAGACGCCTGACTCAAGCCAAGAAGACCTGGCATGTGGTCCTGTTGCTGACGCTAGAAGATGGAAAGCTGGCTCGGGCTGGACGCAGTGTCCTGAGGCAGCTGCCGCAATCAGCCCCTCAGCTTCCCAGCCTGGGCCTTGCTGAGTTGCTTCTTCCCAAGGTAACTGACTGCTGGGTTTGGAAATCCAAAAGAGGGGACCCCAAGCCTACTCTCAGTTGTGCTTCTCCACTATCTCTCTCAGGGGCAGCCCAAGCAGATATAGCACAGCCCATACCAGTCCCAAACAAACCCTGACTCCAGAAGCAGAGGGCAGAGGGCACCAGCTCTGGGCAAAATGGGTTGCCAGGTGATGCCAGCAAGGAATTTGGGGCAGGAAACAGAATGACAGCACGTTGTCCTCCTGCCATTCACTCTGGGCTTGTGGAGTGCTGGGGGCCCCACCAGGTAGTGTGCTCAGCCCTGGCTCTTGGCAGCTCCAAGCCTATGTACACATCTTCCCAGTTGCCCAAAAGATCTAGAATCCCCTGGAAGAACACAGGGGTGTGGACTAAAGATTCACGAAGAAAGGGCAGAGCCAAGGGCAGGCAATGGGCGTTTCTGCAATAACACAAAAAGTCAGGGAAGCCCAGCCCAAGACCCCTAAGGAGTTAGTATCTAAGCTCCTACTTTCTCAGTCCTTTCCAGCATCAGATTCAGGCCTAAGCAAATTCTTGCACCTCTCTGCATGCCAGACCTGCGTAAAGTACCAAGAGGAAAGAATGGGGAAAACCCACTTGCTGGTTGTGAATGCTGAGTGGCTGACAGTCACACAACCACGAATATTTTGATGAGAGTGTAAACTGACCCTGGAAAAGGCCAAGGTCTAGAGGTGAAAGCCAGCACACTC
>NW_004524668.1:10703475-10713163 GCF_000260255.1 Octodon degus
TTATTCTACTGAGCTATCCCCCCAGCCCCAACTCTCTCCCTGTCCCCGAGTAACTAATTTAAAGATTACAATACACAATGTAGATCCTTGAAATCATTAAAACAATTTTGAGAAGGGAAATGATTTTAAGTCTTTTAGTTTTTCATAGAAAAGTATTACCTTTGTTTCACCTTAAAATGTTTCTGGACATTTTTTTTTAATTCTCTGTAATATTTTCTAGCTTTTTGTATCCAGGTCTTGTAAATTTTGTGGCAAGATTTATCACTCTTTTATATTTAATGACCTTTAAAAAAAAAAAAAAGATGGTGGGGACAGGTTTCCTTTAGGGACTGGGCATATAGCTCAGCGGCATAAGCACCTCCCTGGCAAACACAAGGTCCTGAGTTCGATCCCTGGTACTAAAAAAAAATGCATTATATTTAATGCTTTTATAACTAATTTGCTTTGTTTTCATTTGTTACAATGAAGTGAAATTATAGTTGATTTCCAATAATCATTTTTAAAATAATAAAAACAATGTATTAATTATTATTTTGTTGTAAAATTTTGTTTGACTTTCTTTCTGTAAAATAAAAAGAAGGCACTATGAAGTATTTTTCACAGTGGCCCAAATAAGAAACAACCTGAAGAATCCTCAACCATAAAAAGGACATATTGAATATGTGCATTATACTCATACAGCAGAGTACTCTACAGTGATTTAAAAAAAAAAAGAACCGGGGCCAGGGAGATGGCTCAGTGGAATAAGCGCTTCCCTGGCAAGCACAAGGACCTGAGTTCAATCCCTGGTTCCGCAAAAAAAAATAAATAAATAAAAGAACCAACTGTTCTATACATTACATGGATGAGTCTCATGAACACTTCAGCAAAATAACACAGGAGAGCATAGCTGATACTCCATTCAAAGAACACCAAAATAGGCAAAACTGCACTGTATTGTGAGCAGCCGGGATCACTGTCACTTTTGTGAGAGGCTGCAAGGTGACCACAGGAAAACACGAGGAGAGTTTGCAGAAGACAATGGCATCCTTGGTGGGCTGAGCCATGGTGCCCACACTTGCCAACGTGTGACAGTGCACTGAGGTGTACCACAATTACCCCACTCCCTTTTCTCAGTACTGGGAATTGAACTCAGGACCTTGCACTTGCCAGGAAGACACTTACCCCACTGAGCTAGCTCCCCAGCTCTATGTACCACACTTAAACTAGCCTTCATTGTTGGCTGTGCCACACCTCCCTGTTAAAAGTTCCGTCCCTCCCTGTGTGGACAAAGGCAAATGTGCTAATAGTTCATTTTGCAAAACGCATACGTAGACATGTCCACCATCCAATCTCAATTTTACTCCACAAACAGGTGGTACTTTGGAACACCAAAAAGCTCAGAAAGAAAATACAGAGCAAAGAAGTCTGTTAAATTGAGCACACTTGTTTATCTTTATCAGAGTGTTAAGTGAGACTCTGAATGCCGCGAGGGTCAGCTTCAGCCCAGCCCCAGATCCCCACTTTCGCGTGTATTCCTATTGCATGTCCACCTCCACTCGACGCTCTAACAGCGCAGCTCCAGCGCATCCAGAGCCAACCCCCACCTTCTCCCTTAGATTTTGTCTGTCCATAGCTTTCAGCTCCTTTGGTGGGAGCACCACCCTTCCAACTGTTCAGCCCAAACAGCTGTAGGGCAACTCTGGCTCCTTTCTCTGCCTGGCACAGTCTAGGTAGGCCCTGGGCATACAGAAGTGAATGTAAAAGGCTGTTGGGAGAAATCAGCAATAAGGTAGACAAGGTCAGCTCAAAGAGTGAGGAACATAGAGGTAAGAGAATGTGCCCGAGCATGACTGTGGGAGGTGGCCACTTTAGGTAGGGAGGTCAGCTGTGGCCACTTCAAGACCTACCACCTCCACAAGCCTCCTCGGCATCACCAGAGCCCATCCAAGCATCTTTCATTCACCAGACATCACCTCGCCCTCTCAGTTGCTGAGCCCCTCTTGTTGCTCCAAGGCCTGTCTGAGCAGGCAAGGATCGGGATCCCATCTCTTCTGCATACCCAGGATTCTCTGTCTTAGGAAGCTTCGTAGATGATTGGTAAGTGACCCTCACAGCTCTCACACTAAATGAGTGCCCCCACTAGGTCAGCAGGGTAGGGAGGGAGCTCCAATCCTACTGAAACCCACCTTCCCAAGATCCACTGAGCACTCGGCTTGCAGACCTGACTCCAGTTCTCCTTCGGGTGCTCTACCAGGCTCAGCAGCAGGTAAGTCTGGATAGAATTACTTGCAGGCTTTCTCTCCTAAGGAACTGGGAATTCAGGTAACTTGCCATCAATTTTATGATCAGAGTCTTCCTTCCCCCTTAGGGGTAAGAGCTGCCTTGTGGGTCAGCACAACTTCCCCCTGGTTCTCAGCCTCCTCCAGCAGAGCTGAGAAGGAGATACTAGCCTTAGCCAGCAAGTGGAGCTGACAGGAGCACTCACAGGGTCTCTCTACCCCACCAAGCAGCACATGCCTTCTGGTAGCTGTTTCTCTGACGTGGGTGGTCAGGTACAAATTAGCCAAATCAGTAACTGAGCAGGCGCCAAAGCATGTCAGTAACCCTGGGCTTCAGCAAGGAGTCACTGCAGGCTCCTTAGGCACAGAGGAGAGAGTGGGTGTCTTCCAACCCCTGTGATGAAAGTCCAGAAGTCACCAAGAGAAAGATGTGACCTGTGTGCCAGGGACTGGGGAGAAGGGGATGGAGAAGAGGCTGAGCCCTGTGCAAGGACGTGGTCCCAGGTAGTGACAGCTGATCTTTAGGCTGCTTCAAGTGCATGGTCCTCAAACACTGCCCACATGTTTTCATGTTATCTTCGAGGTCTCTCTCACCATGAAACTGCCACCATCACCCTGTGACATAAAGGGCTGTGGTTCTAAGAACACTAACACAGTAATGATGTGGGAAAACAACTTGCATAGAGCACGCAATCAACCAAGACCAGAGTGGGTTGGAACTCAAATCTGACACCAAACCCAGGTCCTTTCATTTCTCCTGTGTGCCTGGGAAGTCGCCTTTGAGGACTTCTGGCAGTCCCAACCCAGCTGTGCCTTCTGGAGTGTAATTGTCACCAGTCACTTTGTCCATTTCTGCTGGGCTACATCACACCTTATAACATTTGTGATTTAAGGATACAGGATGTATATTACCTTGTATTCTACATGCTTGGACACATACACACACATGTATGTTACACATATGTCAGGTGATCAAATATACAGCGAATGTTTCAAATTTCTAAAAAATTATAAAAGACACATTGCTTTTAATTCGTCTCAAAAGACTGTCCCTTGCTTCAAACATACTTGTCCCATCATTCTACACACACACACACACACACACACACACACACTCAAAATGCTTCTGCCTGGCTTTTGAGGTGATGTGTGTTGTGCCCTGGATTACAGAATGTGATTTTCAAAATCAGGGAACTGCCCTAGCCCTTGAGATTGGTGATGTCGTGGCTTGCCTCAGCAAGCAGGAGAACATCGCTTCTCCAGAGCCAGCCACGAGGGCCTGTGATCTCTCCGCAGCATCTCTTCTGTTACAGAAATGACACTGAAGATGCGAAGCAGCCCATGCCAGCCTCCATTGCTGGGCCAGCTTCAGGGCCCCTCCTGGTCTGCCATCCCATCACACAGGGTTGGAATGAGGGCCATAACCCCCTGGGCAAGGGCTCTGACCACCTTGGCACCTGCAGCGAATTTCAGGGCACCAGTGCAGGACATGGGGCTGGAGCTGCCCTAGCTCCCAGCCTGCAGCTCCCCCACCCCCTTGCTCCACGCAGACCCAATCTTCCGAGAAGGCTGTCAGGAGCATTCTCCTCCCCTCATAAATGCTTAATCAGTCCCACTACATTTTCAAACCAGACCTTAATCATAAGAAGCCAAGAAAGACATTTTATCCTAAATAAGTCACTGACTATCGATTTGTGGGTCCCTGAAAATGCAGGTATAGGAATGGGCAGGCGGCAAAGCAGTGCACAAGGAGACTGCTTGGGAAAACGTGACCAGTACAGGACAGGCCCAGGCAGAGGTCCTTATTCACAGACTCTCCGCTCTGGGGCTGACCTGCAGCACTGCTCCCCAGCACATAGGAAGGACAGCGACCTCTTCCTTCCCTCCATCCTCCTGTCCAGAAAGGGCCACACAGAGCCGGAGCTTTACAGTCTTGTCTCCTCACTTTATTGTTGGGCATCTCCAGAGGGAGAAGGGTGTAAGCCAAGGGTCTCACCCCTGGAGGAAGTCACCCCTGGTGTCACCACCATCATAACTTTTGCACTCACCACAAATTCTGCAGCTCAGCAACCAACTTAGAACTTGCTCACCACTGCAGAAGTTTATGGTCCTTAAAAGGATCTTGCAGACACATGCTGTGCAATTGGAGTTGAAGTATCAGTGTCATTAGAGAGTAAGGCGGGACACTACGATGCTCAGAAGGTGGGAGTTGTGGCCTTGTAAGTCCACATGAAGTTTCCCTGTCTCAGTGCCACCCAACTGCAGATGCCTCCCAGGAATCAGAAGCATTCGACTGTGGGCTTCACCTGTCTGTGGGGCAAAGGAGCAGCCAGAAGTGGCACTCACAGGCTCATCCTTTACAGAACAAAGCAGCCCGTGAGGCTCCAATAACTCTTTCTCTTCACCTCCAAGGCACCATGGTTATCTGATGGTCTCCTCCAGCTCAGGGAAGCCCCTGGCCATCATCATAACTTTCGCACTCACCACAAATTCTGCAGCTCAACATCCAATTTAGGACTTGCTCACCACGGAGAAGTTTATGGTCCTTAAAAGGAAGCATAGGCCTCATCGCTCTTGGATCTACCGAGGGACAAGAGGGTGGCAGTAGGCTTTGCTTGGGCTACACTGGTCTCATTTATCAGTGCCCAGAGCTTTACCAGAAAAAGCTATGAGGCCCCACTGGCTGCCTTCTGTCCCCGACATGGCTCCACAGTTCTATTCCCAAGTGCCAGTGGCCACAAAGGAGCATTTGTTTTGATTGGGGACAACTAGGGTGGTACCACCTGACAAACTGGATTCTTAATGAACACTTGGTACTCAGGGGAGTGAGCTTTTAGAAGCGGAGCTCTCTTGGCCTGAGCCATCAAGCTCTGCTTTGTCGATCTTCAGGCAAGAGCGTGTGCATTTCTTCAAACACCCCAACTGTCCCGTGACCTTTGGCACCACCTCAGAGAAAGACAGATGGTCCTTCATGCTGGACCAGCAAGGTGGCCAGAAAATGACACACCGAGGCTGCCTGGCTTTGGCGGGCAGGCCAGCTTTCTGAGTTACCTGGTAACAGACTCCCTGATGGGTCTGAAAATGAACTGTGTCCCCAGAACAAAACAAAGGCCAGGAATTCTGCCACAAGCAGAAAAATTGACCCGCTGCTAAAATGTGGCTGGAACTTTCTTTAAATTATTAAGTGTCTACAGAGCAGCTGGGAGCAGAGGCACTCTTTGTCTTGTCTTCTACCAAGGCTGCTGCCACTGCGGACCCAATTGAGAACTGCGGACACCGGTACTCACTTTCTCTGGGTCCCAGGGACTCTCACAAGAAGTTGGCTCCAGATTAGAAGGAGCGAGTCACATTTTCTCTATAAACTATGCCATCTCATAACCTCATTTGGCACGGGTGCTACATCCACCATCCCAGCCAACCATGGTACAGTTCTGTTCTGGAGTTCTTGGAGCAGTTTCTGTCAAACCCAGACAGAAACTCCCCAGTGGGAGACAGAGCTCCTGCCAGCTTCTAGCCTGAGGTCACTGGATGAATTCAGCCTGTGTTTCCCAGAAAACATTCTGAAACTGGGTACAGATAACAGAAGAGTGGGTTGATCAGGCAAGGACTGTTGGACATGAGGAGATACTGCCAATCGTTCCTGGGACTGGTTACCTTCAGCATCTCCTCCTAGATAAGAAGGATTAGAAGATGTCAGCACTGGTCACTCGAAGATACTGGTCATTCCAATACACACACACACACATACCAGGTAAGCACTCCTAAAGAGGCTGTACCCTAAGTCTTGCAACCACCATTTCTGAGCCTGGAGCCTGGCCAGGTTGTCTTTCTTTGCCAACCCAAGTGGTTTAACACCCCTGGCCCACCCTGCTCAACTCTAGGCTCAGCTCCCAGGAATCTTCCCAGGAATCAATCGACCTCACTACAGAGAGAAATTACCCAAATGAGAGGAATATAACATACACTACTAGCCTTCGGGCTGGGGAGATGGCTCAGTGGAATAAGCTCTTCCCTGGCAAGCTCAGGGGCCTGAGTTCAATCCTTAGTTCCACAAAAAAATAAATAAATAAATTAGATAGATAGATAGATAGATAGATAGATAGATCGATCGATCGATCTGGGCCTGGAAGGTGGGCTCTGAGGTTCTAAAAATTTCCACATTTTAGGCGACCTCTCTGTGGAACTGGAGATATAAAAACATGTCATCAAGGTTTTACCTACTAACTGCAGGGAAGGATATGACATGAATACAGATAAGAACAAAGGCTGACTTAGGCAGGTAGTTAGACATTAGCAGGCCTGGGGAACAGGGGCCCAAAATACCATACACTGCCAGTTAATTAAAGAAAGACTTCAATATACATATGTAAGGTCTCAGACTCAAAATGATCCAAAAGAACACAATGACACTTTAGGATCGCAGTTGTGCACATTTCTTCAGGTACCTGGCCAGCAGTCCTTCAGGGCAAGGCACACAGGGCCAGGGAGATAGCTCAGCAGCATAAGCACCTGCCTGGCAAGCACCAGGTCTTGAGTTCGATTCCTGATACCAAAAAAAGAACAAGGGACATAGCATTCCTGTCTGCCATAGCATACAGCGGTCATAGCCTACAGCCCAATGACATCAGGAAGAGAAAGGTTCTAGGAACATCCTCCTACCATGAGCTGGGACCTAGCTTAAATTAAGAACTTGTGTCTTGTAATTTCTTACATAGTTAAAGGCCTTAAAGAATCACTGTGAAGAACAGGGAGACATTTCAATTCTTAAATAACTTCTAAGTAGAATCTTCATAAGTACAATTATCCTAGACCCCTGGACCCAGGAGTAACTCTTGGATGCTTAAAAATGTATCCAAACTCAAATGCAGTGCAGATGTCTTCTTAGAACTGCCCACCTTTTCACGTGAAGGTGTGACTACCTAGTTTCCAATAGATTCTACCTATTCTTCCAAGTAGCTTTTGGGTCTTGATTGAATTCTTTCATCAAAAATACAAAGAACACAACTACAGAAGTGAAGGTCTAGCTCCTCACTGTACTGGGATCTGGTTTCCCAGTAACAAAACCACTGATGTGAAGCATTTCTGCCTCTGACTTAATAGAGCCGAGAAGCGTGCAGTCACCATCCCACAGGTCACCGAAGGACACTGGGACATTTCCTTCCCAATGGCCTGCAAAGAAATTGCTATGGTTTAGTTTCCAAAAAGCCATGACAAGCATGACAATCCCTGGGTCCATTTGCCAGACTATCCCCAAGAATGCAGATCTGCACCAGTACAGACCTTGCAGGACAACACTAGGTACTTTGCTGTGTGGGGACAGCTGTGGCTGCAGAGGTGGCAAACCCCACAGTAATGGGCAGCTGTGGTCCTGGCTCTGCTTTGGGGGAAGCCCAGTTGGCACAAAGTGAGTTCCTTACAGACTCAGGGTAAATTTCTTATCCACTGTCTAGAGCAAAGAGGACAATAAGAAATAGGTTTGCATTCTGTTACATGCTGCCAGAGCCTAATGGTGCCAGGAGCAGCAGAAACAAGGGGATTAGCCATCCGCAAAGTCATGAGACACACGAAAGAGGGGCAAAACAGCCAGAAGGAGGGGAAGAGGTGGGCCTCCAGCAGTCCAGGCAGCAGTGTCCCATTAACATGAGTGAAACCCTCTGCTCCACAGGGAGCGGGAAGTGATTTAGAAGTGTATGGCCCACACCCTAGCAAATGTCACCACCGATGTCTTGCCATCTTAGCCTCTGTCCCTCTGAGAAGCAGCCCATCCCAATGGGCTACGCATTTCTTTCTTCAGCCTTGGGAATCTTCAGTGTGTTCCTTTTTCAGAGACTAAAACAGACCAGACAAAGGCTGTAAACCCTTTAGGAATATAATGGGCACCCTTCTAAATATAGAACTGAGCTCTCACTCTCAGGCAAAACTACTGTGTTGGGCTAAAGCACACCACCAACACCACCAGAGACACTGTTTTCTAAGCCCTGGAATTTGTAAATATTGTTATTTGGGTGGAAGAAGGGTCTCTGCAGCTGTGATTAAGGAACCAGTGATGGGCTGCTCAGGACTGTCTGGGCGGGCCTTACTTACCATTATGTTGTCTGTAAGAGAGAGATGAAAAGGGGTTTCTAAGAAACAGGCAGAAGAGTAGGAGCGATGTGGGCATGTGCAGAAGCGATTTGGCCTCCAGCCAAGAAATGTAGGTAGCCCCTGGAAGCTGAACAGGGAGGGAGAGCTTCTCCCCTAGAGCGCAGGAGCTGAGGGCACAGCCCTGCCACCATCTTGGTTCTAGACTTAGCTGTGGAAAGGTGTCATAGTCACCACAAAAACTATTACCTTCCCAGAAGCCAAGGAAATAATCTTAAATTGAAGCACACATTCACATGTTGGCACTTTTGCTAATGGGCATGCGCTAGTCTTAAACAATGACTCTAGACTTCACCAGCCACACAGAGGTACTGAGGCATAGGATTGAGGGATGTAAGAGTGAGACTGCAATACTTAGCACACACAGACAGACAGACAAACAGACACACACACACACACACACACACACACACACACACACACACACCAGCTATCTGAGAGGACTTCACCATCAAGGACAGATGGGGCTTGATTAATAAGACATGCCAGCAGCAGCAGGAGACAGGGAGCTTGTCTGCCACTCTGAGTGCTGGGCTGAAGGGAGAGGGTGTCGTGGCGGGATCTCCTTAAATTACCCAGAACTATTAAGTGGAACCTACCCTCAAATTGGTTCATGTCTATATTTTCAAGGAGTCTTAGGAAATCCCCGGCCTAGAGGTTAACATTATTTACAATAACAGTATTGCAAGATAAAAGCCCAAACTGTGGACTCAGAATTCAAACTTACTGAGCGGCACAAGAAGTAATAAACTATATTAGATATTAGTAAAATAAAAGCTGAAGTCTAACCAAGAGTGTCAGAAAGTGATTGTAAAATGCCTTTATCAGAGAAATATGATCTTAGGCAGTTAAATAATGATAAAATCAAGACCAAGAGACTACTTTAAAAAATACCTGGAAGATCTGAAAACTCCTGACACAGAACTGTTAGAGGTTAGAAAGACATTCAATGAAAAAGAAATTGGCCAAGTTCAGCTACAGATTAGGTGTATCCAGAAAGAAAATTAATGAACCAGAAGATAATTCTTAAGCCATTACACAGAATATATCTAGAGACAAAGATGGAAAATATGCAAAGGAGCTGGGTGTGGCAGTGCATGGCTGTAATCCCAGCACCTGGGAGGCTGATGCAGGAGGATTGGTGCAAGTTTGAGGCCAGCCCTGGGCTACATAGTGAGTTCAAAGGCAGCCTGAACTATATAGTGAGACCCTGTCTCAGAAAGAAAGAAAGAAAGAAAGAAAGAAAGAAAGAAAGAAAGAAAGAAAGAAAGAAAGAAGCGAGGAGA
>NW_004524668.1:10713638-10719770 GCF_000260255.1 Octodon degus
AGGGCAGCGGCTAGGTTTCAATTGCTGGCATGTCATGCCAGTCCCACCCCTGGGGCACACTGAGGCAGTGATTGAGACTAGATGTGGTGCCATGTGCCTATAATCCCAGAGCTTGGGAGGCTGAAAACAGGAGAATCACTACGAGTCCCATCTACATAGTAAGACCCTGTAGACCCTGTACCAAAAACATAAAAAATAACATAAAATAAATAATGTGAAAAACAGTTCAGATTGAGAAATCCTATGAAGACCAGAAATGAATTTCTAAAAGTGAGGAAGAGAAGGAATAGGGCAGAATCCAGTCTCTAAAGAAATAAGTAGCTAAACGTTTTCCAAGACAGACACAAATCCTCAGATCCAAGAATCACAAGCCCCAGGTAAGATGAGTAAAATTAGATCCACACCTAAATATGTTGTAGTAAAACTACAGAGCTTCCAGGACAAAGATTTTAAAAGCAAAGGCTCAGAAACAGCAGATGGCCTATGGAGCGATGACCCTAAAATCAAGGGAGGCCAAAACTAACAATAGCAGCGAGAGGAATGCTGTCCCCAGATGCTGAAATAACTCAACTTAGAAATCTGTATCCAGTAAGTCTCATCCAATATTAATGCCCCATATAAAGCTGGAGCTGGTGTCAGCCCAGTGTGCAGCAGTCTTCTCTGAGGTGGGTTCTGTCCTTCATGGTAGCTCCACCCCAACCCTCTGCAATGGTCTCAGCTGTGCCAGACCTGGCACTTCTAGAATCCAGCTTTTCAAGCCTGCATGCACCCCTCCAGTTCTCCCTCTAAACAGAAAGTGGCAGTGCCTCTCTGGCCCAGGGGGTCTCTTCCTGAGACCCTCCTCTCTTGCCTGTCATGGTGCTGACCCTCCCTCTGGGCTGAGGAAGGTATATGCCCACCTCCAGCATCCCAGGGCACCCCCAGGTCTGCCTGCTCCCACCCTCTCCTCCTCTGCTCTTCTCTTCCCCTTCCTATCCCTCCAGCCAGCCCTTTGGTTGAAGGCATGGATCAAGGCCCACCCTGGCTCAGTCTCCAAACAGACCTTCCTATGTTCCTTGGTAGATTTCTGGCTCTACCATCACAGTCCTCCAAAGGGTGGCCCACGTTCCTTCTTCTGACCAAGGGCTGGACCCGTCACTGCCCTGAGTCCTGTTGCCCCCATGCTGCTGATGGGCTGGGGTCACCTGGAGAGCCAGAGGGACCCACCATGGATGCTTTTCAGGTTCACTTCTCACCAGAGACTCAAGGTCAAGACTTCCAACCTATGCAAGCTCCAGGAGTATCTCCCTCCCAGGACATTCACAAATCTTTGAATCTCTCCCAGGAAGCGAACCCCTGCCACATCCCCTCTGGTATCCCTGAGACTAATGGAGATAGAAACAGCCTCTTCTAGCTTCCATTAACTCCAGCTCCAAGGTAGCCCCCTCTCCTAGTGTCCTAATGGGGTCTTAATGATCTACAACTGTTGGAGACTTCAAGGAACTCAAAGACAAGAGTTCGAGTCTTAGGAAGTCCAAACACGTGTGCACAGTCCTGCCAGGTAGCCTGGTGGCTATTACAGCTTTGCCTTTGTTCTCAGGTGATAGAAAGGTCTCTGGGTGGCCTTTCATTCTGAGACAGAGCCTTCCTCCTAGCCACATCATTACTAGATAAACCTTCATAAGGTAGTTAACATAAAGGACCAAAGGAAATGCACGTACTCCCAGATCAGAGCCTAGGCTCAGTGTCTGCCCTGTCACTTCACTCTTGACACATTCAAAATCACAAATGAGATCTGAATTGGTCTGAGAGAGAAAGATGAGATCTAGGACTATAACAAAACCAGGCAGGGTGGCTCACCATGGTCTAAAAGTCCCACTTGGAGAGGCTGAGGTGGGGGACAAGGTCCCTGTACTCATGCAGGGACCAGCTGCTGGCAGGGAACATGTAGGAACTCATAGCTACTCCATTTCATCTAGGAAGACCTAGGCTGGAACATGCCGGGCTGGAGCTGTGCTGATTGAAGCAACGATCTGGGTGACAGCTTAGGAACACAGCTGTGGAGATCGGAGGCTTCCACATCCAGCAGCTGCTTGCAGGAGCCACACTGGGCCTAGTGAACACGGTTCCTTTCCATTGGTACATACTTGCTATGCCCATGTGGGTCTTCAGCGGAAGGCAGGGGTGCTGTTGATCCTAGAAGCTGCCTAGAAACTACCCTGCTCGTGGAACTAAGGGCAGAATCCACGGGTTGATCTGGCGACCCGAGCAAGACGCAGCTCGCAGAGTTTGACCCTGGGGAATTTTAAATCTTTTCTTTGTTGAGGCACATCCAAAGTGGCGAGGGGGCACCAGAAAATAGGCACTCTTGTCCTTCTGAAGATGAACACGTAATAATGCTAGCCACCCCCTTAGCAAGCCTGAGAAGCGGCCGCAGGCACTTGACCGTGCTGACCCCTGCTTCAGACCAAATATTTGCCTCTTCTGTTGACCAGCTTTTTAACCTTCAGCCAATTCCTCCAGCATCAGACGCTCCCTGTTTTGTCTAAGTCATATTGGAACTTTATTTATTCAGCCGGCTCCGATTAGGGGTGACCGTGTAAAACAAGGCCACGCTTGAGGATTGCTGCACGCAACACTGAGTCACCCCAGGAAGGGAGTCAGAAAGCACCTCTCCCCACCCAGCGAGCTCCTTCTTGAAACATCTGTGTGTGACTGGTGGGTGGGAATTCATTTTCATAACATTCTGAAGTCCTGGCCTTGTGAGTCAAGACAAAAAAAAAAAAAAAAAAAAAGGTGAGTTCTATTTATTTAATTATTTTTTTTAGCCATGCAACTGGCCAAGAGAGAAAAGTAACAACTTTCTATTACTCAGAAAGACATGCCAAAGAGAAATGTTTCAATTCCTGTTACTAAACCAGAGAGAGCAGATGCACTAGTCAGAAATAGCCATAGTGACATCAAATGTTTATATAGAATGCATTCTGCCATGGACTATTGGGCTAAACACTTTGCATATAATAATTCACTGTCAGGCTCACTGCTATTAGACAAAGTAGTAAACTATGTTCCCCTCTCTATGGATGAAAGGTATTTGCCTGGGGTTACTCCACTAGTCAACAGCAGAACTGGGATTTGAACCTAAGGCATTGAGCTGTTTAGTTCACACTGTACCCATAAGCCTCTGCTTCTAACAGGTCAGTCTCAGAAGAAATACACCTGTTTCTGATCTAAGGATGCGTGGGAAGATGGCCCGGGCTGAGGCCCGCGCTGCTTCTTCCAATGCTATAAGGACCCGATGTAGTTCTGTTGCTTTTCCTTCAAACGCCACCACTGGTGAAGAACTATTTAAGTTCTGATCCTAGGGATGTCACAATCACTAGCCACAGGTATCCTCAAGAGATAGATCCCCTGGGACTGGTACGGAATTCTCCGCCTTTGGGCTAAGGGTGAAACATTCACAGGGAGGACATGCAGGTCACGGATGGTAAAAGAGGCGAGTGCCTAGCTTTCTGCCTATCAGAGTAACATACACGTCTTTCTTTTTAAACGCAGGGAGCTCAGAGTTGCCCTGGACCACAGTTCTTCACCTCAGGAAGCTCGGGTCTAATACAGAAGATGTCAGTGCATACAAATCACACAGATTGGGTTCTGAGTTGAAGTCCAGGAACAGCACAGAGCAGCTGCAGTTCAGGTGCTAAAGGCTTGTCACCTTCCTGTCCCCTCCTCTCTTCTACCCACTCCCTTGAGATGGGTCTGGATTCCTGCATCATCAGCAAGACCCATCGAAAAGAGTGACTTTAGTCATTCTGGTTGAGCCTGCAGTTGAGAGTACTCAATTTGATCAGCCCAAGGGATAAACCATTTTCCCCCACTGCCCTCAATTCCCCAAGCTCACTTGAGAGCCATAAAGCAGAATTACTCTTGCAATTAGAATGAACAGAACCACAATGTTGTGTTACTAGATTCCACTAAAACCATCTGATGGTCCTAACAGCTGCTCAGAAAAGGATGACGGCCATGAAAAGGACTAAGGGTTTGTGAAAAGACACATCAACATCTTACTGCTAAAACTGGGATGTAGGCAGCACCACATGAAATGTAGGGGGCCCAGAGATGACCTGGACCACAGTTCTTAACCTCAGGAAGCTCAGAACCAGTGCTGAAGACAACAGTGGACAGAAGTCAGGTAGGATATAGCAGGTTAAGAACAACTACTAACCCCAGGAGAGCAGATTCTGCCTCCATTCCACAAGGGCACCTGACGGCCACCAATATTCCTGGAGGCGAATTCCCAGAGGAGGGTCTGGGAAGAAGCACAGGAGAAAGTAGAGACTCAGATCCAGGGGCTGGAACTTGAATCCTGGCCCAGCTAGTAGTAACCAGTAAAGAGAAATCACTCCCCTCTTAGGCTTTCTCTTTCTGTCTATAAAATGGGGATGATTTCACTTGCCCGGTGTGGATGTGCCAAAGATGAAGTCAGGTGACCCATAAAACATGCAGCACAGTGAGGAACCAGAAGCACTCTGTAAGTGCCAGCATTAGGGGCCGGGGAGATGGCTCAGTGGAATAAGCACTTCTCTGGCAAGTGCAAGGGCCTGAGTTCAATCCCTGGTTCCACTAAATAAATAAATAAATAAATAAATAAATATAAAATAAAATAAACAATTGATTTATATAAGTGCCAGGAGCAGGCCATAGTAAATCTCAATCTGGAATAGCAAAGCCCACCATTCCCACTTGGGAAATGGCCAGGCAGGATGCAAATTCTACACACCTCTTCTTGGGGACCACCATGCCCACGGATGGGGACAGGAAATGTGCTCTTTCTTCTTCACTCCTCTTTGTTCAACTTTTGCAAAAGCACTCAGTGTTCACGTCTCAGAGCAGATGCCTTCAATATTTGTTCCTTCACCTCTTGGTTATAAAACTGGCAAGTGGCTTTTAAATACACATAGGCTCTCTGTTCAGAAAGAAGTCTATATCGTTCAGAAGTCAGGGACAGGGCTTCCACTGGCTACTTCAGAGGGAACAAGATGGTAAACTCTAAAAATGATCAGATGACCAGCTCTAGGCACCTGACAGAAGACAGAGAGATAGACATGATGTACATATGTTTGAGTTTTTACATGATGTGGGGCACTGTGCAAATGAGGGTTTAGTAAAAACAGGTACATCAACATCTTACTTATGAAACTGGGAAGTGGCCAGAATCCCATGAAATGCAGGGGGCCCGGAGTGGACTTGGGCCACAGCTCTTGACCTCAGGAAGCTTGGGTCTAATACAGAAGATGTCAGTGCATACAAATCACACAGATTGGGTTCTGAGCTGAAGTCCAGGAACAGCACAGAGCAGCTGCAGTCCAGGTGCTAAAGGCTTGTCACCTTCCTGTCCCCTCCTCTCTTCTACCCTCCCCCTTGAGCTGGGTCTGGATTCCTGCAGCATCAGCAAGACCCGTTGGACAGAACAACTGTAGTCATTCCGGTTGAGCAAAGTCACGCTGCAGAAATGCTTTCTGCCCAAATAAGCTGGGCTGCAAATCAACTCAAGTGACACATGGGGCAGCTTAGCAAGACAGCCTGGCACAAAGACCCTGTGCCCAGGAGCTGTGGCCTGAAAGTCACCAAGGACACCAAGCCAAAGGGTGAAGCAAGAGCCCTCAGCAGAGATGTAGCCAAATGCCAAGTCAGATGGGGGCCAGCTGGAGACTTTGGGATCCGTGGAAGAGACAGACAAAGGAAATCATTCAGCTAAATGGAGGTCAACAGTTCTCCAGGTTGAGTAGTCGCCACTGCCCACCCCTTTAGAACCACCCACCATCCTCAGTATGATGTTAGAAAGAGTCAGAATCCAGAGTGATGCTGGGTGGTGTAAAGTCAATTGATGTTCTGCCTGGGTGTGTGGCCTTCGGCGGCCACCAAATGATCTCTGGCCGGAAGGCTGAAGAATAGCCATCTCCCACATCATGCTTGCCTGCTCAGGCTACCTTTTCACCTACCCTTTGGGGCCACTGCAGAGGACAAAAGACAATGTAGAGCGGGAGGCAGAAAAGGATGGAAGCTGTGTGTGTCTGCACAGGACCAGCCCTTGGGAGCAGCCTCAGGGTATACAGCAGCAACGAAATTAAAGTCTACAGAAGGCACTGAGTGCCA
>NW_004524668.1:10720265-10738806 GCF_000260255.1 Octodon degus
TGCCATGCATGTTGGCCTGGGCAGGACCTGCAAAGATCCTCTTACAACAGCCTGATGCTAAGTAGCTTCAGCTCTATGGACCACATGGTCTCAGTCACAGCTACTCAATTCTGCCATCATCATAGCATGAAAGCAGTCATGGACAAAATGCATAGGAATAGGGATGGCAGTGTGCCAATAAAACTTTATTTATAAAAGCAAGCGGTAGGCCAGATTTGGCCCCTGGGGGTATAGGGTGTCCACACCTAATCTAGTGCTTCAGGGTTTGTGCGGCTTATACATTTGGTAACAGCTGAGAAAAAGCTCCACATTCTTTCCACAGCCTCCCCAGACCTCCAGGGTCCCACCACTACCACTGGGTCAGTTTTATGGGTCTCACCCATGTTTCATGTTTCATAGCAGAACCTACCTGCCCCAGAAATCCCAGGTGCCTTCATAGCTCATTCCCTTCCCTGCTTGCCCGCTCCCTTCTCAAGAATCAACTTCTCCTCAGACTCAAGATACACAGGGGGGTGAAGGTTAACATATGAATCGCCAGGCACAGGGGGTTCCGAGGTTAAAGCAAAGGCCAGGGCTGGCCTCCCCCAAGCAACCTGAACAGGGGCCTGCAGGCAGCCCCTGAGGGTCTTCTCTGCTTATGGAAATCAGCTCGGGCTCCCGAAAGTTATATGAGATGCTTTACGTAAAATCATAGATGACCTAGGCATGGTGGTGCAACCCTGTCATCCCATCAGTCTGGGAGGCTGAGGCAGGAAGGTCTCAAGTGTGAGCCCAGCCTGGGCTACTTAGAGACTCAACCCTATCCCCCACCCCCACCCTGCATAAAAGTCTTTTTTTAAAGGGCAAGGATATAGCTCAGGGTAAAGGCCTTAGAATCAACCCCAGGACCACAGACACAAAAAATTAATTAAAAAAAAAAAAAGCATAGAGGAAGACGTGTTCAGAAACACAGCACCATCGCACATCACATTGCGCCTCATCTCCCCAGTGTGGTTTATGTTTATCCCAACTACATCATCATCCTCTCAAATCAGAGCCACACCTAAGCACAGATTCCGTGGTCCCTGCACGTGGCAGCGTGCAGGGCACACAGTGGTGCCTGTGAATCCGTGGCACTGACAGCTCCACCTCCTGGGAGGACAGACTTGGTTAACCCAGCTGCCAAGCCCCGAGGCTGGGAACTGTTTGCACACACACATTTAAGATCTCATTTGCCATACTAACCGAACTACAAATGGCTGGCTAGAGACTCCCAGGGATTGTTCAGGGTCCCTTCTGCCTCCTAATCAAGTGGGCTCTCTTGACATAGATGTTAATTATTCCTCTCTGCATTTCTTCAGGGCCCGCGTTCTCCCTGGGGACCACAAGCCACTGTTCCTGCACACTTGCATTGCCTTCCTGCCTGACATAGAGGATTTTTTTCTTTTCTAAAGAGATGGAGAATTTCATGGCCTGATTTAGGCCTGGGTGCTTCCAAGTGAAAGAGGATGAAGTCACAGGGGAGGCACTCTAGAAATCTAAGCTCCTGGCGCTGACGCCTCGGAGCAGGTCCAAGACAGCCTCTCAGCCATTTGGGAGAATTCAGAGCACAGGTGGATGGGGCCTTGTGGATAAACAAGAATCAAAGTGGGGGCGCAGGAGGGGCCAGGCGCTTGGTGCTTCCATCTTCCCTTGCAAAGGCAGCAATGTTCCTCTTGGCAGACACAGACACTCTGCCCGACTGGCCCTCAGGAGACCTCAGGCAAGTTCCCTCACCTCTCTGTGCCTCGGTTTCCTCATCTGCATAGAGTAGGGGATGGAAGCCATGTCTGCATAGCACTACTGCAAAAGCGAAATAAGACCGCACAGAAAGCCTCCTTCTGAGGGCCAGTTCTGAGCCTCCACCCCCCCCCCCAAGAACCGCCTGTCTGGGCCAGCACATCCCCTGTCTGAAGCCAGCTCAAGTTTGTCTTCACCGCACTGTGCTAAGGCATGGCTGGACCAGGGAGCCCTGAGTCCAGTTGTCCTGTTCTCCAGATGGAGGATAATACCCCAGGGAAGGGACCGTGCATCCACCAACAAACACGTGCCTGTGGACTCAGCCCCCTAGCCTCCTAATACAGTACTCTTCCTGAGACTCCAGGCAAAAACCTAAAAGCACTTTAGTACTCCAGGAAGCCATCGGAGGATGTGTGTCCCTTCCCCTAACAAAACCAAAAAGAAACTTAAAAAGCCAGGGAACAAGCAACTGGCTCCCACACAGTCATAAGCATGTATGGCGCACGCTTGGTAGCCTCCTTCATGGCGTCTGTTTGCCATCTGCCCTCCCCTGGGTTCTTTGAGACCAAGCACATCCCAGCAAGGTGGCCGGCCTGGGGGAAGGCTGTGGACCATGCCCACTTTCTCTTGAGCATAAACCATGAGCAACTTGGAAGATGAGTATGAGCAAGGGCTCCCAGTGGGGTCCCCCTCTTCTGAGCAGCTAAGTTACTCCAACAGTGGCTAGTGAGGTTTCCATGACATTGGGGGGCACAGAGAGGTATGACAACTGCAAGACAATGACTCTAAAACCACTGCCTGTCCCCAGCAGATGACCACAGTCACATCGCAGGATCCCAGGCAGCCAGAAAGAAAGCAGACACATAAGATAAGTGGGGAGCTTCGCACCCCAAGCCCAATGGCCCATTCAGCCTCACGGCTGGTGCTCAAAATTTTGAATTATTTAAAATGATAAATGCCAGGCACCCACATCCCTGGCAGGTCCAGTCTCATGCTCCAAGCCTCATCAGGAAAGAGGCGGCAGGCAGACACACACCCACAGAGAGCTCTGCGCCGAGGTTGCCTCCCTCGGCACCTCACACACCACCCGCCTCCTACCTGCTTCCATGAGCTGACACTGCTGACCGAAGACGTGGGAGAAGGTGACTGGACCTGGGACAGAGCTGGATGCTGCCAGCGTGGATTCCATGGTCTCTGGGGTTGTTGGTCCTGTAGCAGCGTCCAGACCTCAGAGTGTCTGAGCAGAGGACTTTGTCTCTGCCCCACAAACTGTAGATTTGAGGCTATTTGTCACCTCCTAGGAAATGTCCCTGCCCCTAAAGTTTACAGTGTTTCTTCCTCTTGCCACCCTTTCCTTGCAGTTTTTCTCAAACACCAGCCCAGTGAAAGATGAGTCCCTAAGGTGCCCTGCAAGTCCGGTGCAGTCGCAAGAGTTGGATGTCAAACACAAATCTAAGTTTCCCCCGGGAGAGTTCTTTTCTCTGATCCAGAAAGGGTGGCCAGGATTTAAGTCTGCCTTTCCTGCGGCCACCAAAAATGTAGAGCCCCAGGGCACTGCTTAGCCGGTCAGCACCGGCACCTGCCAGAGAGCTCCAGCCCAGCAGCGTCCCCGCGCCAGCTGCAGGCACAGCCTGCCCAGGCTCCGCCGCGGCTCCTCTCCCGGGAGGCGGGCAGGGCGAGAGGCCGCCTGGGCTCCCCTGGGACCTGGCCTTTCCGGCGCCGCCTCGCTTCCCCGCAGCGCCTGTCCTGGGCTCCTTGGTCCGTGCTGAGCGCTGTGGCCCAGACTTCAGGGATTCTGAAGCGGAGGCAGCTGCAACCAGGAGAGAGCGCGCAAGGCGTTTGCAGCTGGGACGCTCTGCAGCTCCGGTGCGCCCCGGGTCCCCGGCTCATCCTTCACTCCTACGGGTGCCTTCGCCCGCCCTGCTCCCCCTCCTTACATGAGACATGGCGATAAAGCCCCTGCTGTGCCCTACTGCAGTGGGCTCCCCAGCCTGTGCCGCAGCCACCCTTTTTCCATGATGCAAAGGGGCCTTTACTTGGAGAGATCCTGGATGCAGAGGGAAGTGCTAACTCAGCCCCGCAGGCTCCCGGGCTGCTGTAACCTCTTCGTGCCCATAGCCGAGGAGTGCCAGACACAGGTAGACCAGATGGCTGGCGATAAAATCCAACCATCAAAAGGAAGAGAGAAGAATGATGCCTCACATTCCCACTGACCCTGGAGTGCTAGAGACGCGCAGGTGCTTCATCTTGGTCATCCTCGCCCTGTGCTGCGCGTAGAATAATCTCTCTGATCCCTGCTCCAGATGAAAACGGGCAGCTTCTCTGGAAAGGGGGGCTGGGGGAAGAATACCCTTCCGGTGATCACCGTGACAGCTGCTTGCCTGGGTGCCCTTGTTTATTCTGCTTTCCTATCTGCTGATCACAAAAATGCTGACTTTAGAGACGCCACTCCTCCTCCTCCAGCCCTGGAGCGCTGTTTCTGTAGATTTGGCTTCAGCACTCTCAGGACACTGGGCAGCAGCTCCTTAGGCAGAAGCACTGGTAGTGGCAAGCCAAGCGCAGCGGCGGCCATCAGAGCGCCTCTGAGAAAAGTTGAGTGTGAAGCCACGTGCCTATTCTAGATTGAACACCCTGAAGGTAAAATTCCACCTGAAGGGCCGGGGAAATGGCTCAGTAGAATAAGCGCTTGCCTGGCATGCGCAAGGCCCTGAGTTCAATCCCTGCCTGATTTGTGGGTCCCACAAGCCTGCTGAACGGATTTTTCCATGAGAACCCTTGACCAGCACATATACAGCTCAGTGACGTTTCAAGCATTACTTGGGGTGGGTACGCCAGGCCAGAGAAGCTGCAAAATACTTCCAAGAGTTCAAATGAAGTCTGACTCCATGTGCATGGCTTAAATTAAGGATGCAGTGTGCCTTTCCTTAGCGTGGAAGAGGCTCTTTTCCAAGTGATGAAATTACAGGACACCAGAAACCAATCTCCCTGATAATAGGCCCTGAGTAGATCAGCAACTACGGTCAGGAGGATTCCCGATTTCTGCTAACTGCAAAAGCCCACGCAGATGGGGAAATGAACCAACTTTCCAGGGGTTAGAGTGGTAATGATGCCCAGAGGTGAGCTCCTAGGCCATGCTAGATTATTTTTAAAAGTCCAAGCCTACCTTCCATGCTAATTCAACCTGCAGGTGTCTTTTGTTTAGCAAATGTGTCTCCCTTCCTCTGACTCTGTCTCAGCTGCTCCCCAGCAAGGTGATTCTTCTGTTAATTTACCATGTTGGGAACCTTTCTCCATCGTTGCTGGGAGTGCAGACTGGTACAACCCCCATGGAAATCAAGTGTGGAGATTTCTCAAAGAACTAGGATTGGAGGTCCCATTCAGCTAAGCTGTTCCCCTCCTGGGTACTTTTCCAGAACAACTGTGACATCATACCACAGTAACATATGTGTACCCATGTTTATAGCAGGGTAATTTGTCATAGCTATATTTGGGAAGCAACCCAAATGCCCATCAACTGAGAAATGGATAAAGATGTGGTATTTTAAAACAATGGAATATTATTCAGCTATAAAAAAGGATAAATTTGAGGCTATTGTCAGTAAATGGACAATAAAGACCATAACTAGAGACCATAATCTTAAATGAAATCAATCAGACCCACCTGTGCAAACATCATATCCTCTCCATAGAGAACCTGAAAGGGAAAATAAAATCTAGAGGGGAATGAACTTGTTCAAAAGGAAGGAATTACTGGGTTGAGGTGGGAGTGGGAATGAGAGAAAGATTTATCTATGTAAGCAGGATGGTTTGGACAACTGTACTGTGGATTTCTGCTGATCTATGGAAAAGAGTACTTAATGCTTAATTTGTTTTGTTTCCTGTTTTCAATTCTTTGTTCTTTTCTCTTCCTTTCTTTTTTTAAAATGTATTTGGTACAGGGTGTTCAGGGTCTCACTATGTAGATTGGACTTGTAGCGATTCTCCTGTTTTCAGCCTCCCAAGAGCGGGGTTACAGGCACACGCCACCACGCCCAGTCTTCTCTTCTTAACTTCTTATATATTTCTTTCTTCCCATTTTGCACGCATACACCTGGTAATATGAACAACTCATTTGAAGACAACACTATGCATTATAACAAGAACTGTGAAATGCATATTATTTTGTTTGGCGAAATTCTGTATCGCTTGTCATTTTTCTGTTTTAATACTATTTTGTACTGTCTTTAAAAAAAATAAAAAAATTTAAATTTTTAAATTTACTGTATTTGGGCCCATCTGATTCCATAGCTCCAGATACCTGCTGCCAGCCTTTGCTGCCATAAACCCTGAGCTGCTGCTCCCTAAGCTCGGGGTCATCAGGCAGGGACAATGGGTATGCAAAGAGGCACTAAGAATGGTTATTTTTCTCACACCTTGGTCAATAACTACTAGCAAAAACTGGGCAGGTAGAAAATCTAATAGGGGTGGTTCACTATAGTGTATCTGGCTTGTTCCTTTGCTTTGCCTTTCCATAATTACTCATAAGCTGAGCACTCTCAAAGCTAATCTTCTTGGGAAAGTTCTTGTTCATACTCCTGCCCCATTTCTCTAGTCCTTTCCCTGTTTCCAGGCTTATGGATTTATAGGAGCTCTCAGCCCACTTCTCATTTGGAGTTTGCCAGTGTTTCCCTGAAGAGGTCATCTAATTGATAACTTTGTCCATCAGTGGTGTCCTTTGCCTAGAAACATTTACCCTCAGTGGTCAGGTCTGTTGTGCTTTTGACTTCCAGGCTGATCTGAGGGTCTTACACAATCCTTCTCTACTTCTGGGTCGCAGTCAGACTCCTTCATAGCCTCACTTTTCATACCAACGTCTTCATTGGGAGCCCACCTTTATATCTGCTGTGTGACCAGGGTGATGTTTATCACCTCCATGCTGTGAGCCATTTTCCCCAAAACCTTCTCTGGCCTGTACAATAGACTGAGTGGCTGAGCACCCACCTCCTAGAAGTACTGCATATTTTGAAATCCTTTCCTCCCACTACAGTGATGTTAGGAAGTAGAGTCTTGAGGGTAGAGCCATAGTGAGTGGGATCCGTATTCTTCCAGTGGGAGGCCAGAAATCTCTCCTGCTCTCTATCTACTAAACAAAGAGAGAGAAAGAAGCTGGCAGTCCATGTCTGGGAAGAATGTTCTCCTCAGAACCAGGCTCTGGTGACAGCCTCATCTCAGACTCCCAGAACCAGAATAAAATCACTGGCATTTTGTAAGCCAAGCAGCCTATGGTGCTTCGTTATTGGAGCCTGACCTGACCGAGGCACCACGCCCATCCTCTCCCCACGGTAGCACCACTAGTATTATCTATGCAGTTGTCCCAGAGCTGGGTCTATTTTTGAATGCTCAGTCCTAAAAAGACCCCCCTCATCCTAGGCTGTCCATGTTAATATTTTAATATTAATGCCTGTGACAATTGCAATATGTCAACTGGATTAGACATGCTTAGTTGATTAGTAAAGCACAGTTCTGGGAGGGTCTGTGGATGACTGGCATGTGGGTCAGCAAACTGAGAGAAGACTCACTTACCTGTGGGTGGCACCAACCAATAGGTTCACAGGTAGCCTGGATGGAAGAAAGAAAGGAAATGCACATGTTCTGAAGAGCATTTGTCATGAGTGGTGCATCCTTTACTGCTTTTGCCTCCAGGCACTGGTTTCCAGTGACCTTCCAGGCCTGTGACCTTATACTGGTGCCACATCCTTGACCTCTCCTGTTCGGTGACTTCTGTCTTCTCAGGCTGATCAGCTACTGGCTCCTCCAGCTCTCTAGCATGCAGATGGCCATGTGGATCCTTCCCACGGTGACAGCCACTGTGGATTCTTCTGCTTCTGCCTCTGCAAACCGACCTAATAAATCCTCTCAGACAACCATACACATATATTTCCTTTGAATCTGTTCCTCTAGAGAAGTCTAACTAACACAGTGGCCGGCGCTGTAAGAAGTCCCCATTTCAAACTTTTCAAGACAAGTTGGATTTGATGATGTAGATAATGTGGAGCCTGCATGCCGCTTGCAACAATCAGCAGGAGCAGCGGGCACCCCCTTTCCATTCCACAGGCCGTGTGTCTCCTATAGCAAGCAGTGGGGTCTGCTTCCATTTATAATATGAGCCTGTTCTTCACAGAGATGCATTCAAGTATTGGAAACTTCTCCAGAGAAAAGCTGAGTGATAACCACATTACAGGAGCCACCAACTGATTCTTGTTACATCTGTGCTGGTAAGAGCAGCTCTTAAATATCTGTTTAATACCTAATCCTGTGCTAGCCACAGGTGACAGAGAAAGTGGTAGAGTGGAGAAATGAGGAGAGTGGGAGACATACATAAGATCTATTTATCTGTGATAAACATAAAGCGTGATTAACCACACATGTTGAAGAATATACCACACAATGAGTCATGTACCAGGAAAGCTCCCACAGTTTCAAGACAAGTGAGGGCAAGAAACTTAAGTCCAAGCTTTAGGGAGGGTCAGGGATGGTTTAAGAAATAAAATGAGACTTGCATCAGTAGATGGAAGAGGACTGGGTCAGGGGCGGGAATTTGGGGCAGAAGCAAGTTATTTGGACAAGGAGAGTTTAAAGGCCATGTTAAATACAGAAGAGGATTTAAAGTCCATTTAGGGATCTTTAGGAAGGAAATAAATTTGTCCTGACCCAAATCAATGCTTACACTCATTTTCCAGAGCCTTCCCCTGGTGCTGCTAGACTCTAAATTGAGTTTTCTAAAAGGGCTCGCTTGGCTGTGCTCAGTCTCCTCCTCCCACAGGAGTCACGAGCTGATTCCGCAGGTCAAGTCAGGCTCTGTACATCCGGGTAAGAGCCCCTGCAGCTCCCAAAAAGTGGAGAGCACTGCAGCCATGTGGTATAGATGAAGACAAAGCAAAGGGCAATTTAGGAAAATAGGACACCGAGCTCAATCCACCTGTCGTGCAATGCTTTGTTTCTTGTAGCCAAAGACCACTGTGTTAGTCATTAATAATACAATGTCACAGCCTGGGTATGTTTTAAAGAGTTTTATTTTGGCTTGCAGATCTGGAGGTCCAAGTCTTAGGGGCTGCATCTCACAGGCAGGATCCCAAGATGGTGCAGGACGTCATGCAGCAAGAGAAAGCGCTGGACCATGGCTGCACAGAAGATGCAGATTACTCTGAGATATGGTTTAGTTCCATCGCTGAGAACTCAGAAGGGCTGCTTCTTGGGGACCAGAGAGCCCCAGAGAAACAGCAACCACCTGAGACCTCTATGGTTACTTATTTGTTACTCAAGGACATGAGAACAAAGGCATATAGAAGGAAAGCACTTGGCAGCATATTATATAGGAGTATTTCTCAGAGGAGTGGGGTGGAATGGGATGGTTTGTAACAGGATGTGTGTTGACCTAGTTTAAACAATCTTATCAAGGCAGAGGGAACACAGTGGCCAAAGCAAACATCTCCGACAGTGACTTGCTCTTCCTTCTGCCCACTGCTGGGCTGCAGATTCTGCTCTCTCCACTGTAACCATGAGAGCCCCTTCCCTAGCACAATCGGGTTAGTCACTCCTCTGGCCCACATCTCCCCAACTACAGGAAGAGTGTGCTTGTGTCTCTGGTAGTTCTCCTTCTTCAAAAGTCATCAATAATCAGTCATGAAAGCTCCACCCTGATGTTCTTAGCCATCTTGTTAGCTCCCTGAGGCCTCTTCTAAACATAGTAACCAGACTGAGTTTCCACCTCGTGATATCAATGAGGATTGGATCCCAACACAAACTGTGGAAGGGACAAAACATTCAAACCACAGCAGCCAGGAAGTGGAAGCTGCCAAGTGCCAGGAGCTGTCCTGGGACGGGGAACCTCCAGGCACTATTACTTAATAACAGATATTAATGCACCCCTTGCCAGATAAGGAAACCTGGGTTTAGGAAAGTTCAGATACTTTGCCTAAGATTTTGCATGGATCCACTTGTTCTCAGTTTTGCAACTACTAATGACCCATTTCATTAAGAAGTTGCACCATTAGGTTATATGCCACAAAAGTTTCCATGTCAGGTCAAGTTTTCCAGCAAGTTATAATAAATATCATCATTTTTGACACATTAAAATGTATTAATCATATGCCATATAATTCATTCATTTGAATTTTACAATTCAATGATTTTTAATATATCACAGATATGTACAATCATTAATACAGTTAATATTAAAATATTTCACCACCACAAAAAAAAAGCCTGTAAGTTTTAGTTTCACCCTCACCCCATTGACTTTTCAAGTTTAAACAATAACTAATTCACTTCCTGTATCTATGAATTTCCCTCTTCTGAACTTCAATATGAGTAAAAACTGTAGTATTGGGAACTTTCATTTATCTGTCTTCTTTCACTTAACATAGTTTTCAAGGTTCGACCAGTTTGTAACATATTCCAGTTCTACATTGTTGTCCGTAGCTGAATAATGCTTTGTTGTATGGATCTGCCACCTTCGTTTTCCCACTTCTTTGTAGCTGTATTGGATATTTGTGTTGCTTCTATATTACAGCAGTTATAATGAAGCCATCAACATTCATGTAAAATTTTCAGGGTGGGCATCTGCTTTGCTTTGTCGGGGTATGCTCTAGGAGTGGAATGGATGGTTCCTATGACTCTCTGATCATATGGGGATCTACCAAAGTACCTTCCAATGGCTTCGCCGCCTCACATTCCTACCCGTGGTGTGTAGGGATTCTGATGTTCCATATCCTCACTATTATGATGATGGCATGATGTAGTGCTAAATACTAAATTATTTAGTAACCTTGAAGGTGGCTAAGCTCATGGGAATGGATAGACGAGTGAACAGATCTATAGCATACATACATACCTGCACAATAAATAAGTGTATAGAAAGACAAACAGAAGGAAAGTTCCTATAGCAGAATGCTAAACAATAGATGTATCAAATGATGGAAGTGGACAATAGCCACCGCGCAGCCTTTCATAGTTGTAAATCAGGTAGGAAACATCAGGTTTGATCAGACCTTCATGTGTAAGCATCAGATTGTCTCCCTACTGTAAGAACCTGAAAGAGTAAATAAAATCTGAAAGGTAAAATAGATACTATGAAAGGGAAAGAAACTGTTCCAAGGGAAGGAACAACTGAGATGAGGAAAAGGAGGAAAGAATGAAGGGAAAAATGTATAAATATACACACAGAACAGCTTTCATAATTGTACTTCTGATTTCTGCTGGTCTACTGAAAGGAGTAGTTGATGCTTAAATTTTTTTTCTCTCTTTTTTTTTTTTTTTGACCGATTTGCATGCTGATAACTAATAATCTGACCAATGAATTTGAAGACAACAATATGCAAAATAACTATTGTTGAATTGTTTTCACTTTGTTTAGTGAAATTCTGCAACATTCCCAATTTTTTTAAACTATTGTTATTCTCCTTAAAGAAATGCTTGATGAGAAATAGCACATTTTCTTTTTCTTTCTTTCTGTTTTTTTGTTTTGGTTTGGATTTTTGTATTTTAGTACTGGGTCTACAGGATCTACAGGTCTCACTATGTAGATGGGACTCGTAGTGATCTGCCTGTGTTCAGCCTCCTAAGCACTGGGATTACAGGCACACGCCACCATGCCCAGTCTCAATCACTGTCTCAGCATGACCCTGGGGCGGGGCTGGCATGGCATGCCAGGGATGAACCCGGCTGCTGCATCTGCCTAAGCAGGAGCTTTAATCTGCTGCATTATTTGGCTGGCCCTAAAAATAGCACTTTTCCAATCTCAAAATTGTGTCTCACAAAATGTGTATTAATCATAAACAGAAAGAAGAATGACTTTCCAGTGGAGAAATCTGCAAGACAACACCTTAATTAATCAGAATTAACATCATTAATCAGGTGAATCAGACTCAGGTGCCACCCAGGAGTAGGCAACAAGAAGTAGCAGTTTCTTCTGCAATACTTATGGCAGAGACGCATTATTGGAATCTAGTCATAAGTAAAACAGATAAGTCCACACTGATGAACAATCTACAAAACAACTGTCATCGAATCTTCAAAAATGAGAAGATCACAAACACCGGGAGAAATCTAAGGAGCTTCTCTAACTCAGAAGCAACTTAGGAGGCTGACGGAGTCTGCAGACGGGAGGGTGACAACACACTTGTGTGGATTCTTTGAGTCTGATTGCTGTGCTGAGCTTAGTAGGTGCATTCTGCTGTGGGCCTGAAATGCACACTGAAGTATTTGGCTATGATGCAGCACCGTGGCTGCTCCACACCGTCCAGGGGCTTGCTGGGTATGAGGGGAGTTCTGGGTACTATTTCTGCAGTTTTTCTACAGTTTGAGAACAATAACCAAATGCACAAAGACGGTGTGGTCACAAAGCAAGAGAAACAGACAACAGAAAGATAGCCTCTGGCGGTCCCGACAAATATCGTCAGGGAAGTGGGTGGACATAAAAAATGGGCCTGGAAATTGAAATGATTTTAAAAATTAGCAGATTGATCTTAGACACAGATGGGAAGAACTAGTGAACTGGAAGCAGAAAATCAGGATGAAACACAGAAATCAGAATGGAAAAGATGAGGTGGAAGAACGCATCCTTGGGATTCAGGTAGAAGGTCTGATGTGGGTCTAGTTGTTATCCCAGAAAGACAGAAAAGAGAAAGTGAAGGAAATGCGCCTGCTGAGAAGAGAACTGATACTACTTGTGATGATTTAGTTCATGTGTCCACTTGACTGGACTAAAGGGTGCTCATACAGATTGCTGTTTCTTGCATGTGACGAGGAGGATGTTTCTAAAAGAGATAACCCGGTGAGCGGAGGGATCCATAGATTGAAGAAAAAGGACCTGCCCTCACCAGTGTAGGTGGATGCTAGACAATGTATGGAAGCCTGGATGGAATAAAAAGCCTAAGGAAGTCTCTCTCTCTCTCTCTCTCTCTCTCTCTCTCTCTCTCTCTCTCTCTCCATGCCCTACCTGGGAAGAGGGGAGGATAAATAACCTTCAAAGGACCAACAGAGTGGTACACATGACTTCATCCCAACCCAGGGGAAACAGGGGTTAATGGAATATTTTCCAAGTCCTAAAAGAAAAATAATTACTACCTAGGATTCTATGCTCATTGAAAATAACCTTGAAGAATGAGGGTGAGATCAAGTTATTTTCAGACTGCAGAAATCTAGGAAAATTTGTCACCAGCAGACCTAGGTAAGAAAATACTAACGGGAATTTCTTCAGGAATGAGGAGAAGGACCCCAGATGGAAACTCAAACTATAGGAAGGAATAGAGAGCAGTGAAATTAATATCAAAATATGAGATTAATATATATCAGCATTGATATATAATCACGTGAATGTGCAGTTATTGGTGGTTAACATTAATTTTACATTAATACATCAATAATGTACTATAATATGTAAAGTATATTGGGTGTGGTTGAAAAACTATAGTGAATGTTTAAATTTTTAAAAATGGATTACACAACTGGCCAAATAGCTCAACAGATTAAGTGCCTGCAAGCAAGCTCAGGGGTCAGGGGTTTGATCCTCTGCCATGCCAGTCCTGCCCCTGGGTCACACTGAGACAGCAATTGAGACTGGGCATGGTGGCACATACCGTAACCCCAGCTCTTGGGAGGCTGTAAACAGGTGGATCACTAGGAATCCAATCTAGTAGTGAGACCCGGAACACCCTGTAGACCCTTCCCTACAATACAATAACTAACTAACTAACTAACTAAATAAATAAATAAATAAAAATAAAAATGGATTACAGTAAAACAAATTTCCATTGATACTCCCTGCTCACCTTCTGAAGTTCTGCAAGTCCTCTTTTCTAGGTGTCTTGGTTATAGCATCATGGCTGTCTCGCCTTGGATCGACACAAATTATTTACCTTTCAAGGTCATTTTGACTTTGGGGCACAGTCAGGAGCCATATGGTACAGATCCAGTAAATAACAGGGATGATGACAGACTGAGCCTGCCTTCGATTGGGTGGCACTAGACAGCAGCTTTCACTAGCTCTGATCACACCTTGTAAAGATATTCCAAAAAGAAGACTTTCGGAACTGCTTCAGAAAGTGACAAGAATGATGGATTATGTATGCTTAAACAAAGGAGGAAGGGCTGGCCAGATAGATCAGTGGACTGAAGCATCTGCTTAGGCAGATGCAGGGACCGGGGTTCAATCCCCAGCGTGATGTGCTGGCCCTGCCCCTGAGGCATGCTGAGACACTGACTGAGAATGGGTGCGGTGGCGCGCACCTGTAATCCCAGCCCTTGGGAGGCTGAAAACAGGAGGATCACTACAAGCCCAATCTGTGTAGTGAGACCCTATAAGCCCTGTACTAAATACATTTTTTTAAAAAAAGGGGTTGGGGGGAAATGGAGGAGTATTTTGAGAGGAGGTTAATAGCAATGTATATTTTACTATAATAGTTTTTTTTAATTATACATTCATCAACTCTTTTGATCACCTCTTGTAGATAGCAGTAAAATCAGCAAAAATGGCTGAGACGTTAGAAGTGAGTAAATGAAAGTATAATTTTCTAAGGCTCTTACCTTATCCAGGAGAAAAGAAGAATGTTAATTTATATTTGACCTTGATCAATCAAGGGTATGTATTGTAATCTCTTGTATAACCACTGTGAGTTTATAAAAGAATTTACAATTGCTGGAGTAATACAGCAGGAAAACAATTATACAAATAAGTCTAAAGAGGTCAGCAGAGGAGAGAAAAACGAATTTGAAAAAACAAACTAGAAAACTTGTATAGCTATATTATGATCCCACTAAGTAGATTAGATAAGTAGTTCTAAGCAAGTAAAATTATCCCTCCAAGAACAAAATGATCAATTCAACCAGCCTCAAAACATAAGGCAAAACATTAATAAACTACAAGGAAAAACTACTCAAAAATTACTCAAAAAATTGAAAAAGTAGACAATATAGAAAAATGTATATGGGCCACTGAACATATATAAATTAGGTTTATGTTCTTTTTAAAGGAAGAATATTGCAAAATTGTTCCTATGCAATTCAAGTCAAACTTTATGTTTAATTCAAGTCAAATTTCCTTAGTCTGATAAAGAATTTTGACGAAAAAAATCTGCACAAGACATCTCGCACGTTAGTGAAATATCAAACGCTTCCCCCTGAGAGCAGGAATGATCCCCTAACAGTTGCTGTTGTCACTTCTGCACTACATTATTCTGGAAGGAAAAGATACAAGATTTGAAGTTTGAAATAGAAAAATAAATGTCACTTTTTGCCCTTGATATGATTGTGGTAGAAAATGCAAAATCAGAAGTCTACAAATCAATTAATTAGAATAAATTTAGCAAGACTGTGAGGATTGGGTATATATTAAAAAGTAAACTATGTTTCTATACATGCAACAGAATGTAATGTTCTATAAATATAATTCAGGGTGGATACAGCTCAGTGTTTCATGTTTTCTTGGCATAGGTTCAATCCCCAACACAGATAAATAAATAACCACTCTACAACAGTAGCATCAAAAACTCAAATAACTGGAAATAAATGTAATGAAAAGACTCAAGATTATTCTGCATAAAACTATAAAAATGATGAAGTAAAAATGAAGCAACCAAAAATGAAAAAGAAATGTGCCACTGAGTCACCACTCAAGGACTTAATGTCAAATTTCCAGTTCTGCTCCTATTTATCTGAAGATTTAATTTGATTGAGGACAAAACTCAGATAGAGATGGGCAATAGATTCCCTTACAAATTCAGAACTTGCCAGCACTGACAGAGAATGTCTCAACCATCTTAGTGGAGGAAGATAGGTGGTAACTTCTTCAATAGGGCATGAAAGGCACCAACTAAATACGAAAACTTGATAAGTGAGTCCTCGGAGGAACTTCTATTTCATGGCCAATCTTTCCACTCATGTTGTCTCTTCATGAAGGTAAGAAATTTGAGACACCTATAACCAAGAGATGATTCACACGCTTACTTTAGAAAGAACTCCTTTGAATAAATAAAAACAAAATTAAATAAGGGCATAGACAAGCAACTTGGATGGGCAGTTTACAAAATGGAAGAGATAGACTTTGGATCTTAAATGTTCCCCCAAATCCCCAAGGTTGGCTTGATGGCCAGCTTGACATTATTGGGAGGTAGGGGCAATTTTAAGAGATGGCCCAGTGTGAAGTTTTTGAGCATCTGGGAGTGACCCTCAAAAGAGATTATGGGACTCCCAACTCTTCTCCTCTCTTCTTATGCTTTCTAGCCAGGACATAAGTGGTTTTGCCCTACCAAGGGCTCTTGTCATGATCTGCCGCCAAACTACAGGCATAAAAGGAACTTGGCCAACCAGTAATGGCCTGGAAACTCTAGAATTGTGAGCCAAAATAAACATAGCCTCTTGATAAGTTCATTATCTGGAGTGTTTTGTTACAGTATTAGAAAGATAGCATAGAGGTGTTTTAAATGGCCAATATGAAAAGATGCTCAGTTTCATTATCTACAGGGGAAAACAAATTAATACTACAATAAAATCTAGACACAGGTCCACCATAGTGGCCAACATTTCAGACCAAGAAATCCAGGTGTTGGCAAGGATGTGGAGCAACTGGAGAGCTCACACTACTGGTGGGAGGGTTGAATGGTATGAGCCCCAGGAGACTGTCTTGACACATTTTCCTACTCTCTGACCTGCTGCTAGAGCTGCACCAAACAAGAGGCTCAAGTGCAACTGACACCTGACATGGTCCCAGAAAAGTTCCCAGAAGCCTCCATTGTTCGTAACCATCCCAAATTACATGCAACCCAAATCCTCACCAACTGCAGGGCACAGTGAATGAGTAAACCAATCCAAAGTTACACACACACACACACACACACACACACACAAATGTACAGGAACTACGTATCACATAGGATGGCTCTCAAGTTTAAGGGAGAAAGCCAGACAGGAAATATACACACAAATCCATTCATCTCTGTCCTTGTCAGTTTCACAGAATCACTGACCTGCGGGGCTGTCATAGTGGCCACCTTGAAGGAAGAGGAAGGGGGTGACTGGAGGACTCCAGTGGGGTTTTCTGGACTTGGGTGCTGTGTCCCTCATCTTTTGCTCTTGTTTTCCTTGTTGTCATACTTCAGTAAAATTCACTTTTGAGGGTCTAGGGTACAGACTCAATGAGTAACTCACCATAAAACAGCATGACAACCAAAGAAATTCATTCTTACTTCAAGTTGTCCAAAACAAGCATGCACAGATGTGATATTTTAAGCAGCAAAACACTGAATTTCAGTGATATATTAGCTTTTACCAAGCAGGTTTTCTCTTCTCCAGCCACTCTTCCTGGAAAAGACTGAACATGTGAGAAGAAAGCCATTAAATGAAAGTAAATACTACTTTATCTTCATGATGTCTTTGTTTCCTCTGTTCTACTTAAGCTTTTTCTTCAGTACAAGAAAAGCCTAGTATCAGATCCTGGGAAGTCTTTTGGCCTGATTGTAGAGCTCCACCTGGCTCAGGCAGGCCCTTGGACATCAATGGATAAACACGATCAGTATGAGGGCTGGGGTTCTTTTGTTGTTTGTTTGTTTCAGGTCTTCCCCCAGGGAAGGCTTTCTCTAAAGAGTTGGTAGGATGCCACATCAAGCATTGGGCTTAGGCTTCTGAGTTCTGGGTCACTGGGACGGTTATGTCACTTGCTGCCCAACCGAGTGTACTTCAGGTCAAAAGAAGGTTTTACTGATGCACTAGGCATAACCAGCTCCATTCTAAGCAAACTGCTAAGAAAGTCTGCAAAACAGCATGGGACTGGGAACTCACAGTACGCTACCGAAGCCGCCCAATGTAAAGCAAGGCTCCTCTGGGATTTGAGCTGGGCCGTCAACCGTGTTATTAAAACGGGGTAATTGTGCTCTTACTTGTATGTAGTGGCTAATGCTATTAGCTCTGAAATGGGAACCTGTACGAAATGCAGCTCTCATGAGATGCATGGCCTTTTGTGTTTTCTCAACCTTATTTGCTGGGTGGGTGCCAAATACCACTGCTGGGTGGAAGACGCCTGGGGCATGCTTTGCCTTCATGGCAGAGGCAAGCTGGGACTTAACCTTTGTTCCACTTGTCTCTCTCATGCTCTTCCAATTCAATACATGGGTTGAAATCCTGGGTTGGTAAAGGCAGGAAACACCAGGGCATGCTGTAGGAGTTTGACAAATGTTTGTGAAGGAAATTAATAGTCATATAAGTGAACCCCTCTCTACACATCTAGCTTTTTCACCTGCTGCTCTGTCTGCCTGGGTTGCTCTTACCCCTGGTTCCCCAGGTTAACTCTTTCTGTCCTCGGCTCCCAGATCTGACATTACATCCTTGTGGAAGAGTTCTCTGGTGGTTCCGAGTGAGCCCAGTGTCTTTGCCACACATTACACACACCTCCTGTGCAGACTCAGAGTTTGATCTGAGATTTGGTCAGCTGTGTTTCCTAGGGTAAGGTAAGCAAGGCATTTGCCAGCAGAGCAAAAGTGGAGGCAGCACTATGAGCATCGAGACAAATGATATGTTAATTTCATGATGTAATACTGAAGTTTTAGATAAAGAGAGGAGCACAATGCATGGAGGTTTTTTGTGAAAAGAAATGTGTCACAGACTGACACATTTCTGATTCAGGATTTCAGGAGCAGGCCTGAGGATTAACACAGCCAACAGGCTCTCAGGTGGTGCTGCTGGTTGGGGGGGTGGGTCCTACTTTGAGAGTTGCCCCTCTCCCACTCAATTCCACATCAAGGTACTGTGGAGA
>NW_004524668.1:10738906-10778286 GCF_000260255.1 Octodon degus
TCTCTGTGCACAACAACTCCTTATATGGCCAGGGCTGCAGTCATGATTCGCTTCCGCATATGCTGGACCCATGGGCGATCCCCACGTGGCGCACTGGGATTGCGCTCAGGAATATATATTAGCCAAGGGCTGGGGGATTGGGGAAGAAGAAGCTTGCTGTAAGGGGCCTGAAGGAAGAGCTGTGTGTTGCATCTTCCTTGCTGGCGAGGTCGTGCGCGACAAGGTACAGGAAAACATGTCTAGGCCAGGAGTGGAAATGGCAGAGAAGCATCTATTTCTAACCAACCATTGCTCTACAAGACAGAGCAGTGCATCAGAGTCTCAGGCCTGTGGTTGGCTGAATGATGCCTGCCACCCCCAGGATCTGCATGTCCCAAGCCTGGGAATACATTGCCCATCATGGCAAATGGACTGAGATGAATTGATGAGTGATCTGGAGATGAGAGATTAGCATGAATCATACAGAAAGGTCCAATGGCATCAGTCCTTATAAGATGAAAAGTGATTGCTGATGGAAGCAGAGACAGAAGAATATGCTTGGAGAACAGATGGAGGGGCCACAAGCCAAGGGGTGCAGGTGGCACCAAAAAACTGAAAAAGACAAGAATGACTATAAGTTTCATTTCTGCCATTTCTTCAAATATACTGAACTTATTTCAGGGCTCTTTCCTATGTTGCTGTCTGCACTGGAGTGCTTGTGTGGGACTTCAGCTCATGGACCTGCACATAAACATCTCCAAAGAAAGAATACAAAGCAGCAGTGCCTAAGTAGGGCCTGACAATCAGAAAGGAAACCACATCATCAGAGTTAGAGTTGGGTGGGCCTGTGGAGAGGCCTTCTGGCAAGAGAAACAGCCAACAAAAAACCAGCTCATAGGCTTGCACAACAAGGAGCCTGAGTGTCACAAGGCCAGTCCCAGGGCCAGTGTTAAGGATTGCACTGAACTCCCCAGATAGTTCATTGTTGCTGCCCACTGTTGGCAGCCAATGCAGAGAGCACCCACAGAGACAGAGCTCTATGCAGTTGATCAAGTCGACATAACATCATGACAGATCTCATGCCAATGAGTGATGTCCTCATGAAGATGGGGAACTAAGCCACAGGACACACCCAGAGAACTCTGTAGAGACGGAAGCAGAGGCCAAGCGTGAGGACTCCAAAGCCAACGGGCATTGAAAAGTGCCAGGAAACCACCAGCACCAAGGGAGGGGCATGAAGCGGGTCCTCCCCATGCAGTACTCAGTAAGAACCATGCAACATCGCATTACAGCAGAACCATCTTAACCATCCAGCAGAAAAGTATAAAAACGAAGTATAAGAAGTAAAGCCATGCTGTTATGTTGAGCCGTAGGGGACTCAGGTCAATAATTTCTGACATTGCCAGTCAAATGGAAGACCCAATACTATTATGGACTACTGGACTCTTTTAGAATATTTTGTTGAGTTAACACTCCTATAATATTCAAATGATGGAAATAAACAAAAAAGGGTACACAGATGAATGTCCATTTTGTATCTGTGTATTCAAAATGGTTAGGATAGATATATAGCTACATTCTCTTAATGGATAGAGGGATTTGTTCTAATGGTGTTTGTAAATAGGATATCATGTCTGCATCTTGTACAGCAAATAACCACTAGGAAGAGAATATGCAACGTGTTAATTATTGAAACTGTCCTACCAGTTTGATTTGAAACTGTCTCATTGCTATTTGTTTCTCAATAAAATTATGGAAAAAAATAAAATAAAAATGGGGTGCAAACCTAATAAGACTGACATCATCAGGAAGAGATACAGCAAGAAGGCAGCCATTTGCAAGCCAAGGATAGAGGTCTCTCCAGGACACGCAAAACTAGCCCTGCCCACTCCCTGAACCTGAATGGATTAGCACTAGAATTAGCATCTAGAACAGTGAGAAAACAGATGCCTGCCATGGAAGTTGCCTGGCTCGTGGCATTTAGAGGAGACTAACGTGCTCAAGTAGCTCAATCCCCATGACACAGAGGACCGCTAACTCATCTGAGCTAATGCAGAACTCAGCCCAGAATGAACTCAATCCAGTTGGGACCTGTCTGCCTACACACACTGCTGAGGAGGACTGTGGCATAGGTGATGTGATTGCATGAGCAGGGTTTCTCTCACTCCAGAGTCAGCATCTCCACAGGTGTCAGCTGGCACCTCTCGGCCTGCTGGTCTGAACTTGGACTGCAGGTTGAAAGCAGCGAGACCCAGACTCCTCCCCACAGCTCCCACTGTCATCCGCAAGAAAGGAGCAACCTCCCCAGGACAGGGCAGCGGGACGGGAATCCAGCTCCTGACCTGGATCAGAGAAACACAGTCTGCAGCAGGAGTGCTAATTCATCAGCACCCAGCCAGTACCGACACTGGCTCCACTGTCCTCAGCCCCCTGAGCACACCACAGAGACAGCCGAGCTGAAGAGGCCAAGAACAGTAATTCCTTCCAAGGAGCTCCTGGGTGATTGCATATTTTTCACATTGATAGAGAGGGGCTGATTAATCAGAGGTGGTGGATAAGAGCTTCTTGCTGTCCCTTGAGAAACAGACAAGATCTACTCTCGACAGTGCTTTCCCCCTTTCCAGATTCAAGTCCCCTCTTCCATCAGGATGAAGTGTGACAAGAGCTGATTTTTAACGAGGCAGCTGCACGGCCAGCCCAGCTTCATTCCTTTTCCTAAATAATCAATAATGTGTGGATCATGGCTGCTATAAATGTCAGCCTACAATTTGTGACCAACGCCAGCGCAAATCAGTTCAGGCAGCTTATGACTGGAAGCCTCTCTCACCACGGCAGAGGGAAATAATGAAAATGCCCAAGGCCGCAGTGACATTTTTCTTCCTTTCAGCTCTCCACGCAGGAGGTTCAAGATTTCATTTAATCCTGCAGGCTCCCCGAGAGGGAGGGAGTCACTGCCGGTAGCTTCCCACGAGGCCGATACTGAGTTGACCTTGAAGAGCTAGAGAACGCTGGGAGGGGGGCGGGGGAGGCAGAGAACATGGACTCTGATATTTAGAAGTCCAAGTGCTCAGGCAAAGTGACCTGTCACTCCTAGGGACCAGCGGGGGAAGAGCCATCACTGGGCAGAGGACAATAATTACCCCACCTGGGGGCCTTTGCACCTGCAATTCTCTTAGCCTGTACTGTTTCATTTCCTGCTTGCCCCTTGGCACCATTAACTTTACTTGTCATTCTGTTTTCAGTTTGGTTATTCCTGCCCCCAGGATGCTTTCTCTGACTTCCTCCTGCTGCACTAGGTTGGGCATCTTCCTCTATATTCCCACAGTTGATAGGATCTGTGGACCTTGTCCAACAGCACTTATCCCTTTCTTAAGAAGCAGAGCATCAGGGTCCTCTGGAAGGTCCCCCCCACCACCACTACTGTGATGAGCTGCCTACCAAAAGTCTTGTCCCCCTCTATCCAAAGGAGTGGACATAAGGTCAAAGTCAAGATAAACTCTCATGCAGAAGTAATCTGATACTGATCAAAGTGAAGAAAGTGGTAGAACAACCTGTCTCAAGAGGCATATGGACTCCACTAGGGTATTTCTTGCTTCTTAGGTTACCTAACCACTTCCCATTTCTGTCATTTCTGTGCCCAGCTGTTTAGTTCTTCAATCTTGTGGTCCATTCCACAGCCTCCTACTACACTGAGATCATCCTCAACTGGCTGCTGCTGCCCACAGCCACAGAATCCTGAGGTGCCCTGCCACATGCCACCACTGTCTGTGGTGACTGTGTAGGATATGGCTGTCACCTGCACACGTTCAGCACCCAGTGCAGGGCCTACTACCTGGCAGCTCCTTGCTGGTTTATTGAGCTTGTTTTTGCAAATCACTCAGTAATGCTGCTTTGATCTGCTTGGGTCCAGAGCTGTGAGCCTGATACACACCATGCACTAAGGAAGCTCCTCAAGAACACTAGGGCTAGGGGCTGGGGAGATGGCTTAGTAGAATAAGTGCTTGCCTGGCAAGCACAAGGGCCTGAGTTCAATCCCTGGCTCCACAAGAACACTAGGGCTGGGGGGCAAACAAGAGGTAGGAGAAACATCTCAGGCGTCAAGGCAGGAGCTTGTAGGGACATGCTAATCCATTAAAGCCCAGGCAACACAGACACATGCTGGGCTTCCATTCCATTAACCCAGATGCAGATCTGCATTTGGATACCAACCCAAGAATTCCTTAACCATCACTCAAGGGCATGGAGTTGGCCTAGGTATCTCTGTGCCCGGCACCTGGGCAGGCAGACAAATAGAAAAAGTAGATTTAACTGGGCATCATATATGCCAGAGTCTCACTTTCAGCACGGTAGGAAGCTGTACAGGAGGACAGTGCCCTGCCCCTCTCTGGGCAGGTAAAATCTGCAGTATGGTATCAACTCCCCTGCTTTAGTCAGAGGCCATGTCCAGCTGTCTGCTTTCCCATAAGGCATAATTGTGCTGTGCAAGGGAGACTAATTTAGACTGGCTGCTATGAAGTCTCATGACTTTAGGGGAGGGAAAAGATTCTGCATCTACCCTCCTCGGTTCTACAACTGGGAGCCTACAAATTAGGTGATGTAAGATTAGCAAAAGAAAGACAGAGAGAAGTTTGACACATGGTTTTCACATATAGGTGGAAGAAACTAGTGATGAAGAATGTAATGCAGTGGTTAGTACTTGGGACTTATACCAGGTCTTAGCAATGGACAATAAGTTCATAACTAAGTGTCAAGACAGAGGAAAGAGGCATTCAACTTCTAGGGATAGCAATCTATGGAATATATATGGGGAACCACTGGAAGATAAGGGCTCATTAATAAAGTTTATTATGTAGATTCAGCTGGTACCTTCTCTGAATCAATAAGGGTCTAGAGATGGAACCACTGGAAGATAAGGGCTCATTAATAAAGTTTATTATGTAGATTCAGATGGTACCTTCTCTGAATCAATAAGGGTCTAGAGATGTCTCTGGTGATTAAGGGCCATCCTGCTCTTCTTAAGAGAGAGAGAGAGAGAGAGAGAGAGAGAGAGAGAGAGAGAGAGAGAGAGAAGTATTTTTCCCATGTTTGCTTTTACTCAGTTGCCTTCAAAATAACCCTTATGGCAAAGTGACCTATTTGAGGGTTGCATATTCTGCACCCTTCATGCCATACACAAAAGCTGTTACTGGTCAAGTTTCAGCTGCCTCATTACAATAGTCCAGGCCACAAAGAGCACCCTGGGTGCTGTAAGATCTGAATGTCCCCTGAAGGGCCGTGTATAGAAGCTTGGTCTTCAGCTTGAAGCTATGGGAAGGCAGAGCCCACTGAGAAGTCTGAGGTCATAGACGGCGGCACCTCTGTGTGATTTGGGACACTGATCCCTGACCCCTCTCTGTTTGCTTCCACCAGCCTTGTGCTACCACAGTTCTCAGCTAATGTACTGTTTTGCCTGAAGCCTAAGCAACTGGGACAACTGATTATAGACTGGACCCTCCGAAACCGAGCCAAGACAAACCTTTTCTTCTTTTAAGTTGGTTTATCTCAGGTGTTTATTATAGTAACAGAAAGTTGACTAAAACATCAGGATCCAATAGAAAGCAAGTGCACTATTATTATAAAAAAATGCTCTAGAACAATGCAGATAAACATATATATCATTCTGTTGATCTGGTTTTATATTTAGCTGCCCTTTTGATCTGCTGTTGGAAAACTGTCTCCTCCTACCTCCTAGAAGAGCTTAGGATGCTCTTCTTGTCTAGGAAATGAAACATTACTCTTCATTTCAGATCAAAGGTTGACAAAGTCTTCCTGAAAAGAGCCAGATAGCAAACATTTTAGGCTTTGTGATTCTTACCTCCTTAATTTTGTTGTTATAAGGAAAAAGCAGCCACATGCAGCATTGATCATGGCTGTACACCAATGAAATTTCATTTATGGACAGTGAAATTGAATTACACATAAATTTCAAGTATCAGCAGAACTCTTCTTTTAATGGTTTGTAGTCACTTACCAATGTAAAACCCATTCTTAGCTTAAGAGTCATGGGATATGTTCGCTCACTTTTACTGCCCTACTGTAGTTGGTGGTTTAATCACTCATACATAATAAACAGTGATCACTATTCACACCTCACACCCCTTCCCAGATTAAGCACCCCAGAATCTGCACACAGTAAGAAACCTATAAGGAGGCAGTGAGGACTCCTATCTAGAAGAGAAGGAGCAAGAAGCAGTGGCTGAAACAGAATCAAAGTCAAAAGGGAATTCTCTCACTCCTACTTCCTATTTGTGTAGCGCAGCAATTTTGTTAGCTTTTTTTATGGTTTAGATCTAGAATGCCCTCCAAAAGGCTAATGTGTTCAGAGGTTGGGCTTTTACAAGGCATTTGGCTCATGGGGGTTCTATGCTCCTTGCTGGGGTAACCCACTGAATAATTTCCTAGCTAAATTGCTGTTAGGAGATGGAGCTGGCCAGAAGAGGTGGGTTTGCTAGAGGTATGACCTGGGAGATATATTTCTCTCTCTCTCTCTCTCTCTCTCTCTCTCTCTCTCTCTCACACACACACACACACACCTCCTCTCTTTTTCCTTCTATTTCCTTCTCCCTTCTATTTCCTGGCCACCATGATATGAGTAACTTTCCTCTTCCAGAACCTTCCTCCACATCCTTCCTTGGAGTCAGCCAACTGTGGACTGAAAAACCATGATCCAAATAAACGTCTTCCCTGTTATCTTATGAGTCCTGGGTATTTTGTCCCCACAGTAAGAAAGTGACTAAGGTAGATTTTGATACCAGAATTTGGGTTGTTGCTGTGAGATGTTGGCTAGAGAGTCCTACAGAGGAGTAAACTGAGCTTAATGGGAGATTCTGGTAAGACCTCAGAAGATAAGATTAAGGGAAGTGGACTGATTCATCTGATGAAGGAAATTTCAACACAGTCTAATGTTGAGGCTTTGGCATGATACAAGGAGCTTCTAGCCAGCTCTGTGGTGAGGATCAGGAGCAAACAGTAGAGCTTAATGATTGACCAAGGTTTTTTTTTTCCTAGAAAGAAACTATAAAGTTGAGGAAAAGGAGAAAATGATGGTTGAGAAGATTAGCGTCAAAAAGAAGCCAAGTACTTTGTATAATGACATAGGAAAGATGTGATGAGAGCATTTCAGGAATCAGTGAGAGCCCACGCTTCACAGGCTTAAGCTTTCATTGGAGAAGAAAGCCCCTGGGCCTTCTGCTGAAGAACAGCAACTAAGAAATGGGTTTCCCAAGATTAATTCAACAGTGCTTAGTCATTGAAACACTCGAGTCCTCTGCAGCCATGGTCCAAAGGGACCCGCTTACTACCTGACCTGGCAAAAAACCCTGGTATTATCCATATCATGCTGGTTTTACAGGCATGTAGAATGTAAAAGTTGTGGATGAAGAATGCTTCTACCTAGATTTCAAAGGAAGGCCTTGGAGGCCAAGCAGTGTGTTACCATCAGCCCAGTGTGTAATCTTGTGAAACTGAAGCTAAAACTGCAATGGAAACCCTAAAAAGTTGGAGAAGCCAGGAATGAGGAACATCTGCTGAGGAAAACTTCAGGCAATGAGTAAAGCTATACCAAGAGAGAGACTGTGAGAACCACAACCAGCATTGCTTTGGGGTGGTACTACCCACATCTCAGCACAATTTTCCCCAGGTGCTGGAGGTGGAACTACAGGATTTATTGTTTGCCCTCCTGGGCTTTGGTGTTCCTTTGGTACCATTCTTTATTATCCCCATACTTCTTCTTTTAGAAATGGGACTATTTACCCTGTGTCATTGTATGGTAACTGTGTTTATAGGAGTTTACAATTAAGAGTTTGCCTTAAATCTCAGGAGACTTGAGACTTGGACTTTTCAGCAGTATTGTAACTGTCAAAACTTTGATGGCTCTAACAGATGGGCTAAGTGGATTTCGAATGAAGAGATGGGTATGAATCTTTGGTGGGTCAGGGGCACAAGTAATAGTTTATCACTCAATAGGTTTGTGTGCTTAGAGTTGCAGCTTTTGGAAGGAGACTCAGTCATAGGAGCACTGTACTCATTAGTGATTAAACCACTTAAGAATTCAGGCTGGCCAAATAGCTTAGCAAATTAAAGTGCCTGCAAGCAGGCACAGGGACCAAGGGTTCGATCCCTAGGCCTGCCATGCCCATGCCACCTCCAGGGCTCGCTGAGATGGCAATTGAGACTAGGCATGGTGGCACATGCCTGTAATCCCAGCTCTTGGGAGACTGTAAACAGGTAGATCACTATGAATCAGATCTAGTAGTGAGACCCTGAACACCTTGTATACCCTTCCCTAAAATACAAAAAAAAAAAAAAAAAAAAAAGAATTCATAGCTAGGTGTGCTCTTAGGATGTAGCCTGGCTGAAGACACAGGCCAATGGAACATACTTGGAAGGACATGTTCTCCATCTCTGGCTCCTCTCTTCTCTCTCTTCTTCCTGGCCACCAGGTCACAGACAGCTTTCCTGCACCAGAATGTTCCTACCATGCCCTCCCTAATGTGGAGCCAACTGACTCAGGACTGAATCTTCTAAACACCATCAATCAAGATGAAGCTTGCTGGTAGGGTGTGGATTTCAAGAATTGTTTTTCCAGCAGCAATAAAATGACTAAGATATCTAAGCCTTGCTTTTTCCTTATGGTAAATGGTCACATCTTGTCTCATGGGGCTGAATTATATGAACTATCCTAAGAAGTATTTAGCAACATCTAAAGAAATGATTAATTGTGGCTGGCTTCTCACAACAGGAAAAGAACAGCACATTTCCAGGTTTCAAATGTTTATTTAGATGTAACCTTGAAGAATGTACCTATGGTTTTGCCAGTTCCTGATCTAGTTCAAGAATGATGTTTGCTCTCCCAGGTAAAAGTGACTTCTAAGCTCTTCTGGAAGCTGGGAGAAGAGTTACTATTTACAGAGGCAGATCAACCAGACAGCTCAAATGTCCTAGGGTAGCCAGACTTCTGTGGACTTTCCACTTCAGCAGTAGACACTCAGCAGACTTCCCCTGATGCCTCTTTCTATTCATTCTTCTTAGCCTTGAGGCCTAGCTCAGCATTCAGGCAAGGGGCTTCCAAATTGCCAACAATCTTGAAGATTTGGGGCCTCTGGCCAGTCCTACAGCCCTCCCTACTATAGTGAGCACATGGGCCCAGGTCCTCACAGATAAATATCTAAAAACCAAGGATGGCAAGCTGATAGGACTACAGATGATTGTTGAAGGACACTTTACTTTCTAGAATTCCAGCAGTTGCCTAAGGTGGAGAACACCACATTTGCAGATGAGTGATAGAAAACTTTTCAATCGTGCACAAGAAAATAGAAAATAGGAGAGTGCGGGGGGCAAGGTACCAGATCCTCCTTCCAGATAGTACTGGCCACCCAGATACTGGTGGTGTTTTCATTCCTGCAGGATTGCCTCATCTGCAGAGAGGCCCAAGGTCACATGCTTCCTTGGACAGTGATTCCCCAGTGACCAACAATGGCATTCCCTGGCCATCATGGCCCAATGTAGGACACTCTAATGGCCATGTTAGTTTGCAAGACATCCACAGGGTCAGTGGAGTCTGTGAGGCCCACATCATAGTGTGATGTCCCACTCCATCCAGCCCTTATTCTACATCCTCCCCAAGTGGCATCCCAGGGTGATTCTTGCTGAACTCTCGTAGCATCAACTCTGCTTCCCAGTTTATTTCTGAGAGAATCCAGGTAGTAACAGAGGAACAGTGAGGAGAATCAAACTTCCTGGACAGACTGAGCTGGGACATTCAAGCTGACCACCTTTGCAGACCTCAACCTCTTACCTAGAAGACACTTAGCGCAATGGATTGTGTTTGGATGCCCTCCTCAAAGCCTCATGCAGTCTTGGTGGTTGGGGGGGGGGTTCAAAGGCAGCTGAACCTAGAGTTTGTGATTGATTTGTGGTCTAGTGCTGGGCTTATGGGTGTGAGTGCTGCCCCCACCCTAGGGTGGGAGGCCTGCGTACAATATAAGGAGCAGAGATTTCTCTCGTGTTCCTTCCTTTTTGCTCTTGTTGCTTTTGTTGTCTTCCACACCAAGAACTGTCACCCTCTTGACAGGCCACTCAGCCACGGAGCCAGGCAAGTATGGACTGAAACTTCCACAAACTGTGAGTTCAATAAACCTTTCCTTCCTTCATTTTGGATGTTGAGTATTTTGTCTCTGCAACGAGAAAGAAGCAGCCAAGACACAAAGTATCCTTAAACAGAATATGAATAAAAGAGCCACACAAGGGTTCTAGCACAGTGTTCGCCTTGAGAACAGAGACTCCGGACAGCACTAGGATTCCAAAATGAGCCACTATGGTACTCCTTCGAGACTTCCCCTGGGAAATGAAAAGTTTCAGCGACCCAGGAGGGCCCAAGCACAAAAGAAGAACCTAAAGCAAGGGTAAACTGTCCACATGGGCCACAGCTGTGGTGGGAAGCCATCTGGGAGCTAACCCAGAGCAGGGCATGGTCACACCTGCATCCGTCTGGCCCCACTCATGATACATTTGAGTTCTCTTGATGCAAAGTTTCCTTTGTTGCACTCCCAACTGCATGGTGCATTCAGTAGGCAGGTGACCCCAGATCAGACTTTCTTCTCATGTTGTTTTTAGAATCAGTGCTCTAACATCACTACTTAGCACCTCCCTCGAGAGAAACCAGAATACCTGGAGTCCTGAAACCTTTAGATAGAGGGCCAGATACTAGCTGGAGAAACCTGGAGGTTACTTAGTGAGGGAGCTTGGTTCAAGTTTTATGTGCTCTTATCTTGTCCCCATGTGCAGGGCAGCCACCACTTACAGAGCAACAAATGATATAAACACCACCTTTACTCTATCATGGATCCGGAGCCAAAATATTAAATAAAAACAGGTAACTACATACAAACAAGCTCATTAATATGTGGCTTCAAAAGGGGCCCAAGATGAACCCATTGTTCAAGCACTTCCCGCTAGTCTAAGAATAGATAGGTACTGAAGGGTCAGTTTTAATAGCTTTTCCTGGGTGTTAGGTTTTTTGGTGCAGTAAAGAGACTAGACAGACAAAGGTTACCTTCACCGGAAAGAAGAGACATGGAGTTTCCAAGGGCCCAGATGAAGGAGGGGCTTGAGGGGGCGGTCTGTGTGACGTTGCAGATCGTGATTGGGCAGGAGGCGGGAACAAGGAAAAGGAATATTGTGAGAAGGAAGGAGGAAGTTGTAATTTGACCAAGAAAGTGGAAGGCGGAGCTGATGACTTAACAGAATTTTGTAGTAAGGAGGAGAAAACCCATCATTCCCAACTTTTGGTTATAAGGGGCTACAACTTTCTGAGACACCTTCCTGCTTAACAGGGATGTCATTGTGGAAGAGGGCCAGGAGACAATGGGTTTCAGTCATTCTGAAGCCAGTATTGGGGCTATCTGTGAGCGCGATGAGTTCGTTGGTTTTAATGGTACGGAGCCTGGATTGCATACAATTAGAAACAGTTTAAAAACATAAGCAAGTATTACTGTGATTAGGGGACCCAAGAGAGGAAGCAGGAAGGGTGTCCATGATCGAATGTGTCGCTGGGCATCATTCCCTGCCCACACAGCTCGCCTTTCTGAAGAGTGCGATTCACTAGTCTTTAGTGAATTCACAACCAGATGACCATTACCACCACCCAAAAGATCATCTGGAAGAAGCTCAAAACCGAGGATGTAGGAGCCGAGGAGATGGCTCAGTAGAATAAGCGCTTCCCTGGCAAGCGCAAGGGTCAGAGTTCAATCCCCGGTTCCGCCAAAAAGAAAAACCAAAAACTGATGATGCAGATTGATGACTTGATTATTTTGGAATATCACGGGCTCCTGTTAGCTCCTGGAAACCATGGGCACTGTCTTCTAAAATATGGGCCTGTGTGCCTGGGCACAAGAACTTTGCCCATACAGTTTCAGGGACTGGAACTTAGCCCCCAGTGCTGGCTAAGTCTCTTCGCTACATCAAAGCAGTGGGCAGTATGGCTGCATATTCAATTCCATCAGACAGTGCTTCCCACCCGCAATAACCTCCTTGAAGAAAAGTAACCAGGCTTGAATGTGCTGAATCAGAACAGAGTGACCACACTGGCTCACATAGCTTGGGGACTTGGGCTCAGCGACAACATGTCCATGCAAACCGACAACTCCTCGGCCAAGAATGTAGAACATGGTCGTTAGGCCCAGTCCCCACTAAACCGCTCTCTGCCAAAGACACCAGGTTATATCCTCCTCTACATCTTCTAATCAAGCTGATGGAACAAGAATAAATATAGAGTGCAGAACTCAGAATTCTCCTACTTCTAAGACGGGCCAATAAAGAGTTCCAATGGGAATGATGACATAAACTTCGGTTAGGAGCTTTGGGTTTAAAAGACAGGCTTCTGGCCAATAAACAAAAACAATCTATGGGGGAGGAATTGGGAATTTGCTGAACTCATATGAAGTCAGAAAAGTGTGGAGTAGCAATCCAAAGTATGGTGGGCTTCAGTCCTTTTGGCTGAATCCATGTTCCTTTCTTATTCTGGGTCATTTCCCATCATGTGCAGAATGGCTTGTCTCACCTCTTACTATACCAAAGGGAGGGTGTTGTTGCTTTTCCCCCAGTGGATGGGCAGTGATCTGGGTTTGGCAAATCCAAACTTTCCAACTAAGTCTTTGAATCTGGAAAGAGCTGTAGAGACAAAGGAACAACCAGGAATAATTTCAGGGTAGCAAACAGCAGCTCAGTGAGGTGGCAGCATGTGTTTGCAGCTGCAAATCTGTTCTGGAGAACTGTTTTTACTAAAATAATGATTTCCATGTTTCCTGTTTCCTCATGCCCCATGCTTATGTTCAAACTCTGGTCCTTTGGTCACTCGGGGGTTTTGAGTTTCCATAGCCTTCCAGTGAGTTCCCTGTTCTTCCTTCAGAAAGTCATAGCCATTGCTGTTGCTTGCAACCTCCAGTTGATACAGACCACCTGGGACACTGCCAGTGACTCAAAGCAGGAACTGAAGAAGCCAGGCACAAGTATTTGGTCAGCGTACAATAACTGAGACCTATGAGTGCTAAGTTGTTGACTTGTCTTAACTGAGCCATTCACTTGGGCGAAGAGACAAACCCCCAACACATCCACTGTTAGGACAGAGAAGTAGATGCTGAGCTGGCCAAGTTGCCGGAACCTATTGTACATAAGGAAGATTTGACCTTGGAAGAAGATGAGGCTGTTTTCCTCTCTAGAGTCTCCAAGCACATAGGACTGGCCAAATAGCTCAGTGGATTAAAGCACCTGAAAGCAGGTGTAGGGGTCAGGGGTTCAATCCTCAGGCCTGCCATGCTGGCCCGGCCCCCAGATCACACTGAGATGGCGATTGAGACTGGGTCTGGTGCTGTATGCCTGTAATCCTGGCACTTGGAAGGCTTTAAACAGGAGAATCACTACAAGTCTGATCTAGTAGTGAGATTCTGAACACCCTGTAGACCATTCCCTAAAAAGTACAAAAAAAAAAGAGTCTCCAAGCACTAAAAGGTGCAATCTCTTCCAGGTATCTCTGGCCTAAAAATATGTCTCCATACCTACAACATGTATACTGACCCCCCTCTGCTATCAGGAGTCCAGACATCTCAGTTACATCCCAAATGACATTGGGATGCCCCACCAGTGGGAATGTAGAGTGGTACAACCAATTCTGGAAAAGAGTGTAGGCCTCTTAAAGCAAAGAAAAAACCTAGACAAAGTTGATTTGGCTATGCAAGAACCACACAAGAGCCTGCTTAGGCAGAGCACAGTGGCCAGGATTTGATCCCCGGCTTGCTGCGCCAGCCCTGCCTCTGGGACACATTGAGGCGATTGAGACTGGGCATGGTGGCATGCACCTATAATCTCAGTGCTTGGGAGGCTGAAAATAGGAGAATCACTAAGAGTCCAATCTATGTAGCTAGACCCTGTAGACCCTATACTAAATACATTTAAAAAAAAAAAAGAACCACATGAGAGAAGTTTTGTGTTAATGTGATGGGAATGTTTTGCATCTTGACTATGCTGGTGTCGCTATTCTGATTTTGACATTGTGCTAGAGCTGCCAACTACATGTGAACCATCCAACTGGAGCATGTGGGGCTTTAGAGATGGTCTTTATTATTTGAAGAGTTAGTTCCTTCTCTTTCTGCTTTCTGGAGCCTTTGTCATCAATGGACATTGATTTCTATGCTATGTTGGTTCCTGCCTGCATTGATTTATGTGATTATGTAGCTTATTTTTAGCCTGTTAATATATATCATTTGCCAGTTTTCATGACATCCGGTTTCAGGGCCCTCGGAGCAATGCTGAGAAGTCTCCAGACCTACGATCACCTTGGGGGCCAGGAAAAGCAGCACCACCTCATGAGATCACTACCCTTCAGTTACCCCAGGAGGGACATTGAGGCAGCCCCTCCCAAGCAAGGATAGCCATGTCACGGGGAACATGTTCTATCAGGGCAGTACACGTGTGTGCATGTCTGGGTGTGTCTGCGTACCAGTGTGCATGTACATGTGTCTGAGTGTATGTGTATGTGGGTGGGTGTGCTAGTGTGCACCCCTGTGTGAGTGCTAAGAAGGGCAGAGTTGGGGGAGGCTGGAATAATCAAGCAAACCTTACATGGGCCATCCAGGGAAGAGCTTTTCAGCACCACCCAGGAGGCTGCTGCTGCCCGCTTCCTTTCTGCACCCCTCCTGCAGGGATCCTGCTTCCTTGTGGGGGCCCTTGTGGGGAGGCTGCGCCCCTGTGTTTATCAGACCTGCAGAAGCAGCGGGGATTCTGCAGAGCAGATGCGCACACAGCTGGTGCCAGAGAAGCCTGCAAGACTCCTAGCTCTGAAGATGACTTTGTGGTCACTAAGCAGAGCCCAAGGCTCCCATTTGGCCCCCAGGCAGGAACTGTGGGTCTGTTCCCCTGGGAGAGTGGCTTCTCCATCCAGCCCACTGCTTGAGGCCGTCGAAAGGATAGCACAGGCTCACACACAGGTGTTTTGGTTTGATCCCTACCACATTGTAATTAAGAATCTGAGTATAAGAAAGGGAAATGAACAAAGGAAAGGAGAAGGTTGTCAGTACCCAGATTCGTAGCCAGCTGCCCCAGCTCTCCCCAGGTCCGTGTGCCAAGGAGCCTAAGGACACATCTGTGGTTTCTAGAAGACCTCATGAAACAGCTGGGCACACTCTTTGCGACAGCTGATTTTAACCTGGGGGCCAGGAGAGCCCTGAGATCTGCTCTAGGATGCCCTTGAAGCCCCTGCTACTCAGTCCCTGCAGGAGCCTTGCAGCTTCCCCTAAGGTAGAGGGCTTGGACCTAGGAACCTCAGGTGGCATCAGGCAGACCACAGAGCCATGGGAAGCCAGAAGCACTGCAGATCTCAGGCATCTGCAACAAAGATGGAGGATCTTTCATCTTGCCTTCAAGAAGGGACTCCGAGGCTCATCCCACCACTGTGAGCTTAGGACACGGCCTCTTTGGACCTGTTTCTCCCCATCACTACAGGTGCACTAACGGAACCTGGCTCTGCGGGGGTTTGAATGGGCCCAGCTGAGCCCAATGTGCCATGTGTTCTGAAGGATTTGCCTCTCCCCACCCTTAGTGCAGCTATTCCACTTCCGCATGAAGAAGCAGACTGGCCACCTGAGGAGCAAGCCACCTGTAGTCCCTGCACTCTGGGAGGCTGAAGCAGGAGGATCACCAGCTCAAGCCCAGCCTGGGCAACTTAGTGACTTAGTAATACGCTTGTTACAACATATAAAATAAAAATGGCTGGGACTCTGGCTCCGTGTGAAGGCCTGAGTTTAGTCCCCAGAACTACAAAGAGGAGGAAGAGGAAGACAGCAAAGAGGCACAAGGATGGCCAGTGTCCGCAGGAAAACTTTAAAGTACCTGCTGGCTATGTGATGCATCCCACCACCACCATCGTTACAGGGAATCTAAAATTTATAATCACCTTAAGGTTTAACAGCTCAATAGAAAGACATCACAACTCACAGTCTGTACCCACAGTCGAGGGCTAAGGGTTTGTAATTTAACAACCAACTTAATTTTCCTAATAGCCCTGTGAGGAAGAGACCACAATCACACCCATTTTACAGATGAGAAAACTAAGACACAGGTTTAGTATCATCACACGCCATCCAGCAGATTGGCATAGGAGTTGCTGGTGTTTGCTTACATAAAAACTGAAGGCTTAGGGAATAGTCTATTTGTAATGGGGGATTTCTTGGGATTTTCCCTAATTTTTTCAGTTACCACAATGTACATTCTAATTTAAAAATAAAGCAATCTGGCGCTTAAGAAGTCACACGAGGACTGGCCCCGTGCCTCAGTGCCGGCCGAGCATAATTAGTTTCTGTGCTAATTAGGAGGGTACACACCAGGCCACTTTGCAGGGCTCCCTCTTCTGGCTTCCAGAGTGCCAGTCCTGTGAGCTGCAGGCCTGCTCAGAGCATCTGACGTGTGTGGGTGATGCGGAGCAGATCTGCGCTACACCAGCTCCCAGCGGCATTCTGCAGAGGCCGGCTTGAAGAGCTCCCCTGACATGGCCCTGGGAAGACCAGGACCTACAGCTACAGGAGCCCTTTCCTGTCCAAGAATGACATAACTTTGCTCCATTCTGCCAGTCAGTGCCAAAGCAGGGCCTCCTATTTGCGCCCTCTGTCATTTGATCTTTTGCCCTGTATGGCGAGACAGTTCACTCACAAATGAAATGAGCATGGGTCTTACTCAGGAGGCTGAGACGGGGCTGCAAGTTCACAACCAGCCTGCGTATCTTAGTGAGACTTGATGTCTCAAAAAAGAAATGTAACAGGATACGTATGTGAGGGACAGCTCCATGACAGAGTACTTGTCTGGCATGCATGAGGCTCTGGGTTTTATTCCTAATATGGACAAAAGGAAGGAAGGAAAGGAAGGGGAAAAAGGGAAAGAAGAAGCAAAAGTCTCATGTAGCAAGTAAAGGTCAGAGCTATAATCTCAAGAAATAGGCAGCAGTCAAAAGCCACTTGAACGCTCTTTAGAGTCCTCAGGGCCCCACTTGACATTTGGCGACCTTCGTATCGGAGGTGCGAGCTGCTCTTAGGAACAAGGGGAGCCATAGCTCCCCGCAGGGCTGGGGACAGAGTGGCTGATGAGCACACACGGTGACCAGCTGGAGCCCTTGGGCTGACAGGGATGACAGGGGCATTGCTGCCCGGCGTTGGCAGATTCAGCAAATGCTACAGGATGGTTGGTTACATTTGAATTTCAGATAAATTACAATTGGTTGGCACACATTAAAAAATTATTCTTTAGCAATGTGAAGTTCAAATGTAACTGAGAACCTCACATAGTCCTACTTCTGAAGCAGTGACATTTAACATAAAAATGTCCCCCCATCCCAATAATATTCCAGGCCCAGAGCAGCACCCGGAGGGGCAGGGCGGAGAAGTGGTCACACTCAGAACTGGGCAGAATGCTCCATGTGGCTTGGAGGCTGCCAACAGTCCATGTGCACACAGCTACGTCTGTCTCAGCACACCCAGCCCCCTGGGGCTGACACTGGCTCAGGGGCACAGCATGGACGCTGTGCTCTCAGGAGACTCAGTGGTAGGGCACCCGAAGGAGCAAAAACCCAAGATGGGGGTAAGCACTAAGGTTAAAGCCAAAATGGCAGAGGTGCCTGCCAGACTCCCTTCAACTACTGGTCAGAGTGGGGTGCTGAGACGACACTTAAGCTGAGAGCCACGTGGCCAGTGGAAGGTCACTACAGGCAGACATAGTCGTTTGTGCAAAAGCCCCGTGGCAGAAGAGCTTGACGTGGTCCAGGAGAAGAAGCTCCTCGAGCTGCTATGGTGAGGGCCAGAGGGGCTGCCAGAAGGGAAGCGGAGTTGGGCTTTATTGTCCACGTGTGAGAAGACTCTGAGATTTTGTAGAATGATAGGACAAGACCTTGGGACTAGAGAAACAGGGCATCCTAAGTTGCTAGGATCTGGCATTTAGGGTACAAAATTGCACAGACCCTGGGTCTCAGACTCCTATATGTGCCTACGCTTCCTGGTCCCAGCTGTTCCTCTGGTCCTGCCTGGGTACAGCTGAATGCTATCATGTGACATGGGGGCCCTGACACCTGCCCCAGGCTATAGCAATCTTTAAAAAAAAAATTAAATCTTTTACTACACAGCTTGGGCTCGTAGTGATTCTCCTGTCTCAGCCTCCCCAGTACTGGGATTATAGACATGTGCCACCAGGCCCAGTTTCAGTGGCTGGCACAGCACGCCTGGGGTTCCAGGGGGCAGCACGGCATACAGTACCAGGGATTGAACCTGCGTCCTTGACCTGGGTAGGCAGGTGCTTAGACCGCTGAGTTATCTCCTCAGAGAATCTTACTGTTGCTGTCCAACCTGCTGCTGGAGGCTGACCTCTGCTTGCTGGAGAGGGAGGGCAGGCTGGAACGCAAAGGAGCAGAGAGTTTCCATCAGCACTGTCCTTTGGGACAGGCTGCAGGTTCTGTTTTCCTGGTAGCTGGGCAGGCAGCTCCTGCCATACCCTCCAGCCTGCTGTCACAAAGGGACGGAGTGTGGGCCAGGTTTCTTTGCAGGAGCATGGGGTTGGGGTTCCAGCAGCACTTGGGACTGGTCAGCTGAGCTGGCCACAGAGCCATGGGGGTGGGATCTTAAGCTTTTGGTGCTCTAGCCACGTGGAGCCCCCAGCCTGCACTCAGCAGCAAGAGGGAGGTAGACAGCACCCCCACACTGCTTTGTGTCCCTTTCCTTCCCACAAGGACCATCCTAAGCCTCCCAGCTCTGAGCAAAGGGTGTCCAGGGATGTGGCCCTGAATGGGAGATTCAGACATGCACTTTCCACCATCTCTGGCTAAGCAGCTCTGGGGCCCCAAAGCTCTTCGGGGCATCACCCTTAACCGGAAGCTCTGGGCTTGCCCACTTCCTCCACCCCACCTGTCTGAGCCATGGCCAGGATCCCAGTGCCTCCACATCAGGGAGGGGGCAGAGGCAGAATCAGAGCCAGGTCCCTCTGACCCGTACCCCCTCTGGTTCCAGCCACAGCTAGTAGCTGATGCTACTTGGTAGGCAAAGTACCTCAGCTCTGCTGCATGCACCCAAGAACAATCTCAGTCACTCAGCGGTCTGCTCAAGCCTAGACCTCCCCCAAGTCCTACACTCCCCATTGCAGTCCCTGTCAGATTCTAATTCCAGGGGCCCCCAGTGGCTCCCTTTCTTCTTTTTACTTCACGAAGCAGTGGCCACGGGGGCAGGCTCTGCAGAGCTCCCAGGAAGCACTTATTTTTGGAGACAGCCTCCCCTCTTCTAGTGGTGACCCAGCACTGGCACAGTGTGAGTTCAGGTCACCACTGACGCTGCTTAGTGCCCTGACGTTCCCTGCTGTCATCGTGAGTCAGTGTGGTCCGGCTAAGCCCAGAATGCTTGTTTAGATCACCGCATGGACAGAATCCTCGAACCTGGGGGACATTAAGCTTGCTGGCAATACAGGTAGCCCAGGCCCCTCCAGCTCTGACGCAGTGGTACCCTGGAGGGGCCAAGACTCTCCTCATGCACCAGGTGACCCAGAACAGATGACTTAACTTAGATCTGAGGAGACAGCAGTGGCTAATGCAGGTCCTCACTGGCCCGTGGGAAGGTGGCAGTGAGGACTATCCTCCTGTGCAAACCAGGCCCAGGTGAGGTCACACAGCCTGTTAAAAGCTGGAGTTGGATGTGCAGCTGGTGGCCCAACGCCTAGGCATTGAAACTAACACCTCCTGTATGGCCACGTATGTGTCTGGAGCACAGCCCTTGTGCAGCTGTGACTCGCCACGTTCGGGGCTTGGGGATGGACCTTTGCTGTAACACTCCTACCTGCAAGGCAGCCTGACCTGCGGAGAAGCCAACAGGGTGCAGGCAGAGGGAGGACAGGGGCTGGGGCCTAAGAAATGGTGGCCAGTGGCCCCCGAAGGCCTGTGTCCAGTTCCTGCCCCAAACTAGCAGCTCTGCCATCACATCATTTAGTATCTCTGAGCCTCCAGCTGCTCTGTCTGGGAGGTGGCTGGAGATACTGGGAAAGGAGGAGTGGCCAGGCAGGTCACAGGGCTCAGGAAGTGGCGCCTCAGTGTGCCTGGCACCTCGTGGGCACGGCCTGTGCGTCACCAGCTTGTTGAACTTTCTTGTGCAGACAGTGGACCTGCACCACCACTCTGGAGCTTGTATGGGTGAGCTGGAGCCTGTGTGTGAGTGGCTGGCCATGCTGAAAGGTGGCCTACTGGGGGGCTGGGAGATGGCTCAGTGGAATAAGCGCTTCCCTGGCAAGCGCAGGGGCCTGAGTTCAATCCCTGGTTCCACAAAAAAAGAAAAAAAAAGAAAAGAAAAGAAAAAAAAAGAAAAGAAAAGAAAGAAAAGAAAAGAAAAGAAGAAAAGAAAAGAAAGAAAAGAAAAGAAAAGAAAAGAAAAGAAAAGAAAAGAAAAGAAAAGAAAAGAAAAGAAAAGAAAAGAAAAGAAGGCAGCCTACCAGTGGACGTCGTGATCATTTCAGCTCCAGCCTGCCTGCTGGAGGGCAACTTCTGTCCCCACAGGAATCTTTCGGAGCTCCCTGTGGGGATGAGTGAGGCCAGCTGACTGAGGCTTGCACATGTCCCCAGCGTCCCCTTCTCCTGGGCTCATACCCTTAGGCTCTCCACACACGCAGTGCCAGCCTCTTCAGCAGCCCTTTTCATCCTCTGACGTCAGTCACCTCCTGCTCATTCCCTTTGCCCTTCTGTCTCCTGCCACCTGAAACCCCAGCTGGGCCTGCATGCAGTTCATCTCTACCTGCCCAGCACAAGTGGGCAGTAAGCTGAAGGACCAGTGCTGAAGGAGTGATCTCACCTCATGCAATTTGCCTTCACTTTCTGGATGGTTCTACGATGAGAAGCGTGAGTCATGTGTGTGTGTGTACTAGTGTGTGCCACCATAGCCCAGCTTGACAGTCAGGAGCATGCGGCACCTGGAATGGTAACAGGTGCCTGGGGCAGCGCCATTTCTAGTGTGCTTGTGAGCTTCTTCCCAGCAGCACTTGCACCTCATGGAGGGAGGACTTGGCCCCCTTGTCTGCCTGACTGTGGGGCTGGGGCTCTCCTCACCTCTTCCGCCCTGAGCCTGGGATGTGCAGCACCAGCTCCTCTGTGCTCAGGCTGTAGACCCAGCTGAATCACACCAAGTGTCCTGGGCTTCAGTGTGCAGGTGGCACTGTGGAGCTTCCCGGAGTCGGTACTCATGTAAGGCAGTCCCTCAAAGAGTGGCTTTCTTCATGCACCTCCCATTGGTTCTGTGTCTCTGGACAGCCCCAACTAACACATCTCATTTCCTTTTTGGGGACAGTGTACAGGAAGAGACAGAATTTTGCCTATTCTCCTACCCTCATGCAATATTTGGACAGGAGCAAATAGCATCTACAGGTCTCCTACTGTGCACCCTACTATGGGTCCTTGTCCCTCACAAACCCAAGAAAATGCTTGTATCTCACTTCTCATCACAGTTCCCTGTCCATGTGTCCCTTCTGTCCAGGCTCTGGTACCCAACAGTGAGGTGGTGTGGCCGGTAGATGGGGAGGGCTTTCACACAATGTATCTGCACTCACGCACCCACGATGGCTAAGACAGACAAAGCAAGTGCTGGTGAAGAGGCAGAAAAATTGAAATCCTTGACTGCTGCTGTGGGAATGTGAATAATGGGGCCACTCTGGAAAACAGTCCCTCGAAGGATAACCAAGTGACCTTATGACCCGCCTTTTTCCTATGTACAAACCCAAGAAAAGTTGTCTGCATGAAAACTTCTACATAAATGTCTATTGTGCATTTATTCTTAGTGGTCAAAAAAAAGTCACTGGTTAGTGTGATTTAAAAAAAAAAAGTCACTGGTCCAAGAGTCCATCACCTGAGGAATGGACAGATAAAACATGGTAAGTCCATTCAATGGTACATTTAGGCTACAAAAGGAATGAATGACCAACAGATGCTACAACCAGGGAACACACTGTGAAGTAAAAGAAGCCAGTCACAAAAGGTTTCGTATTACATGGTCCACTTACAGGAAGTGTCCATGACAGACAAATCCCTGGGGACAGAAAAGTGGATTTGTAGTTAGCATGTAGGAATGCCAGTGGTTATGCAGTTTGCTTGGGGGGTGATGAAAACATTCTAGCATTGGTACCAACAGAGCGCTGAACCTAATACAACAAAGAGTCAGGCATCGTGGCGTGTGCCCGCAATCCCAGCTATTCTGGAGGCTGACGTGGGAAGACCACACGTCCTTACCCAGCCTACACAATATATAAGACTCTCTTAAAAAATAAAAGGGAGCTAGGGATGTGCGTCAGTGGTGGAGCATTAGATTCGAAACCAAGTACTGCAAAACCAAAGAAAGCATCCACTGATTTGGATACTTAAGTGGGGCATTTGCTCGGTAGGCCAATTACATCTCAAGAAGGCCGTTCAAAGTAGTCACGGGAGCCCTTTCTAGTCTTGGCGTAGTGGCTTCATCTTTTGTCTTGAGGGTGGAGCAACCTTGAGCAGCAGACAGGACACTGAGTGACTCTCCTCCAAGTCCCCAGCCCCTCAGCCCGCCCCTGGAGTGAAGCCTGCCTGGGTCGCGTGGCGCGGACTACGAATCCACCAGCACGAGGACAAAGCACAGACACCAAAATGATCATCAGGCCCACGCTGGTTCCTACAATCGTTCTTTGCACTTTTATTATTAGTTTTCTTCACATGGCAGGTATGAAACCTTCTTCTTCTGTGATACAAACCCACGCCGGAAGACCTCCACTCTTTCTCATGATTGGAACGGTTTTCCTCACAGTCCGAGAGAATGGAAGGGTGACCAGCGCCTTTGCACACACAGAAGAGAGTATCCCCCAAGGCCCCAGAAACATCTCCCACAGTTCACCAGGGGCAGAAGTGACTTCTGAGGCTTTGGGTTCGTGAGCTTTCCCCGCTGCTGACAGGGAAGCCCCTCGGAGCACGAGGGCTGGGGTGCAGTCTATGGATGTGAGCAGTTATGGGACAAAACCAAGTCCTGAAGGTAAGGAAGAGCCACGACTTCTACATGCTTGCGAGGGTTAACTGTCGGAGCGAGTGTGAGAGAGGATTCCAGTTCATGAGAAATGAAAACAAAGGAGAGAGTTGAGCTGGGTGGTGGCTAGGAAAACTGTGACACTGGCCAATGATCAGCCTTTTTCTGCACATGTGAGGATCTCATAAGATCCCTTTCTCGGACTATTCTCAGACCCCATATTGCAGCCATTTGACTAATTAATTAAATAATACATGTTATAAAACTTTAAAAATGGGGCATTTACAGTCAGGGACATAAATACGTGCTTTGAAAAGTGTCTACATACATATTTACAAGAGTTGCAAGATCAACCATAGTAGCCCTGAAAAGAAAATCCCTTTATCGTGTGATGACTCTCCTAAGTCCCCTCCTTCCACTTTGGGTTTCATTTATCATTTCTGGAGCAGAGCTGGGAAAACAGCACCAAAGTGGCCTCAGGCGTCCTCATCTGGGGTCTGCCCCAAAGGCACAAAACCCAAGAACCTCACTGAAACAGTCCCAACTCTGAGCTCAGTCACCCGTTTCTCCAAGACATGGACAGTCCACCAGAGAGCAAGGGTCAGCCCCACAGTTCCCTGGCAAGCAATTATGGCCTCTGGAAATCTCTACTTCCTCTCCCTGTGCTTTTAATCCTTCCATTTGTTTCCAATTCCTATTTGGGGACTTGTTGGTTTGTTTTCCTTTGCAGCTAACTGGAGAAGCTCAGAAGCTAAGGTGTTGATGGTCCCACCAAGCAAGGCCAGAGGCCCCAGGAGTCCCCTTTCCCATGCGCCTTCCCTGTGGCTTATTGGTCCTAGTGGAGGGGCCGCCTCTGCAGATGGGGACAGACTTTGCCCTGGATGCACCTGCTTTCAGGGTTCTCTGCAAAGACTCAAGAGCAATGTGACTAGAAACCTGGAAATAGGAGCCAGAAATTCAAATTGCACAGGCAGGAAAGGGGGTTTTCAAGCATAGAGGCCAAGGGTGCAGGCTTGACCCCAGTGGGTGTACTCATTATTGATCCCCAGAGATGTGAAGGGAGAGGGGCAGTGGTGGGGCAAGGATGTGCTGAAGGGAAACGTGACCTCTCCCTGAAGGCCTTCCTCAGATGGGACTGAAGCAGAGCCTCGGGACCAGATCAAAGCCCCTGCAACAGCAAATGACAATCCAGGAAGCTGAAAGCAGGGTCCAGGAGCTTTTGAAAAATTGCATAGTAGGAGAGGCCCCACCCAGGCAGGAAGGCTGAGCTGCGGAGCGCAGCCCTAGGGCTGTCCCTGAGGGTCTTCCCAGAGGACACGATGGAGTAACACCTTCCTGCTTTCCGGGGTTCGGGGCCTGTGTCTGGAGACCATGGGCATGCACCTGCATGCACGGATGCACACGCACATGCACACGTGTGCGCACACACACACGCACGCACGCACACGTTCCCTTTCTCTGGAGGGCTCACGCAGCTGGGATGGGTCGGTGCTCCCTGCAGGGCAGCCTGCCAGTCCCTTTGGCTTTACTGATTCCAGGTCACTTCAGGTGCTGGGGAGAAAAAGAAAAGCGAGAAGACAAGGATGACCACTTACACAGTGCCGTTAGTACAAGTGCTGGCCGTTTGCGCACAGTCTCATCTAGGTTTAAAAATTAAACTATTTACTAAAGTACTCCAGGAACACAGAAGAAAAAGCAAACAAACAAAAGACCACACACACACACACACACACACGCACGCACGCACGCACGCAGCCTGATGGATTTTCAGTGAACACATCAGGAAAGCCAGGGCCTGATGAAGCATCAGCAGCCCCATTAGCCCAGACCCGCACCCCCCACCCCAGGATAACCTCTGTCCCTCTGCTATCTCAGACAATACTTATCCTCATCAACACCACCTTAAGTTGGCGCTCCCTGATCCTTAAGTATTTCTGCCTAGTGGGTTCGTGGCTGTGGCCCTGTGAGCCCCAGGCTACATAGATCCCTTCAGTCCCAACTGATGCCTGACTGATGGCAGCTGGTGCCAGGGGAGGGATGCTGCTGGTACACTCTTCTAGGAGAACGTGTACACGCGTGTGTGCACATGCTTCTGGTGAACAAAATGTGGTGGCAGGGCGTGCACGTGGACTGCAGATGTCCTTGTGCCTGCTTCCTGGTGCACACGTCCAGCTGGGGTGGCCCTGGTAGCAGAAGTACAGAGCCCTCCCAGCTATCACGACTGTTATTACCACTGCCAATAATAATATAACATAGTGATTCAATAATAACAAGAGCGGTGCTTTGGGTTTATGCAAAGCAGGACTGCTCTCAGCGCTTCTCTTGACTTTTTACGAGATTCCAGGACACCCAGCAGTGACCAGCCCTCTGGCAGATAAGGGACCCAAAACAGAAAAGTGAGGCACACTGTGAGGGCTGCAGAAGAGCCTGGAGGTGGGACCTGCTGCAGAGACCGTGCAGGTCACCTGTCCACTTGGTCCTCCAACTGCAGGGGGCGGCAGGGGAGCTGCCTGTGATGGCCCCGGAAGCGCCCTGCTGGGGAGGCTCCCTGGCACATGGTGTGGCTTAGGCAGCAACAACCTGCACCCTGGCTGGAGCAGGGAAGAAAGGCAGGCAGAGTCCCAGAGGGCCACGGGAGGGGAGGGCCTGGGCTCTGGGAGCAATCTCTGGCTGATGGCTCGGAGTTGAAGTCAGGTAGCCTCTGATCACTGGGTCCCCATCAACCACACAGCCACCTCTGGGTGGCTTTCTGTGAGCCTCACTGGGTGGGGAGGCACTGTTGGGGGACTCTGTACCCCTGTACATGGTCCCATAATGACCACAGGGCAGCTCCACCGCTGAGCCCTTTCTCTGTGTGGCGCAGGCTCTAGGTGCACCCTGACCTCCATCCCAAGCTACATGGTTTCCTCCAAGGGTGTGCTGTCATCATGCCCGGGCAATGGAGAAGGCATCAGGGTCACCAAGAAGTTGACTTGCCGGGCTGATGCGGCTGATAAGTGAGGGACAAATCTAAACCCAGATAGGCCAGCTCCAAAGCCTTTATTCCCTGCCTCCACCCTCTGAGGTTAAATGTTACAGGCAGCTCAAAAGGGACAGGACGGGGCCCTCCTATAATCCTAGCACAGTGGGAGGCTGAGTCAGGCAGATCCCAAGTTGCAGCTGAGCTGGGGCTACTGAATGACAGAGAGACCCTGTCTGAAAATAATAAATTTTAAAAGGGCTGGGAGTGTAGATTATACTCATCCATGGGGCCAGGTGGGAATGCCACTACCTCAGTCAGCCTGGGGCAGGGAGTGATGGGTTTCCAATGTGTCGAGCAGATTCCATAGAAGAAACCCCCTTGCCAACCTTGAAGGGGCCTCTGCAGCGGGGGATGTGGATGAACTGACACTGATGGGGGAGGGGAGGAGGGTGCTGGCTGGGAAGAAGAGGAGAGGCTGCCTCATGAGCCTGACTACCAGGAGCCGGGGAGTCCAGGAGCCTCATATCCTCCCACTAAAATGGCCAGCATCAGGAACCCGTCTCTCAGCAGGCCCCAGGATCTCCAGGCTTAGCCAGAGCAGCAGCAACAGCTGAGAGCGGCTGTGAGGTGGCCAGAGGCATGGGTCCCTTTCCTGGACTTGTCTTTTTAGCCTCCCAAGCAGAGCTGGGCTGGCTAAGGGGGAAAAGAGAAGAGGAAGACAAAACACACAGCGGAAGCCTCTGCTAGCCTAGGCAGTGGGCACTGCCTTCCCTCTGTGACCAGCAAAGGGAGGGCAGCAAGGAGTGGCCATAGGCAGGGGCAGGGCGGCTCAGCTGCTGGTGCTGCGCCCGGCTAGGTTCAGGCTCACAATCAACTGGGCAGAGCCTTGAATCCCGGGGTAGCCGGGGCGAGCAGCCGGGGCCCGCGCTTCTTGGAAATTGCCCCCCACCAGTGGGCACACAGAGCTCTGCATCAGGGCCACAGCCCACCTGTAGACCTCTGTCCAGAGTTTTGATGCCAGCTCTGCCTCCAACCCGTGCCTCAGTTTCCCTCCTGAAATGACAGTGTTGAGCTGTACACACCTTCCCAGGATAAATAAAACCTTTTGTTGCCACATTTTGAAGTATCATTCGTGCTGTGTCAAAGTGCTATCGACTGAATGGTGTCCCCCTAAAGCTCATCTTAGACTGAATCCCTGACCCCCAGTGTGATGCTACTGGAGACAGGCCTTGGGGATGACGTTAGGGTTAGGTGAGGGTGGGATATCGAGTAGGACTGGGAGAGAGAGGGTGCCATCTACCCACACCTGGGTAGAAGGATACAGTGATCCGGTGGGTGGGTGCCAAGCAGCCTGGAAAAGGGCCTGCCAGAACCTGAGGAGGCCAGCGCCCAGCTCCTGGACTTCCAGCCTAGAGGACAGACAGGAAATAGATGTCTGTTGTTTCCGCCGCCCAGTGTGTGGCATTCGATTACAGCAGCCCGAGCAGACTCGGACAAACAGTGGGAAATAAAATAAACAGGTCAAGTATGGCGTCCTAGGTGGCTTGGTGTAGGCACAAGTTTTAAAAATAGAAAAAGTTAATTAAGATTTCAAGGCACAAGTGGCGCCATTTAGAAATTAAACGGTTGTGTTTGGAACCCTGTTGGTGAGCAAATTAGAGGCTGTGCGCTGCACACACAGACCAAATCCAGCCTCTGTTCATTTGCACAGTTAGCCTGGGATGATGCATGTGCTTGAAAATATGGAACAGGCGGTGTGTGTCTGGGATGATGCCGGCCCGGCCCCAGAGAGCCGACGCGGCCTGGCAGATGCCCATGCATGTGTCCTCCTCATCACCGGGGCTGCAGCGGCCCTGTGTTCCAGGGCTAGCTGGGTTGTCCCTGGCTCCCTCGGGGGTGTGGGTGCTGCTGGGGTGGCAGCCTTCAGCAGCCTTGTCACCAGCTCAGGGGCTCAGGCAGCAGCCACCATCACAAGAGATGCGCTCATCCTGGCTCCGCCTCCCGTTTTCCAGAGGCCTCCGACTGAGCCGAGCATGCCTGGACCCCCGCTCCTGCATCTGTGCAGCAGGTGGGTGGGAGGGTTCATCCCCATGTGAGCCAGCTCGCCCAGTTTTCCTAGTCCTCCCACTTTCCCATTATTTACAGTCCAACTCCACCCTGCTTCACAGGGTCAAGTTCAGAGTCAGCTCTCCTGTTGGGTGCTACACACAGGCTCTTTCTGTGGAAAAGGGCTGCAGTTTCATCCCTCTCCAGCCTGCAAAGGATTAACAGCAGGCCCAGAAACTGCGTACAGGAGGGAGAAAGGAGGAAAGTGACAGGAAGGCAGTGGCAGGAGGAAGGGCCTCTGCAACACGAAAGACCCCAGAGCTTCAGAACCCAACCCCGTGTGCCTCGCACAACACTACGTTTCCTGCCAAGCGACCTGGCTCGGGCCTGGCCCTGTGAGTCAAGCAGGCATCTCCCAGTGCGAGTGGCCAGCAGCACATGCCCCATCGGGGTGGCCCCTGGGTCTGGGTCTGGCTCTGTAACTGCGCCCCAGCTCTTCTGGTGCCTGGGGTGCTCTGGACCTCGGGGACACAATGAATGCAGTTCTGCCAGGGGATCACCAACAGGGTGCCCAGAGTGTGCATGGGGCACCGGCAAAGCCCAGACACCCAGAAAGAAAAGCCTGTTCCAGGTTTGTACTATTAGGAAACCTAGAAAGAGCCTATTTGAGCTCACCCTAAATCTAAATTTTTAATTTAATGGATTAGTATTATTTTTACTTTGAAATATATTGTAGGAATAGACACTCCACCATTTTTTCTGGGCTTAAAGCTTCTGAAAGTGTCAACTGAGTACTGGGTATAAGTACTAGTATTCTATCATCACCATCGTCGTCGGCGTCGCCGCAGCATCATCATTGTCGTCCCCACATCAGCAGCAGCAGCAGCACTGCAGCAGTGAGGCTAGTACTTCTTTAGTGCTGACTTGCGCCAGGCACTGGGTTAAGTGCTCTGCAGTCAGCTGACACTGGCAGTTGCCACAGTCATCCTATGAAGTAAGCTCTATTGCAGCCCCATTTTACAGTTTAGAAACTGAGGCTCAGAGAGATTAGAGGAGTGGCTTGACTTCCTCCAGCTGGTGAGTGGCAGAGCTAGGTTTGAACACCGTCGGCCATTAAGGGCCTGCCCACGGGAGGGCAAGGGTCTGGCCAAGGCCCAGCATTCCTCCCACCCATCACGTCTTGCTCTCCCACCCAGATCCTGCCCAGTCCCCTCAGTCCCAAGACCACTTCAGTGGTCATGTCCTGCTTCCTACCTGTCAGGGAGCAGGCGCAGTGTCTACTCCTTGAGGAAGGGTCCCTGGTACGGGGCTGCAGCCGGGGCCTTGGCCTTCCTGCACTGCCTGGTGATGTACGGGGCGGATGGCGGAGGGCATCGGGATGCCAGGCGGAGGCTGTAGCTGCACAGGAAGAGCAATGACACGGCATCAGGAGTGCAGCCTGTGTCCCCGACACTGCCGGGGGTGGGGGGGGTGCCATTAGCGCTGGCTACCACCTGCAAGGCCTGAGCAGGAAGGCATCTGCTGGACACCTGGAGGCCAGGTCATGCTGGTGGCCCCAGAGTGAGCTGGTCACATCTCAGATCTCTCCCCAGGTCACAGTTGCTGAGGAACAAACATACCTGCCAGGAACAGGAGGAGCAAGCTCCCGCCCACCACGACACCCCACTCCACAACCATCCTGGGTCTCTCCTCTCAGGCTCCTGGAGGGGGCACGACTCCCAACAGAGATGGGAACCCAGGCCTGTGGAGCAGTTTGGTCCTATTCTTAATGCCATCCCATGAAGCGGGATTTGCTTCAGAAAAGCTTTTCCCAGTTTATTTTAGAAAGCCTTCCTTCTTTAACTCTGGGTAGTACCCAGCTCCAAGGCTCCCCACCCCTCACTGGGACAGGGACTTGTCACCTCCTCCCTCCTCCTGAGCCTGTCCTTTGCTGCCATGCCTCAGCTGAGCATTACAGAAGCAGACAGGATTGAGTGAGAGCCGCAGGGCACTCACTGGGTGCCCAACAGTGCTAAGTGTTCTACAGCTACCAACTATCTCCTGTCCTATGTCCACCAAGGGATCAAGGTGGAGGGTTACCATCCTTACTCTACAGAGGGCAACAGGGAGCCCTCAGAACCCTGTGACTACCACTGTCTGCCCCTCTGGACAGAAGGAAGTGGGGCACTGATCAAAGCTGTGGGGTCAGGGGAGGTGGGAGGTGGAGTGGAAGTCTGCCTGGCACTGGCTCTGCTGAGGGGGGATGGGTATGGGGTCAGTCTCAACATGGGCAAAAAGGAGGGCTTAAATCAAAGGTTCAGGGGCAGGCATGGTGGTGCCTGTCTGTAATCTCAGCAGTTGGGAGGCTGAGGCAGGAGGATTGCTGTGAGTTTGAGGCTAGTCTCGGCTACCCAGTGAGTTCAAGGTCAATCTCACAAAATAAATGAAAACAACAACAAAAAACAAGGTAAATAGATAAAATTAAAGGTCCATGGTGCTTCCCTAGGGCGCATATTTAGCAATACTGGAGACATTTCTGGTTGTCATGACCTACCCTGGCATGTGCTGGACAGGGCCGGAAGGTACTGAACACCTGCCTACAAGGCATGGGATAGGCACCTGTGGTGTCATGCAGCCCGAAGCACTAACACCACACAGGTCCCACTAAGCTGCAGGAGACTTGTTCCAAGGTCCCCAGTGGATGCCCGTACTGCAGCTGCAGTATCACACTCCACATACACTCTTTCCTTCTACACAAACATACTTAGGATAAAGCTTAATTTATAAATTTAGAAATGGTTACAAACTTAACAGCAATAACTAGTAACAATATAGAACGATGCTAGCAATATACCAGCAGATATACTGCTGTGCCTGTAACAGAAGTACAGGCACAGCAGCGTACCACTACAGTCCCAGCACTCTGGGAGGTTGAGGCAGGCAGATCCTAAGTTTGAGTCTATCCTGGGCAACATAGGGAGACCCTGACTCAAAAAACAAAAACAAAAACAACCCAAAATGAAACAAGGTTGGGATATAGTGCAGTGTGCAGGCCCCAGATTCAACACCCAGCAGTCTAAGAACAAAATGAAACAGGACATCATGTGAATGTGGTCTCTCAAAATATCTTACTGTACTTTCACATTTTCACAGCTTCACCTTGTTTTGCCAACATCACTCTGAGGACATAGTTAAGAATCACCTGAACACAGGGCTGCAGTATAGTGACAACTGGTCCAACACCCAACAAAGAACTAAGTGACTAACAAGGGGGTAGTATATACAGTGCGGAAACGCTGGATACAGGATGACAGAGCAGGGACGGCCTATGAATCCATCACACTATTCAAATTAGCAAGGAATTGAAAAGGTATTACCTCTCCAATTTCCATTTACTATTTTCAAATCATAGAAGGGAACTAAAAGCATAGAAAATATATGGTGAGGGGGCACAAAACCAAGGCTGCAAGGAACCCTCAGTAAATCTCCATTCACAGGCAGACCTGATTTCCCTGGCTGAATTCCTCACTGTGCTCCACAAAGCCTGTGATGATTCCACTTGCTTGAGCAAGAGTCAGCAGGAAACCGAGGCCCAAGGCCCCGTGAAGCCGGTGGTCCAGCCGGGGGACCAAGGCCTGCAGGACCACAAGACCCCGAGGAGGCCCGCTGAGGAACTCCACAACCACTGGCACCTGCCAGGCCCCTCAGGCAGGTGACACGTCTTGGGAGAAGGGGGCTGCCTAGAGATGAAATCCAGTTGGACTCTTGTGTCCTGCAGGGGAGCAGTCCTGGCACATAGCAGGTCCTCCTCTGATGTGCAGTTCTTGGAAATAGCCACAGCGTAGTGTGTGGGGCAGCAGCAGCTACAAAGACAGACTGATAGAGAGGCCCATGCCACTGATGTCCAGCTTCTCGCTCTGTTAGCACCCTGCACATCCATCAACACTGGAACGTGCATTATCAGACAGGAGGAAGGCCTGCCCATCCTCCTCCTCCAGCTGTGGATGGTTCTCTGCTCCTTGTCACATCTGCTCCACCCGGCTGGCTCTTGAACTGCAACCACACGACCATTTCTGGGGCTGGGGATGCTTTCTCCCTGCCAGGGTGTCACCTGGGTGGGGACCTTAGAGTCAGGGCCCAAGTCTATGCAGGATGGGGCAGAGTGCTGGCTGCCACTCAGGGGACCTGGGGCTTTGCAGGTTCTTCCCCAGCTTTGTCTCTGGACCTCCTGCCTCAGCCCCACAGGCAGGGAGAGTGAGTGCCTTTGCACCCATCTCACAGGTGAGAAAACTGAGGCTCAACCAGACCCACACAGACCTCCCTGGGGGACCAACCCCCAGGCCTTTTGTAACATGGACCACAACTGTGGGAAGACACCAGACCACCACCTCAACCCCTCAGGACCGGGCCAGAGACATCCTGCAAGACTGATACCTTCCCAATCATGATGCCTGGCACTGACCAGAGAACGCATGAGAGACGAGTGACTGCAGAGCAGTAGGGTCCCTGGACTACTAAATCCTCTAGTCCTATCCACAGCGAGTCCTTGAGCGCAGCAGCAAGTGACATATGTAACTGCATGACCCCAGCTCCTCAGTGACTAGCTATGCGACCTCGGCAAGGCAGGTCCTCTCTGAGCTCTGGTCTACATTTACAAAAATAGGAATAGCAGCATCATGGGTTCTGCGGCCACTGGGCTAGAGGAAGCCCTCTGCCCGGTGCATGCCGGCACCCTACCGCCTAAGGACAGTGTGACCGGGAGCAGGTGCAGCGTGGTCTTCGGAGGCCTGGCGCTTGGAGAGCTCCCTGCCTCCTACACGGTGGCTGGGTGACGCAGCTCTGCACCTCCAAACCTGTTTGCTCCTCTGAGAAAAGGAAGCACAGCTGGGAGGAGCGTGGAACGGGGTGCGGGAGCGCCTCGCCTGCTGGGGAGTTCAACACCTGTGCAATGTAGTCAGCAGATGCGCTGACACGGAGCGTGTGTCAAGGGTCGGAGCACGAAGTGAGACCAGGCCCTGCCCTGTCCTCATGGGCTGGCTGCCCCAGGGGCTTCTGAGTATCAGTGTCTGGGTCCTGTGCAGGGCTCCTGGGGACACTTCAATGTGGCTGTCTGAGGCCAAAAAGACTCATGGCCACGTGGGCTACCCTGTGTGGTCCCAACTTGCACCCGCACTAATCACACAGCACCTTCCTCACCCCTTCTCAGCAAAAACATAGCTGCTAACCACAGCCTAGCTAAGGCTTGCCTTCCTTTTCCACTCAGTTTGTGGCTTGCTCTTGGCCATGGACTTGGAAACCACCCAAACACGCTTGCTTGAGCTGTGTGTACAGTAAGAGCGGTGTGCACTGTGTGTGGGGTCTGCCATATCTCCCCCAGCTAACCATCGCTGAGTCCCTGGGTCCCATCTGCAAACCTATCTCTCTCTGCATTCCCACTGCCCCCACCCCACCACACCTATCTCACCGTTTTTCATAGGGACAGTGCAACAGCCTTGTCACGGGTCCCCACTTCAATTCTTTCCTTTTCAATCCATTCTCCACCAAGCAACAAGAGTGGTCTTTACAAGGACCACTGGACAGTGTCACTACCAAGGCCTTGCACAGGTAGGTCACAGTGTGTCCCTCCTTGTGTGAGGATCCTCCTCTGCCTATGGACTGGGCCTGTTTCTCCGCCAGGCCAGGCTCTTCTGACCTTGGTGCCCTTAGCCTGGCCTGTGCCAGGTCTGTCCCCTCTTCCCACGCTTTCTCCCTCAGCCAGTGTTCTCCCCTCTGCAAGACACTTTTCCAACCTCTCCAACTGCCCACTGCGTTGGCCCCTGCTCCTCTCTGGCATGTCACCCTCTGGGTTTTTCCTCCTCTGTTCTTTCTGGACCTTGCTCTCACGGCACTCCCTTGCCTGCTGAGCTGTCTACTTCCGGTCTGCCTCCACCAGATCAGAGGGTCCTTGAGGGCCGGACTGGATCTTGCTCACAGCTGGCATAGGAAACACCACCTGGGTGCGTGCACAGAGGCTGCGTGGCTCGGGGCACAGACGGCCAGCGTGCAGCATGACAATGCAGGGAGGTGGAGGAGTGAATGAAGAAACAAGAGGTCTAAAATGGACAGGTAAGATGTGTCTCACTAGCGCCCAGAGGGGAACAATGACAGGACCACGCATGACTCTCAGCTTGAGCTTGCCACCCCGGGTCCCATTATGCTTGTAGCAGTGCCCCCCCTCCCCCACACCACTAGTTGTTGTCATGGGTTGGTCCCTAAGCACTGTGGTGGCCACAGAGATAACAGGTACAGGAGGTTTTCAACAGGCCTGCTCTCACTGAGCCAGAAGCTCCCAAACCTTCGAATCCAGCTCCAAATCCAGGAACACAGCCAGGTACTAGGGAGGAGGTGTGGCTCTCCCGTGGCCAAGGCTCACTCCTTCCAAAGCTCACTTAATGCTGGCACCAAGAAAGGTGCCTCTGGCTGCAGATGGTGCTAGAGGAGCTCAGCTGCACTGTACTGAGGCCTTCTGCCACATGCTTGGTGCACACTGCCCCTACGTTACACCCTAATCAGAGCTGTCTGCTTGGCTGGTCTCTTAAGTTTAGAGCTAACCAGCAGCCGGACAGACACTGCCTTGGCCACCCTCCTGATGCAGGGGAGCGCTTGGTCAGATTCTTGCAGCACAAGTCCTTTACCTTGGTGTAGTCTGCTGGGGACTTGTGACAGCTGGATAGATGTGGGTCTCCCCAGGAGACCACGTGGTCTGAGATGGCAGAACATGACTAGGTCCACCATCACTGCCTCCTGAGCACCTACTATGAGTGAACCAACTTCAGGCTCTCAGAAGTTAAGGAATGGAGAGAGGCGCAATCTGAACTTCTACAATATCCCCATTGGAAGGCTTTCTTACACCGAGAAATCTGTACCCATTTAGTGTGACAGTGAGAAGACAGACTTCATGGGAACCTGCAGACACGCTTCTGGGACAGCTGGTAAAATGCACGAACTCACAAACCTAACACTTACAAATCCAGAAAGGGTAGAATGAACTCAGTGTAGCTGTTTCTAGAAAGCAGCACACACGGCTAAGAGTTTTCTACACAGCCACTGAAGGGCATAGAGATGAGGCCGAGCCGGGCAGGGCCTGCTCCCAAGCTTGCATACACCCTGCTCAGGGAAGCGAGTCCAGCTGCAGGATGAGCCCATTGCCTGCCCTGTACTGATCTGTGAGGTCACTAGGGCACCTTGGACGTCATCAGCGCACCCCTGAGGTGTACCGATGGGGCAGGATGGTGCAGAGGGCACAGCTACAACGCCTGGGCCACACTGCTCCTAGGCAGTGCAGACGGTTAGAATTTCCAGGGGTCGGAATCCCTGGATGGTCTGAAGGCAGGGCAAAGTCAGGGCCCAGTGTTTGCTGCCACCAAGAACACATCTGTTGTCATGCAAGTAGTCCTGTTTCCTGGCTCTATTCCTGCTCAGGGTGGTGACAGTGACTATTCCCTCTGCTGGACACAGGCAATCTTCCCCCAGGTGCTCACCCTTCGCTCCAAATTTCTCTCACATGCCTCTTTCTCCACAAGCCCCAACCAATGTGTTTGTAGCTGCGAACCCCCTGCCAGGAAGCCCTGTCTCCAGTTCGGTTTGGTTCGGGTTCTGGGCCGTGCATTGTCACTACTGACATGCTCTGTCTGACAGGCTCCAGGAGGATGGAGGGCTGCTTTGTCTCTGATGTGTCCCCAGAAGCCATGACACCGAGCGGCTCCCAGAAGGCAGTGCATGCGGGAGGCGGAGTTGGATGACTTCTGTGGCTGCTGGGGGCCTGGTGCTTCGCCTGTGGAAGTCATCGTGAATGAAGCCGAGTTCTTTAAGTGCAGAGTTACTACTGACTGTGACCCAGAGAGGCAAAGACTGTTTCAGGGCCACTCAGATGGCAGTGGGGGCCAGGGTCTGGCTTCTGGGGTACAGTGGAAATAAACACAGGAGCACATGTTCAAGAGAGGGAAAGAAACCAGAGGTACAGAGACCTGGGTCATAGGAGATGCAAGGGTCCCCTTCGTTAGGTCCCCCTCTGGCCACAACTGGCTACTAAGACATTCTGCATGGGACCCCCTGCCTGCCTACATCCCTCCTTGCGCAGCCTCCTCCTGCCATGGCAGGAGGGCTCCCTGTATAGTTCCAACAGCATTCACTTTGCGTCAAGGCCTGATGTTTCCCCTGCACTTCTGCTGGAGGCAGGGGAGAGGCAGAGGGTGTGGGAGCCTGCGCCGAGAGACCACAAGTCTGAGGGGTGTAGGCTGCAGTGGGGGCAGCAATGACTACTGGCTGCTTCCAGGAATGCCCGACCAAGCTCTCCAGGGAAGCCCCTTCCATCCAAACATGCAAACAAAGCCTGCAGACTGGAGGGAGGTGGGGCAAGGGCAGAGAAAGCAGCAGGGCAGGTGCAGGAAGGAGTAGAGGGCGGGGATTCGGGAGCGAAGGTCAGTCCTACAGCCCTGCTGCTAGCTTGCTGTTGGCCTCAGGAAAATTCTTGCACCTCTCTGAGCCCAGCTGACTTGATTATAAAATGAGGGTGTCAAAGAAGGAAGGAATGAAATAACACCATTCACTAAGCACTTCGCTGTGTGCCAGGAGGTCGTCCAAGAGCTTCGTAGATGTTCCTCAAACCTCCAGACTGTGGAGACCTGAGACAGACAGAGGAGGGGCCGAGCTCAGCGCGGGGGAAGGGCTGCTCTCCCAGCCCAGCTCTCACCTCAGGACCATTTGCTCAAACCCTCTGGCTGACCCCGACAGCCTCTGCAGTGATGAGGATGGGAAGTCTTTACAGAGGGTGTAGATCCTCTGCCACAGAACAGGTGCTGGGGTCTGATTTGGGCTGGAACCTAGTTAACTCTGAGGAGCTCTTCAAAAAAGGTTCTCACTGGATGCCCAGGGCAATTATGCCCCTCGGCCCTCCCTGATCATGTGATATTGCACCCTTTTGTGGCTGAGTGAAAAACAGCACAGAGGGCCAAGTCTCTAGTCGGGGGCCACAGCAAGGTGTGAGCAGAAAGGAGGCCAAGTCCCATCTGGAGCTCATCTGCAGGTTTCTGGGTTGGGCTTCAACACATGTACATGGAAGACCCTTCCATCCTGCCCTATGGGGAAGTTTTCAGGGTTCTCAACCTGTTCTGCCTGAACTCTCACTACCTAGTGTGTGACAGGCTCTTACCTCCTGACCCAGTTATCAGAAAGGCCAGCCCAGCCTCCTAGCCCCGGATGCCCTCAGCCATGCGCAGCAGCCAACAGGGAACCCCTGCCCAGGCGGCCTGCTTCCTGCCAGGCAGTGCAGTGTCCCTGGGAATTCACTTCCAGGCAAGGAAACTAAACTGGAGCGTGAGGGCACCTGCGTCATGGTCACATAACATACTGTTCTGGCGAAGGGCACATGAATGGCTTGCTGCCTATCTGGGGACACAAAGGTGGGGAGGAAGGGCAAGACGAGCCCTAACGGACACAGGAAGGAACTCGGGACCCAGAGCACTTGCACCGTGACTGCCTGCTTGGATCAGGAGGTCTCTGTGAGCAGTTCAGAACTTCATTTCTCACCTACAAGCAGCCACCATGTCTGGCACCAGGGGTGCCCGGAGACAGCTTCCCAAACACAGGATCCTGCCTCTGCCACTCAAGAACCAACTTCTCCAATCACCCAGCTTCCTTTGGGGTTCCCTCACTGCTGAGGTCCCATTCAGACCATGGGGGTTAGCCCCCACTTTCTGGGGGCTCACAACCCAACTCTACAGCTCCCAGGCCACTCCTACCGCGCTCCTCCCCCTCTCCTACCATGCCCAGCATAGGGATTTAGTCAGTGAAACACACCAGTGTCCCTGTGACGTCCAGCCTGTACAGAGAAGCCCCACTTGGGCAGAGAACGGCTCCCAACTTCCCAGCACTCCACCTCGCCTCCAAATAGCCAGGTCCAGCTCCGTTTCCCTGTCTTCAGCTAAGCCCAAACAGACTACTTTCTTAAAAAGGAAATCTCTGAGGATGGGAGAAGGGCTGAGAAGAAAACACAAGCAAATACACACAAGCAAGAACTATGTATGCAGGCAAAGCAGATTCCTAACAGAGATGGAGTGGCCTCTCCCACCTCCACGCAGAACAGCTCCTTGCCACACGAAGGTTCCTAGAGGAACCACTTCTCCTATGAATGACGATCAAGGCCAAGTCAGTTAAAAGATGAAGTCAACTCCAGGACAAAGAAAAACTCACTCCTCATGAGATTTACATTGTGAGACCAAAGGGTCCCCTAAGCCTAGAAGACAACTGTGCTGGCTCCAGGTTTCTAGAATTCATGGCATCTGAACATGGTGTGCCCAGGAACAACCCCGAGGATAAGGATAGAGGCGGCTGCTCTCTGCAGGGCTTTCTGCTCTGGCCTCAGTGGAAAAGCTTGGGAGCTCAGGGATTCCCGTACTACCCCCTCCCTCAGGGGACCAACCCAGCTTGCTTCCGGGGCTGGGCATGCAGGGCTAGCACTGTCATGGACAAGGCATGCTCACCCTGTGCCTGGACAGGCATTACTCAATGGGTGGGGGAGGGGACGCTGTCCAAAGGCAAGGCCTGGGGTGTGCGCTGGGATATGAGCTGGGATGGCAGGCAGAGCCTGCTTCTGTGGCTTCTCCCCATGCCTGCCCCAAACCCTGAGCCTGGCCTCCCGGGCCTCAGATAGGCTGGAGTGTAGTGAGGGCCAGGCAGTTCAGCCTGTTTCCCACAGGATAACACCAAGGGGGTCCTAGACCTTGGGTGACTCAGATCTGGCCCCACATTGGGCCGCTTAGCCCCTACAAGGCTCTGCACCCTGTGGAGCTGGGAGCCACTCACTCGGGGAGGAGGCAGCCTTTCAAACAGGCTCCTCCCTGTGGGGCAGACACTCGGCCCTCGCAGATGCTGCGGGGACCCCGGGCCTCATGGCCACCCTGCCAATGTACCCTCATGTTACTAGAATCTGGCACCCTGTGTTCCGTGGAACTGCCTCAGATGCCACATGTCACTGAGGGTTACTCACATCCTAGCAGCTGGCCCTTGTTTACTCTGAGCCTGGCATCTGACACAGAATAACAATGTAACTCTATGGAACAGACCCAGAGTGCAGGCCTGGCGAGTGAGAGGACCCAGGGCCCGTGGATCCTGAACAGACCCAGAGCCCAGGCCTGGTGTGTGAGTGAGACCGCCCGGGACCCATGGATCCTCATTCGACCCAGAGTGCAGGCCCAGCACAGAACCCTTCAGCAGAACTCCCTGCAAAGAGGCTAGAGGCAAGACCCACCCAGCTGATTCAGGAGCAGAACATCTTGCCAGAGAGACACAAAGGGTTCAAC
>NW_004524668.1:10780391-10849687 GCF_000260255.1 Octodon degus
ATTAAAATATTTCAAGTTTGTATAACTAGAAAATCTTACTTTTAGTTTTCAAAGGTATGTTTCCTAAGTATAAAATTCAAAGAGGACAGATCTTTTCTTTCAGTCCTTTAATCTAGCTTCTTACACACTTGGTCCTTTTTTTTTCTTTCTAATGTGGAATAAGATGCTATTTAACTTTGTTCTTCCTTAGCTAATACTTTTATGTATATGCTTTAATGATTTTTTTCTTTACAAGAAGTTTTGGACAATTTCATTTTTGTGTATCTTGGCATGATTTTATTTAAATGTCTTTACAAAAGGTTAAAAAAAAAAAAGAAAGAAAGAAAGAAAAGAAAAAGAACTCTATGAACTGAGTTCTGCAGATCGGATCAGGAATTGAGACAGAGGCAGGTAAAGCAGTTTGTCCAAGCGCCAGGACCAAAGCTGATGCCTTTTACCTGCAGGGCACCCGCTCGTGAAGCCAAACACATGGGTTCCTGGGCTTTCAGCGCAGGTAGCAGATTCCCCAGAGAAGGATGCAGCTTGCCATGCCCCGGGACACCTTCTGCCACTGATTGGGTGCGTCCTAGCCACCTCCTGTGTGCCAGTACAGAGGGATAAGGTGGAAGCCACACAGACACGGAGCTCTCTATGGAGACTGCTTTACTCAGACCTATGCTGAGCCCCAGCAGGAGCCAAGCATCAAAAACCTTTTGAATTTAACTTTTCAGAGTAGAAGTTCTCTAAAATCAGGCACAGAGCTTAATGTCTCCTGAAGTCTGCTTAGTTCTGTCTTTGCAACTTAGGTTGCCAGTTCTGCACATGTGCTGTGCTGCTAGAGAGCCCATCTTTGGGAGGCTTTCTCGTCCACACCTGAAACACACCCAGGTGTTCAAACTGTCCCTTATCAACTCGGGCCAACCAGGCATCTAGTACAGGAATCCCCCACCAACACCAAAACCTGTGGATGCAGCAGGATTGCACAGTGTATTGTTTAGACAACAAAGACAAGGCAAAAAGCCTGTGCAGGCTCAGTATGGATGCAACCGGCTTGCCAGTGTTTGCCATTTGTGGCTGGAGCCTGCACCCACGGAGCCGACTGTAACCTACTGCATGCGTGGCTCTGGGTACACAGCAAGGAATCACACAAAGCAGGTCCCTGCCCTGGGGGAGCCTGTGCTGTGGGAAGGGACGGTCTTTACTTGAACGATACAGCATCGCAGACTGCAAGTAACACTGAGGAGGGAAAACGAGCTCCTGGGGCTCAGCACAGGGGCCTGACCCAGTGCTGCGTGGGCGTGGCAAGATGACATGCACCCAAGCACGCACATACGCACAGGCCTGCACGGTTCCTGTGTAGAGCCTCACACCTAGGCTCCATGGCACATAAGGAACACATTCTGTGAGGCGCCTCGCTTTACCACATGGGGTTTGCTCTCCTGTACAGGAGGGAGAGGGACGTCAGAACTTCACTCCAAAGGCTAAAAAGGGACTCTAGAAGAGGCCACTTCTACTTGAGAGGCCCACTGCTGAGGCAGGGAGAAAACCTATCTCTCTCCAACCCTTTCCCACCTTCTTCTTGTGCCTCTGGTGCAAAGTAAGTTTCATACAAGGAGCTCCAAGGAGTTGGCAAGTGGGAACAAGACCAGGCTTAGGGACTTAAGTCTCTTCTTGGGGCATTTTCTTTTTTATTTTCCCTTCTCCCCCACCTCCCCAGATATGGGAGACTGAACCCAGAAGTGCTCTATCACTTGGCTACATCCCCACCCCTATCTCTTTTTCAGACAGGGTCTCAGCTGACCTTGAACCTCTGGCACGCAGTAACTAGGCTGCTAGGAATGTCAGGTTGGGCTCTCCCCGGGAGCGGTGGTCAGGACTGCAGGGGTACCTAAGGTCCCCCATGATTACACGGGCTGAGTTTCAACTGGGTCACATCATCCACACTGGGCACCATAACCCTGTCCAGAAGGGTTTCTGCTACCACCTCACCCTCCTGGGCCTTGTGCTCTGCAAAATGTTCACCTGTTGATTCTTTCTTAGCCACAGCCCACGCCCTGGACACATGACTGTACTCCTTTCATCTGAGTGGCCATTTCCATTACCCTCAGGATTCATGAGCTGAATCACCCTCCTAAGTAGGTCTGATTCGTGGGGCTCACGGGGACTGTGGAGAAATCAGTGACAGTGGGGGGCCCATCCAGCTTAGGGAACAGCTATATTCAACGTAACCCAATCAAGTGCAGATGGCACCAGAAAACCCACTGATGCGGAAGATCTAACAACACCGGCTTCAGTATGTTGAGCCTAAGAACTATGAGAAGAAATCACCTGTTACCCTTTAACAGGGATGGCTCTGGAGGGCTTTACCAGAGGGGTCCTTAGGACATGTTAGGTGCTGGGATATAGAATTAAGGCAGGTGCCAAAGGGAAGGCGGCTCTGTTTACAGGTCCAGAAACTGGGAAAACAAAACCCCCAAATCAGAAGTACTTGAGTAGTTGTACTTTGTGAAGTTCACAGTGTTCAGTTACAGTCAGAGACCAGGAGGACTCAGAGCTCTGCCATGTGGTCCAGCGTAGACTGGCAAGGGGAGAATTTTACTACCACCTTTGGCTGAACCAGTTTTGTTCCGGTCTCTGTGGCTGACTGGCTGTTACTATGCTTTCTTTATCTGAAGGACTATGCCCTAAAATAGTAACTATTTGATATTGATTATAATTAGCTATCATCACATAAATGATCCTTTTCTTTCAATTTTTTATTTACTGAAGCAATTGTCTGTGATCAGTGGTCAGTAATCAGCTGCCCCAAGATTTCACTTCACCCACGAAGTCGTGAGCTAGTGTCATGTAGGGAAGTCTCTGAAGTGGACTGGAATTTGTTTGACTCTACTGTCCCTCAAGATTGCTTCCTGTTGTTCCTAAGAGCTAGGGGACTGGTGTACCAGCCAGGGCTGGGGGAGCACACGATGGGCCTCCCAGCAGGCACTGTGTCACATCAGCCTCATCCTAGGAAAGGGCCAGACTCAGACTTCCTCCTCGGAAAGACACACTGAGCAACCAGACACTGGTGAACCCTCAACTCCATCTCAGCTCTGACACTGATCGCTGCCCTAGTCTTTGTCACTGGCCAGTTGCATGGAGTAAGGAAGAAAAAGGTAAAGGTGAAGGTGCTCTGAGAACTGAAAGTGCTGTAAATACATCGAAGACATTGCAAACACACAAAGGAAACAATTTAAAGCTGAAAGCAAATGAATGAGACGGGTAATCCATGCCATCTTGCTTGCTTTCCTCACGAGGGAGAGAACACTGAGGGCTGGCTAAGGCTCACGTAAGAATCGGACGTAATGAAGATTTTAAGTTTTGTCCCAGAGATCATGGTTTGGTAGGTCTGAAATGTTTAATAAACTGCGCAGGTGATTCTGATGCAGGTGGTTCACTGAGCAAACAGGGGAGAGAGAACAGGACGCAGGGCCAGCACACATGTGGAGCACAGCTGGGAAACGGCGCTCTCTCCAGCTGAGACCAGCAAGACCATTCATACTGAAAGCGTACTCTTACCTACTCCTGTGCTAAGCATAGTTCAGAATAAACTTAATGAACTCTTACTCTCAGCTGCCACGAAAGGGTCCCATCAGTAACTTTTACAAATTATTTGTTACAACCTAGAAACATCACCAGTGATGATGAATTAATTTAGCATTGCACATTTCAACTATGATATGTGACACAAGCTGAGATAGATCAAAGCCGTTGGCTTTAGTACCAAAGCAAAGTTACCACAGATTTGATTTCACCAAACAATTGCAAAGTTCGAAGGAATCTAAAATAAGGGAGAGGAGTAAAAAACTCACAGCTGCAAGTCTATTATACTCTATTACAGCAATTCAGAAAGCAATACCCCAAATCAGGAAGAGACCACCACCACGCAGGCCCACTAGCCACTGCCTCCGAACCAGATCATGAACTACACGTGCTTCCAGGGCTCCGCAGGGACCAACTGCCTAAAGCTCTCTGGAGTCAGCACTTCTCAGCTCAGGCTACCAACCAGAAAACTTACTCCTGGGAAGAGATTAGCTACACTTTCAGCAAACTGTCTCCGACGACGCACCACTGAAGGTACGCATGTTAGGAGATTGTAATAGAAAAAGGAAACGTGATCACAACAAACATTTCCTGTCCAGAGAGCACCTGTCCAGTAAAGAACCAAGAGCTATGGCAGAGCATGAAGGAAGCAGGTCCGAAAGCTTCGTTCTTGGCACCAGCTGCTGGAGCCTGTGGTGGGGACAGGATGTCCTGGAGGCCTGAATCACTTTCCAAGAGGGAGCACTCAGGCTAATGCATGAGCCTGCAAGCCAACATGAGGCAATGACCAGTGCAGTTTTCAAAAGCAGGGAAGGTAAGAGATCACAATGGCAGCGCCGGGCACTGCGAACCATCTGCCTTTTGGCACCTGAAGCTGCCGCGCGCCCTTGGGAGGGCTCTTCTCTAGGCATGAACCTAGCCCTAGAACCCAGTTTTATGCTATACCCCAGGCAGCTGTGCCCACATAGTCAGAAACCTACTCCCCGATGTGGCTGGAGGCACAGGGCTGGATGCGCGGGTTGAGGCGGCGCCTGGACCCCTCCTGGAGGGGCATACCGACACACCCACGAGCACACAAAATGGGGTACTTCAAGGCCATGAGCTGTTCCCCTCTTACCATCGCTGAGTTCCTTCCAGTGATTTGGAGCATGCATCCGGGTAGCTGCTTCCTAACACCTGGGGTCTCCCTGCTTCCTAACTCCTTAGGAGATCCCTAGAAGCTGTGGCAGTGGCATAACCAAGGGCTGCCAGCCAGAGGCAGGAGGCCAAGGACTGCCTGGAGTCCTGGTTCCCTGCTTACTATAAAACAGGAGGGCAAGAATAATCAGCTCACAAGCTTGTTAAAAAGATCTAGGATGATACATGGAACCCCTCAAAGCGGCTGATGAGAAACATTCAGCAATCATTCTTACATTATTCCAGCAAATGGGGTTCTTCAGCTAAATTTTCAGCTTTATAGAGCTAATGAAAAGCTTTGTCTGAACCTAGGCCTTGCACATTTTTGTTCAGTACTGAAGCTCAAAACCACGAGAAGAAAGTTACACAGTATGACCGAACATGAAAATCACCTTCTTCTGCCACTTTGACTTGGAAAATGAGTTCCAGTCAGCACAGCTGGCTTCTCTTTAGTTCTAACCTATTGGGGGGGAGGCACGCACCTGCCATAGGGAACCCTGGCATCTATAAATAGGGAACTCTGACCCAGAGATGGCTCAGTAGAATAAGTGCTTGCCTGGCAAGTGCAAGGGCCTGAGTTCAATTCCCAGTTCCTAAAAGAAAAAAAAAAAAAAAAGACAGCAGCGTCCCAGATATCACTGGTGATAGAACCAGCAGAGTTACAGGTCCTTGGGCAGAGGCAAAAAATGGCTGGGAAAGTTCTGGCTACTCCAACCAGTGCTGTCATGGAGTTCTTTACAAGCCACTTCGGGAGCCAGTCACTAGTCTGCATCAGATTCCAACCAAGACTTAAGAATGTATCTCTCACTACCCATCTCACTACCAATGAGGACAACAGCTAATGTTATGGGTGCTTGCTATGAAGGGAAACACCTGTGGCCCTCCGGATGCTGTCTGTTGTCTTCACACCATCTTTTGTGGTCAGACTGATCATCCCACTTCACAGGAAAACAAACAGTGCTCAAAGAGATTAGGATTAACTTAACTTCAAAAGATTAGGATTAACTTAACTTCAAAAGATAAAAAGGGCCAGAATGTGTCTGGGATGACGCTATGGTTAACTATAGAGCTACTACGACCTGCAAGTACATTCTACATGCCACAAACATGGCTGGGAACACAAAAGTTCTAATGTGTGCAGAATTCTGGCTCAAAGAGGAAAGAGAGGTACAGTAAGCAACTCATGCCAGTACCAGCCTGGAAAGCTTAACATGGTTCAAAGAAAAGAGAGGGGGCCGGGGAGGTGGCTCAGTGGAATATGCACTTCCCTGGCAAGCGCAAGGGCCTGAGTTCAATCCCCGGTTCCGCAAAAAAAAAAAAAAAAAAAAAAAAAAAAAAAAAAAAAAGAAAAGAGAGGAGAGGGGCCCGGGAGACGGCTCAGTAGAGTAAGTGCTTCCCTGTCAAGCACAATTCCTGGTCTGAGTTCAATTCTCCGTTCCGAAAAAAAAAAAAAAAAAAAAAAGGGAAAGAAAAGCGAGAGGAACAAGGGACCAGGGACCAGGCTGTAAGTGCCCATTCTATAAGATGTCTCTTTGGTCCCGAGAACCATTTTCCTTTTAAGATTGTTGAAAAGTGTTAAGTTTTTCCAGCAGCCTCCCCTAAAAGATTCTCAGTGACCTTCAACCTCCAAGTTCAGTCACCCCCTTCTCACCTGTACTACTAGGTCACTAAGCCCTGGCCAGTAATTTAGTGGCACCCTGAGGTCTGCTGTTACCACAGTCACTGCCAGAGTCACTAAGGCCACATCACCTAGAACACATGCCACATCATTCAACACCCCCACAGTGGGAAGGGGTGGGCAAATCGTAACTCCACTTACACAGGAGGATCAGGCTTGGCCTGTTACAAAGGGAGCCCAGGGAATGAAACCTCAGATCTGGGGAGCTCAAAGCCGACGCTTATTCCCACCGCACTATGCAACCTCTCTGCCATAAAACTACCACGTAGGTGATGACATCAGCATGCCCTGCATTTGAGGCGCTCTACAACCAAGTGAAGTAGCTGTTTCCAGATCACAGTGGAGCACAGCGACCCTGGGACTGGCTTCTGGGTTCAGGGATCGCCCCTGATAGCGGTGGGACAGATTTCAAGTGATGTCACTCCTCTCTGACTTAATGGGGTGATCCACAAATGAGAACATTACTCTGCCCCGGGCTGGGAAGATAGCAAAATGAGCTAAGTCACGTGATGCACTCAGCAAAGCCTCTTGGGTAAGAACTTCATCAACTCCCTCCACAGGTTCTGCAGTGTCAAAAGGGTCCTCTCAGCGTCCCGGGACACAAGGGAATGCCATGAGACATTCAGGCTGCCACTGCTGATCCTCACTGACCATCTGAAGATGTTTTCTGAATGGTGGACCCACTGAATCACTAGAGGAAAATGTGCCTACATTCACAAGTCCAATAATAGCTTGGAAATAGAAGCCATCTGAAAATGTTTCTACCCTCTAGCTGGGCTGGCAAGGCTTGGTCGTGATTATAAAAATAAAGTGAGACGGGAATGTTACTGCGAGGCAAATTGACTCCATGTGAGTTTTAAATAACTTCATTCCAGTACACAATATTAAAATGCATTTTGGCAAAACTGAATATTAACAAATCCAATTGCTTTGAGTCGCAACTGTTTTTTAAGTTAAAAACTACAATTGTCAAAATTGTATTATAAATCTTAAATATACTATTCATTTACCTGTACAGCAAATTTTAGGTCCATTTCAAATGAATCTTATTGAAAATTTACATGCAGAATTAATGCTAAAATTAAGCAACTAAGTAGAACTATAGACTACACAGCAGTTTCCTGTCTAAAGATATGGAAATTTCTTAAAAGATATCCCTGGCCTGAAGGTAAACCCATCCTTTACAGCCCCCGAGATTTGGTCGTTACCAAAACAACATTCCAGGATTCATTCCGCTAAGGAACTCGGGCAGCAGCCATCAAGGGGCACTTAGGAACGTGGCTTCCTGCCACGGATTGCTGGCTAGACATGGGAAGACACATGCAGGTGCTAACGTCTTCCATAAAAGGTTTATGTCGTCTGCAGCATCCGCCTGCTTTCTATATTACTATCAGAAAGAGCTGAAAAGAAATCCAGCTGGCGTCAGTGAGGCAGAAAACGCAGGCATGTGTGAATCCTAGTACTGCAACACATCAGCAAATTTATTCCAGTAAAAGTATTTCCGAGCCCCGTTTAGTGGCTCATGATTGAATGTAACTTCTGCAACCGCAGCAAGTAATTTAATGCGAAGTCCTGAGAAGTTTTGCCAATCCTTGTTCTTAATCCAGTAAATGAAGTCGTATATGCACCCTCCAGGCCCTAATCCTGTACTTGAAAACAATTTACCGCCAGTATCCAGCACAGTACTTGATGAGGCGGGGTGATAAGCCGAGACCAACTGTTTTTTTGGATTAATACCAGGTGAAGGTTCTGCGGCACTATCTGAGGAAATTTGGATACAGCCCTCTTCAGAATCATTTTCAAAACTAAAGACCCTGACAAGAGTGACCACTGAGGGGCAGTGAGGATGAAGTGCGTGGCTCTCACAAGCTAGCGAGAGGCATCCAGACGCTTGGTCTGTGAGGGGCAGAGGCATGCCCTACCTCAAGGAATGAGACTGGACCCGGCCTAGCCACAGGTCCTGCTCAAATCCCAACTGTGCTCGAGTCTTGTAGCTTCTGGACAATGCTTTTATCCTGTCCGTTCCCTGCCTACAAAAGCCACCGGCCACATAGTGACAGTTCTAAAGTGCTTACTTAGCACAGAGCAAGCACTCAAAGCCATGCTGTTTACCCAAGAGCTCATCAGATCCTTTCCAGCGCTCTAGGCAGAAGAAATGGCACAAGCACGGGCAGCAGGTGAGAACCAGGGTGGGCGGTGGCAAGCAGCGAGCAGTGGGCCTGTGGCACTGCCTCAGATCCAGAGCATTCTCCATTTCTTTCACTCACAGGTCTCCAATTTTGCTCCATTCAATTTTTTTTCTTTACACTTGATGTTTTAAATTTAATAGTAACATGGATGTCATCCTCCTCTCCAATCTAGGTCTATTACTTTTATCCCACACCATACATTTGTGGCCCTGCTTACAAGGCAAGTCCTGTGGAAGCGAAGTCAAGGCACTGGAGAGGAGGAGCTCTCAGTACAGCCCAGCCTGGAATGAACACAAGACAGGCAGCCCCAGCACTGCCTCGCATCCTCCGGCCCACCCTCTGCTCCCCATGCCACTGGTGCACGCAGTTCTGAGCCCAGAACTTGGGAGCGGCTTTGGAACAGCCTGTGCTCCTCACGCCCACATCAACCCACAGCCTTTGGCCAATGGGAGGAAGAACTGGGCCTCCTTTGCAGGGCAATTATAGGGATCACGAGTGGCACTTTCAGGCTCAAAGGAGAATGTGCACACGCTCCCACAATGAAGAGCTACCCTGTTTTTTCAAATATAAACTGACTTCCTAAGTGTGTGCTGAAATTACGCAGCCTTTAAAGCGCAGACTACCCAGAGGTGCCTGCCGCCCACCCTCAACAGTCTCCTGGGAACAGCTGCAGGCTCCACCAGGCTCATGGACAAGCTCTCCAGGTGGACATGAAGCGAAGGGCTGCAAGTCTGGGCTTGTGGCTACCAGGTTTCCAAGTCTTTCAAAGCCACTCCCCAGAGCACTTGAGTAGAACACTCCCTGAGAGGCCAGAGCCCAAAGTGGCACCCATAAGGTCGGTGCTAACAGGCAAGCCATGCGCTGCTGGGCCCTGGATGAACACGCCCAGCCCGTTCTTCTCAGGCCCCTGTCCTAAGAGCCTTGCCCTTGCGGCACTACTCACAGTTGTGCAATAACTCAATTTTTTTTTTATCAACTAATAAAAATTATCAATTTTTTTGTGGACAAAACTCAGCTGATTCAAAGAATACTTTGGTATCAAAACTCCATGTAAGCCTCAAATGTAGTAAATTATAATTTCACTAATCTAACATAAGGATATCGGAAAGCCTGTAGCTATCTAGATATCAGCTCTTCAAACATGGAGCTAGAAGTACCTCCATCTAGCTTTGGGCAACTGTGACAAGTGGGGCGGCTTCAACAGGATGTAAACTGCAGAGGAAAGTGCTACTAGAAAAACATAAGCTCCCAGGGATTGGGGGCTAAGTCTGCTGATGCACCCTCGGCATCCAGAACACAATCTGGTATACATGAAATAATCAAGAAACTAAGTTGACTCTCAATTATTTTGCCAGAAAGTATTTGGAGCAACCAGCTGAAGAGCAGCCTTGACAGGGATTTATGATGGGAAATAGCGAGATGCTTTGAAATCACAGAAATAGGAGACAGAGAAGAGACTATTTTACTTCTAAAATGCGTAAACCTTTTGGAAGCAGAAGCAGCCAAAGTGGAGTCACTTCTTCCTGATGACAGGTATGAAGCGACTTCTTGATGACACCTCCATTTGGTAAACAGTTGTTTCACGGCTCCTGAGCAAAGAGCAGGAGATGCAGCCATGCTCCACACTGATGTTGGCTTTCTCACTAACTCTACAGAGGGACACTGAGGGTGCTTGTGACATGCCGTGTACTGAAGGCCCACGGAATAGCTGAATGGCAAGCAGATGGGCTGGGTGGCAGCACAGGTTTGCTTCAAGACAAGCGCTTCGTACCACATAGCATCTGCCTCTGTCACGGGGCACCGCTGTGACCATCAACCCTTCTCCTCCTCCTCGGGCTTCCTTGACACAGGATCCTGACAGGCCAGAAAGGTGAGCACGTGGCTCACGTCAGCCAGGGAAGAACAGTCGACGCAAGGTACTGGGCTATGGGAACTGCTGACATTCAACCACTTTTCACCTTTACAAAACTTAGCACTTTGAAGAATCTTCAACACAAATAGTACAACTTCTTTGATTTGTGCTTAGATCCATAAAAATGAAAGTCAACCCACAAATTAAAACTGTGAACAAGCACAGAGGAAGCGGAGACCCCAGTGATGAAATCCTTTATTTCCCTCTTAGCAAAGTTAAGTTCACAAGGTGTTCTTGGCACCCCTGTGCAATGATGCACCGCGCCACAGTGCAGCGACTCCCATTAGCAGATGCGCAGGCAGCATCCAGCAGAGGGAGGTGGGGCCTGGGTGCTTCACCAACACTGCTTCACCAACACCTGCCCTCCGCCACTCTCCTTCCCACTCCTGTGCCCAAGCATATACAAAAGGCAGTCCTTCCATGAGTGTTCAGAAAGTTTTTATTGGTTACAAGTAAGTAAAATGCATCACTCAAATTCCCCCCTAGTTACTGTGTTTGCAGTCACAGCAGTAAGTCTTGCGCATCGGACACGCCAGGGATGGACCTGGTGCTAGAAGGGGAGCGGCAGTAAGCCCCAGCTTGTCTGTCAGTAACTCCTCTTTCTCAAGGCTACATTGGTCAGAATTAACAAACAATCCCTTTTGTATGTCAAATTGTAAAGTTTAATGTTTCCATTAGAATAGTCTTTTATAGCAGTCTCCAACAAGAAGGAATAAAATAACTAACAGCAAACTTCAATACAGGAACACTCTCCAGATTAACAATGCAAACAAAAATAAAATGTAAATCACATATAATACAATTGAAGTGTCCAGAACAATTTAAATAATTTTAAATATTTTATTTTTAAAACTGCTACAAATGCTTTATACAGTATTTCAACATAAAGTCCCCATAACAGAAATGTAACAAAATGGGAATGATAGTGAAAGGGTTAAACTGGCACAAATTCACCAACCAAGTATTAAGCTACAGATTTTAAGAGGTAGATTACTTTTAAAGTTGAGAACAAAAAACCGTAGGAAAAAAACCTAGCCATTTTTCACCAACTCAGTCATTAATTTGGAGGGAGGCACAAAACGGGTGGAGAAGTGATTCTCACAGGCACGGGAAGAGGCCGATCTGCCTCCACCTCCGCGGGACTGGAGTGTGAAACCTCGCAAGTGAATGCACTTCCACCTCCGTGGAGCACGCAGTGCATCTGCACGGGCCTGGGACACGTCCTGTGTGCTGACACACTGCTACACAGTCTCATAATATATTAGCTATAAATTAGTGCCAGATAATACTGAGAGGATAGTACCCACTTGGACATATAAACACGACATTAGAAGAGGCACAGAAAGTCCACATCCAGCCTGGTTTCCTCTCCATTATGCTGGCAATCTGCTTGTGATTTAAAAGAAAAAAGGAGGGGGTGGGGTGCGGGTGGGTCAGAGATCAGCCAAATGCCTCTCTCTGTTTATTGTTTATTTAAAAGAAAGGCATCAAGAGCTGGTGGCGATCAAATGTTTTAAATGAGTGCATCTGAATCTGTCTCCCTGAAATCTACAATAAACGGATCAAACAGAGAACTTGCTTTGCAAGGTGAAGATCAAATCATTCCCTTCTCTGCTATGTGCCAAAGACAAGGGCCACACTCAGATCTGAGTTCCAGTCCCGTGACGAGCAGCCAGTTCATCTAGGCAGACTGACAGCGCCCTTTCCTCTGGATGTCAATCACCCTGGAGCCCAGCGCGCGGATGGGCCCCGGCGCAGGAGCGGGTGCCTGACTCTAACCAGGGCAGCAAGAAGCCTGGAGGCAATCAGCTGTATGTTACGACTTTTGAGTCAGCTTCAACTGGTCTTGCAAGCTTGGTAGATTTCGTATCCTTTGCCGTAGTGCTTATTCTAAGTTGAGCATGCAATATCTTTTAGTCAATTAAGGTTTGTTTTGTTTGGGGGACTTTTCTACAGGAAGTTCCTAGAAAATAAGAAAACTGAAGATAAATGACAACATAACATAACCTTACATGAATTGACCATGTTAAAGAAAAAGGTGACGAGACCGTAAGACAAATGTTAAAGAGACAGTAACATACAGATGACGCTGAAGCTAGGTAAGAACTCAGCATCCTGTCCCCAAAACATGGGCTCTGGGAGAACTGCCAGCAGGGACCTTTCCAAGCAGTGCAGCAGAGAAGGTCAAGGCCAGGGAGAGCAGCTTTCAGCTCATGAAAAATGGGACAGCCCAGCCTGGCACTTCACTCCACTTCTCTCTGTGTAAGTTAAGTTTCCTAGACTGGCCGCAATGGAAACTCAGTATCAAAAAATAAATACCGTGCTCTACGAAGAGCATTAAGAATGTGAGAAGATCCTGGGGCCTACAAGGATGAGATGGGCATCGCTGGAGCTGTGGTAAGGAATTTAGGTTCAGCCCCGCGTGCAAGCTTGGGGAGGCTGTGCCCGCCAGCTCGGAGCACCAAGCCACCAAGGCGTGGAAGGACGCTACGCGCAGTGGAGCACCCGCTTTCCTTCACTGCACTGTCCTCAGGAAGCAAATTCATGGGACACATGGCTTTGTCACATCTTGAATGACACAATAGCTGATGAAACTGCTAAGCTCTCAGTGTTAAACAGTAACTCCCTACTACAGTCTCAGGGCAGTGCTTTGGAAATCCTGAACTAGCTTTCAAATACACGCAAAAACTTGAGTGCTGAGGACCAGCTCACAGGGCCGCTCAGGACACGGCTGTGAAGAAGCTGGAAAAAGAGGTGCTGTGCATCTGTGACAAGACCTTCAGTGCACAACCAGGAGAGCAAGACGCCACCACCGGAGTGAACGAGAAAGCAAGGATTTCTCAACGCGAGGACAGGTGTCCTGGGTACTGAAATAATCTCTGAAGAAATCCTCAAGTGGAAATACACTGAATGGAGGCCAAGTGCAACCAAGTACAACACACACACACACTGAGGATGAGGCTCACTCTGGAACAGCCCTGGCACAGTGTCAGGCAAACTGTCTGAATGGCAAGCCTGGGGTCTGAGCTTAGGAGTCCCACTTTATACTAAGAAGACCGAAACAAGCTGATGACATGCCCGCTCCTGTGTCCAGTGTCAAAATGCCAAGTCCTGTCGCGTTTTTTCCCCCTTAATTCTCAAAGCACTTCCTGAGGGAATGGGGACTAGATGCATGTACACGTTACCCTGGCTCACTACAGTGTGTCCACAGCACACTTCCAGCAGCTCACCGAAGTAGGCCGAGCTGCAGGGATGCCTGACGCCACCTTCCTGCAAGACCACACCAGCGCTTCACATTCGATTCTCCTGTGCTTCCTCTTAGGAGAAATTTCACGCCAGTACTGTAACCCTCTTAGGTAAAAACAAAGCAAAACAGCTAAAATGAACTGGAGGAAAGAAGAGAGACACTCTTCTTTAGGCATTCCAGCACTCGCTATGCTCGAGGGCTCTTCAAAGCACTGGGGAAGAGGAAAAGTGAATACATTTCTTAAATGCGTACTCAGCTCTGCTTAACAGTACCTAACATTTCTCCATGCGAAGTTTATCCTGAAGTTGTATAAATACTGTTGAGTATAAAAAAAAGTGATTCTTTTTGATGTCAGAAGCAAAAACCGTTAGACAGGACACACTAATGCACTTAGTACAATCTGTGAAGAAGGTGGCATGTTCTGGTAGAGACACGGCAGCCTGAAAGCACATAGATCCGTGTGGTGGTACTGGCGTGCAGCCTGCAGACACAAGGTGGGAACAGGTAGGGGCCCAGGCCGGCAGCCACAGCAGGCGGCAGCCACGGCAGGCGGCAGCCACGGCAGACCGGCTTCTCAGCAGGGCCTACATGATCGTATCTACAGCAACTGAGCTCTTTAACACATTTAAGAAGTAGCTTTTAAAAATTATGACACTTTAATTCTACAGTAAGCCACTCCAATCATCCTTGGCCGATACTACTCTTTACATCTTTTTTTCTTCCCTGTTTTTGGAGACAGGGTCTCGTATCATCCAGGCCAGCCCTGAGCTCTCAGCGATCCTCCTGCCTCAGCCTCCCTAGTGCTGGGATTGTAACTATGCACTACCACACTGGGCTGTACATCGTTCTTTATCCATAATTTAATTACTTTATCAATGATAAAGTGACAATGACACATTTGTGTCCTCATGAGCTCTCTAAATAGTGGGTGCTCCACAGTTATCCCTAATACTGGTTGCTTAAATACCAAAAAAAATTTAAGGTACTAAAAATCAGACCCATGAAAGGCCAGAGCCAGGTCAGACTGCATACCCTAAAAAGACAAGAGTTTGAAGTATTTGCAGAAACGCCATCTGATGAAGAAGCCTGTCATAGACTGAGCTGCCAGTGTTACAGGAAACGGCAGAAGTCGCAAGCATGCACAAGTCAGGCAAAGCGACTTAGAGCGGTCACCACCAGTCTAAGACAAACCCTACATTACTACCAGGGAAAGAGGTAGCAAATGTGGCTGCCTTGCCCTGGGGACCACACGTGCTCGAGAGTACCTCAAGGCCCTGCCTCCCTGCAGTTCTGAGCATGGTCTCCTGCTCTTCTTCCCCTTTGAAACCCGGCTTGTTGACCTCTCCAGGGCCAGAAGTAGAGGAAGTGAGTAACACAGGGCAGTTTTAAGAAATAAGGAATTCTGCTTTGACCAATATTGCCAATCTACAATTCAAACACTGGCAATGAAAGAGCATCAAAATAAAAGCAGCCCGTTACTAACAGCTGTGGTTGTCACAAAACACTGAATAAGACTACAAGATGGTATACTAATGCACCCGTGATCCTTCTTAACCTGAGAAGTCACCTATGAGGAGAGAGAATACAAAAGACAGAGGGAGGCGGGGGATGTAGCTCAGCGTCGCAGCGCCTGCCTGGCAAGCACGAGGTCCTGAGTTTGAACACTGCCCCCCAAACACACTGAGATATTACCCAAGATATGAGGAAGCTCTGAGAGAACTTCATCTTTTCACATTGGGCACTTTGCGGTTTGTTCATAGTTCAGATTTAATTCATACCTGGCCCTAGTGAAGAAAATGGTTCCTGTTCGCCCTAAAGCTGAAATGAAAACTATTCCTGTTTCTATGGCTGCGAATCCAGTCATTTTTTCATACCTACCGCTTACCCGAGTTATTATTTATTTTAAATGTCAAAACTGTATAGGAAAACACAGTAAAACATACTAAGAACACCTGCTGGCAAGCCTCCAGGCCTCTCCACGCCCTCGCCCCACCCAGCCTCTGCGCTTACCTGAAGTCCTTCAGCTCCTGCTTCGCACTGCTGTCCTCTCTCCTGCTTTCACTTGGGTCTGCAGCAGCTGCCAGCTGAAAGCTCCGGGTGACCGGGCCCCCACTCCGTTCTCTAGATTTTACACTGAACCGGTCTGTTCTTTTCTTGCTCGCCAGAGCAGACTTGCTTTGTAAAACCGCTTTGCTTTTCTGCACCCGCACGTGCAGGCTCCGGGACGGCTTGCCAGTGAGCTGAGCAGAATGACTCTTGGCCACGGCTTTGGGCTTCTTCCCCTCCACGTGCGCCACTCTGGCCACTCGGATGGGGCTGGAGTTCCTCAGGGAGGACGAGCTGGGTTTCTTGGACTTGACGGAAGCTGCGAATCTGACGTTCTGCTTGGACCTGAAGGACGAGGTGGGGAGCGGGGCCGGCGCGGGGCCCGAGCTGCGAGCCCTGGTCTTACCCAAAGGCGCCTGCGAGCCCTGCATCTTAATCTCCGCGTCCGCTGTCCGTCTGCGGTGGTTGTTACTATTCCTGTCACCACCTGCGGGTGACGGGTGTCCACCTTTCTTGGCTGAATGAGAAACTTTTTTTTTGGAAGGAGAAAGGGGCTTTTTGGGACAGCTAAAAGCAGCGTGCTTGTTCAGGCTTCCGATGTAAGTGAACTCCCTGTTACAGTACGGGCAGATGTGAGAAGACGCCTCGGACGTGTTCTTCAGGTCGGCCTTCTGCTTGGCAGATTTGTTTTTTTGAAGGATTGCTTTCTGTACAAGCTGATTTTTTTTCTTCAATGCATTCAACTTGAGCTTATTTGGTGACATTTTGCTGAGCTCAACACTAAAGTTCAGCCTTTTGGGCTGTCCCATTCGCCTGAAGGCATTTTTCCCCGAACTGTCCAAAACCACCACTCCGTTTTTGGGTTGTACAGTTTGCTTCAGTGGTACTGGATTTTTCTTAGGGGTGTACCTCTTCTTGTCACTCGCAGAAGCACACGCCAGGATGTGTTTGTGCAACTCAGGCATGTTGTCAACACCTTTTCCACATTTCGTGCAGCGAATGGCAGTGGTGAAAGTCTGTGGAATATTGTGGGTAGTGAAATTCGTGGCCGTCACCCCAATACCCATGGGGTTGCGGTGGTGGTACTGAAACGGAGGTGGCTTAAAGCTCGGGTAATGCTGATTGAGACCCAATCGGACATCGGGATCTTTCGTCTTTATTCCAGAGGCCATTATCTTTATGGTGGTATAAAGCTCTTCAGAGGAATCGTTCAGGTCTTCCTCTTCTTTGGAGGTTTCCAAAGGATCTTCTGGCAGGCCCGGCATGTGCTCCATCTGGGCCTTGCTGGGGTCCGTGAAGTTCTGGGGCCTCAGGGTCCCGCTTTCGAACTCATGGTGTGTACACACCTCATCAGGGTGCAGATCTCGCTGGTGCTGCTGCAAATTGCACAAGAAAGCAAATTCTTTTTTACAAACGGAACACACAAAAATATTTCCAACTCCATGCAGCAAGAGTCGATGTTCTGACAAATCTGACTTATCCCTGAAAAGCTGCACGCAGAATTCACACTTGAAGGGCCACTCCTCAGCATGGACAGACAAATGCTTGCTTAGATCTTTAATGGAAAGGAAAGGGGATTCGCAGACATTGCAGATGAAGTTTTTGTTGAACGTTTCCTGAACAATATCCTGCCCAACTGCAGACTGGGGCTCCTCCCTGGGCTTCGGGCTTTCGGTCTCTACTTCCTCTTGTTTAAATGTCATTGCAGGGAGAGAAGCCTCCAGGTTATCGCCGGAGGACACCACAGATGACACGGCTGAGAGAGGGGGTGGCGATGGGGATGAAGAAGAGGAGGAGGAAGAGAATGAAGAGGAGGATGAGGAAGATGAAGAAGAAAGCGTTGGAGGCCCAGGTGAAGCAGCTGGCAAGAGTGACTCCCCGGGAGGTGCAGGAGAAGGCGAGGGTGACACTGTTGGGGAAAGAATTGGAAGTGGAGACTGTGCAGTTGCATTGGAGAGTGGAGAGGAACATCGGTGAGGAGATGCACTGGAAGATGGGGCAGGAAGAGGGACAGTTGGAAGGAGGGGTGGGGGTGGAGTAGCAACCGTTAGCACAGGAGGACATGCCAGGGGAGAAGGGGGATCGGTGGGGATCAGGAGAGGAGGCAGCTGACTGGAGGGCTGGGAAGGCATCTGTAGGGTGGGGGATGAGGGGCACACTTCAGGGGGCAATTCAGCAGCAGGGGTGGAGAGGTGAGAGTCAGACCCGAGGTTGGGATCTGGCTGGGCTTCTAGGGATTTACAAGGGCTTGGGCTCCTATTCACATCAGGAGTACTCTCTACAGGTAAGTCTATACCATTATATTCATTGAGAAGAACCTTTTGCAGCATGCAGGTGGTTGGTTTCTTTTTCTTTACAGCACTACAGGTTGGCTGAGCTGCATGGTTTTCCTTGAATTCCTTGCCTTCAGAGTCACTGCAAGGCTTTTTATGCACGCTGAGGTCTAACACAGACTCCCACTGGACGGGAGTCTTGCCAGTCCCCTCAGCCTTCTGTTTGACTCCACTGGATAAATCCAGGGGTTGCTGGTTGCACACATTGCTAAAGGTAGAACTAGCCACCCAGTCTTTGGATAATTTGTACTCATCGAAGGAAGGAGGGCTCCCACTTTCTCTCTCCTCTCTCCCAGGCAGACTCCAGGCAGGTGAGTCGCTGCGACTTTCTAACTTGGGTTTCTTGGGAGTGAGCCCCGAGTCTGACCACGTAGCTTTTCCATCGCTGGGCTTCCCAAAGTCTCGAGGGGCAGGACTGTGCTGCGGAGAGCTGGGCGGGGAGCTGGTCCTCCTCTTAAACCTGCTTGAGGTCACAGCTAACATGGATGCAGGCGCAGACACACACACGGGACCCAACTTAGAGACTTCAGATGCCGAAATCCCTGCAGGAGGAGCCAGCTTATCCTGGGTTTGAAGGAGCTGTTTGAGCTTTGAGGACAAATAAACACTCTTCTCTCTGTGGAAAGACACAGCCTCTGTTGTGGATATGCTGAGAGGCAGGGTCAAGGAACACGACGGGGCAGCGGGGTCAGAGTCTGTCTCGGCTTTAACTTGGGGCAGCACAGGTGGGCTTGCAGTTCTCCGTTTCTTGGCCTCACAGTTTGTGCTGCTTGCAGGCTCTTTAGCAAGCTCATCTGTTACAGGGACCAGTGTGGTCTTTACATTCTGAGTAATTTCTACTGTGACCGGAGTAAGCAGACAATTTATGCCGTATAAGTCTGCAGAATTAGCCTCCATCTCAATCACATCACAGTTACTAGTGCTGTTGTTGGTCTGAATTTTGCCATCAATGTAGTAATTTAAGTTTTCCGAGATGTTGCTAGAAATGTCCATGATGTAGACATCATCTGCATCCCCCTCCTCCTCTGGCTCCGTGCTTGGTACGTAGACACTGGGGGCAGGCTGGGCCTGCTCCGCAGGGGGCTGTGGCTCATCGAGGAGGCCACCTTTCCGCCGGACGCCTTTGGGAATCAGGTGGCGTTCGTGAACTCTGCGCTGATGTCGTCTCATGTTCGTGTGAGTGCCAAACACCTTCTTACAGTATTTGCATGGATGAAATTCCTTCACTCCCCCGTTCTCCTCCACGACAGAAGGAGCTGCCACTTCTTGGGACACTTTCTCCGAGTGTGAGGTCAGGCAGTCTTGTCCAAGATGGGGAGGTGGGGTCGGCTCATCATGAGCAGCAGCATTTTCTCCAGCAGCCTTGCTGTCAGCTAGGTCCTCGGATGGCTGCACCACTACACTGGCTTTTCGCTTTAGACCTGCTTCGTGGCGGCGCTCATGCCGTCTCCGGTTAATCTGAGTGCCGAACGCCTTCCCACAGTACTTGCACTTGAAAGCATGGTTGATTGTAGACATGTGGATATGCATGTGGCGCTCCAGCCCCTGCTTGGTGGTAAACTTCCTTTCGCAATGCTGACATGGAAACATGAACGTTTCAAATACATCACCATTGACCTCCTCCTTGGCTTCAGGGATTCTGATAAGTGGAGTCACTTCGGAAGAGTCTTCAGGAGCTTCATTTGAAATACTTTTTGTTTCTTCGAATAAATCCTCTGGCTTCTCATCGCAATGTATCTCTGGCTCTTTCACAGAACTTTCACTGGGCACGTCGGCTTCTTCCTCCCCTTCTTCCAGTTCATCTTCTTCTTCCTCTTCTTCTTCCTCCTCCTCCTCTTCCTCCAGGTCATTCGCCTCGCAGTCTGTGGCTTGTTTTGCTTCTGGCTCTGGTTGGGGCTCACAGGCAGGGGGAGGAATCTGCAGCTCTGGAAGCATGTCCTGGCTGACCACCTCCTGTGGGGCGGGTGGCTGTTCAGGTGCTTCAGCCAAAGACCTCTCTTCCTCTTCTTTAGGGCCTGGAAGTAAAAAAACACAGAGGTAAGGGCAAAAATCTGCCCCTCTTTGATCAATTCCTATGATTCTGCCTATTATCACCTAAGAAGTGTGACGAAAAATTAAATAAATTCCACTTTATATAGGTCATTTATAAGTTAAAATGGTATGAATCCATCTCACTCATTCATTCAACTATTTAGAGAGTACTTGGTTTGCACCAGGCAACATTCTGGACATACAACTGCCAAGAACTCCCATCCTGCACTTAGATTCAGCGATGTGTATAGATACACATATATCTACAGCTTTAACAAACTGTAGATCAGGCATGGTGGCACCTGCCTGGCATTCCCAGCATGTGGGAGACTGAAGTGGGACTGTTATGAGTTGGAGGCCAGCCTGGGTTCCACTGGGAGACCCTGTCTCAAAAACAAACAAAAAACATAAAGAAAAACTATACAGCTTGGGGATAAAGGCATGAATCTGAAAATATACATTAAACTATCCTCCCACCCCCTAAAAAGGTGATGCTACCAAAGAGGGCAGGAAAATGGGTTGATAGGGATGAAAATGATGAAATTATGTTCTGTGCATGTATAAACCCATCAAAAGGAAACCTATTAATCTGCATATGTACTAATAAAATCTGTATATATACTAATAAAAAATGTGAAAAAGGTTTTATCAATCACAGTTGTGTTGGGAGTTACAGCGTTTACAGCTGTGCTGGAATCGCAGCTACTGAATTTCAGGAGCCTACCTATAAATTTCTATTTCTCATGATTCCAAACTGAAACAAAGAACTTGCTAAATGTATCACCAAGTTAAATTCTTGACAGTGCACCTTGAGAGAGTGACCACTCTCCTTTGGGACTAAACCACTTACTGAGAAACTAAAACACTTTATAGGATACTCAGAAGACTTGCAGGTCAAACACACTAAGAAGAAATCACTTCTTAGTTTTAAAATATCTAAGGAGAGAAGTCCTCCCATAGCAAATTTATAAGCTCAGAGTTAACATCATGCTAGACATGGTCAAGAAAGTAAGACTGGGGGAGGGGTGGGAAGACAAAGAAAGAGGGCCAAGATGAGGCCAAAGAGGTAACCAGGGGCACCTACTAACATGAGACATTACAGGCTGTTGGCCTTTATTGAGACAACAGAGCTGCCAGAAGGTTCTGAGAAATGACATGACGTGATGCATCCAAGAGAACCACAGATGCTATCAGGAAGATGGAAAACTCTAGGTGGACAAGCAAGACAGATGGACAAGAGAGGCCTGTTCTATGCTCCAGAAGGGCATGGTGGTGACACAAGAGGTGGCGGGGCTGCAAGAGCTGACCAGAAGAGGTTTAACTCTGATACGTATTTTGGAAATAAAGCCAAAGCACTGCCTGTGGATGGGCTGCGGTGATTGAGAGGCACTAGGAGCGACTACACTAAAGAGCCACAATGCCATTCACTAAATGCTAAGGCTGTAGGAGCAGCAGGTTTGGTTGTGTGTGGGAACACTGCGTGGGAAACCAAGAGCTTACTTTGGCCACAGTGGAGTTTAATGTATACAATGTGATAGCCAAGTGAAGGCTTATATGCATAGGTTTTTGGGTTTTTTTTTTTTTTTTTTTTTTTTTGGCGGAACCGGGGATTGAACTCAGGCCCTTGCGCTTGCCAGGGAAGTGATTATTCCATTGAGCCATCTCCCGGGCCCCAAAATGGCAGAAAGGTTTTTTTTTGTTTTTTTTGGGTTTTTTTTGCTTTCTCAGAATGCCTTCAGGGCATGTTTGCCTGGCTGGAGTTGTGGGGATCCAACCACAGCAACCTGAGGCAGACTGCTTTGTTGAAGCAGCCTATGCATAGTTTATGGATCTAGAGCCTAGTGATGTCCCAGTCCTCGGGTAGAAAAGGAGGATAGGAGACAGCACTGTGTACCGGGGACTGCACTGCTGAGAAGGTGGGCAAAGCCCAGTGAGGCCTCTGAAGAGCAAGAGCACAGCCTGGTGACTCATCCACATGGCTGCACTGACAAAGGTTCTACAATCTGAGGTACAGGATCTCAGGACAAATCCTGAGGGCATTTCACTGACCTTCTCAGACCAAAAAGCTACAACTCTTGTTACACAGGTCCTGCTTTACCTTGGTCTTAACCATCCAGTAGAAAAGTATGAAGACAAAATATAGGAAATAAAGCCATGCTGTTAAGTTGAGCTGTGGGGGACTCAGGTCAATAATTTCTGACATTGCCAGTTAAACAGAAGACCCAATGCTATTATGGGCTACTGGACTCTTTTAGAATACTTTGCTGAGTTTACACACCTATAATATTCAATAACGGAACTTAGAAAAAATGAGGTATACCTATGAATGTCCATTTTGTATCTGTGTATTCAAAGTGGTTGGGATAGATATATAGTTGCACTCTCTTAATGAATAGAATGATTTGTTCTAATGGTGTCTGTAAATAGGATCACAAGTCCGCATCTTGTACAGCAATTAACCACTAAGAAGAATATATGCAGTGTATTATTTGTTGAAACTGTACTTCCGATTTGATTTGAAACTGTCTCATTGCTGTTTAAAAGAGCACAGCCTGCAGGCCAAGAGCCCTGTTTCAAGGAGACAATGAGCGACTAATTCCAGTGTGGGCCACAGGTAAGATGAAAACTAAGAGCAGAACACTGCTTCCGAGGAGGTCTGGTGGCCAGGACAACAGCTACAGTGCAATGGTGAGAACAAATGCTTAATGGAGTTTATAAAGAATGGAAGGAGAAGCTCTTTCAGGGCTCTCTGTAGAGGAAGACACAGTGGGCTAATATCTGGACGGAAAGCATTATCTGGACGAGAATGAAGCGGAGTTATTTCCCCAACTGCTCAACAACTATGTACTAAGGACATACCACATGCAGCACTAGAAAGCAGGATTCCTGCAACCCATCCTTCACTCACTTTTAACATGTCTATATGGACCATATCCATAGCTACAACTATAGGTAGGTAAAGCATAAGCATGCAGTAGGGTGAAATGTTAACCAAAGCTGTAAGCAACTATCCCCTAACATATGTGGAGTCTGGAAACACTGGAGGCAGCTAACTTGGTTGGGCTAATGAGGGAAGGCTTCACACAGAGAATATTCAGCAAGCCAAACCTGAAGCATATACAAATCAGTGACAGCAGAGGAAAAGCTTACAGGGAGGAATCAAACGTGCAGGACACTGTGAACAAGTGTGGATTTGTGTGGAGGCACTGGACACCAATCAAGGTGTTCTGGAAGATGGCAGGAGAGTCCGTCTCGTGTAGAGACTGGGTCTATTAAAGGCCTTGGGAGGAGGACTTTGCCTGATGTGGAGACCAAACCTGATAGCATGGTGCTGGGATGGGCAAAATGGTCTAAAAAAAATGGGAACAGAAAAAAGGCGTGAGAGGCAGGAAGGCTGGCCCATCTGTCCAGACCCAACACGCTGCTGCTAACAGACAGAAACATCCGCCGAGAGTTCGAGCCACGTAAGGTGAACACAGGCGCAACTGTCTGGCGCTGTGCTCCTGCAAAGACAGCCCAGCCCTACTTCTCCCAACAGGTACCACATTTAGTAGCAGCGAGGCTCCTGCTTCTAAATGGACCCGGCCTTCCCCCCCAGCCAGTGCACTCATTCCACGAGGCTTCGAGAAGATCAGGCCCCAGCATCCAATGTGGCAATCCCATCAAAACAGGGGCGTTTTTTAAAAATATATATTTTAACAAGAACCCAAGTCAAAAGCAAAGTCAAAATAAGACAACAGAAAATCTAGTTCTAAAGTTCAGGAATTCTTTCTAACGCATACCCGTCACAGTATGTCTTTCTGTGACAAAGGATAGAGTCTTTCTGTGACAGATGAACCACCTGATTTAAAACTGGTCAAAGTTACAACAAACCAGTGTTTGATTTCATCAAATCGTAAGGCCCACATCAAAGTTCATCCATACACCCAGTGTGGCCTGCTGAGTTTTAAACAGAAAGGGGTGTGGGGAACACAAAGACAGCCTGAACTGTTTGCACTTTTTATAGTCCAGTTGCTGAGGACAATGCAGAACATTCAAGGAGGCCAACGACTACACTACACAGGCCTAAGCTCACTCTAGAGAACAGAGCCAAAATTGGACAGGCAAGAGCAAGACTCTTTGTTCTCAGGAAATCGTGGTGTAGCAGGAAAAAGGAACTGTCTTGAATTATTTCTTTTTTTTTTTTTTTTTCTCTCTTGATACTGGGAATAAAACTCAGGGCTTTGTGCTTGCCAGGCAGGTATTGTGTTGCTGAGCTACATCCCCGGCCCTTTGAATTATTGAGAAACTTTTTTTTTCTTTTTTTGTCACCAAAGGTAATAAACTCCAAGTTTGGTATCAGAAGGCAGAGCTCAGCTTTCCAAGGACCTGGGAGATGATGCATGTGTCTCTCTCCCCCCGACAGAGTAAGAGGTATTTACTGCTCACTGACACAGAACATGAAGGCAGGTTTAGGGACCAAGAGAGGAAGACAATCTCTGCTCTGCAATCAATTAATTTTGTCTTAAATCAATGACACGGACTTCCCAGGCAACCCAAGGACTCATCTGTACCTAGTTCCAGAGAACTCCATTGTTCCTGCTTCATAAAAGAGCAAAGAAAACCACACTTCTTTATGAATGCCATCATCACAAACAGTGCTAATAAAATGGCTATAAAAGGCCCCTAAAATGTGTTATTTTTGCCCTCCTACATCTGTTTCTTGACAGAGACGCAGCCTGCATTCTGAAACCTGGCTGCTTATACTACCATGAACAACACCTGAGCAAGCTCTGGGTTTGGCATAAACCTGCTGGTAACAAGTGAGGACACACCTCCCTCATTTCCACACCAAGTTCGAGGAATGGCTCAGCCACTGTGAGCCCGGAGCCACGAGGTCTCTCTGATGAACCTGTAAGCCCTGTCTTCCTACAGATTCTTACATCAAGAAAGGCCTACAATATTAATCCTGTGGGAAGCAACATGGAAAGATAAATCAACGATCTCAAGACTGGGTGTGGTGGTACACCTGTAATCCCAGTGCTTAGGAGGCTGAAAACAGGAGGATGACTACAAGTCTGATCTGTATCGTGAGACCCTGTAAACCCTATACTAAATATATAAAAAAACCAATTTAAATTCTAACAATAAAAGCACATTTCTTGTTACATAAACTCAAAGGTATTTTCAAATCAATGTTTTACTAAAGTGTGAAATGTGTACACGCATGTTAAAGTGGATAAATCATAAAGCAGATAGCAGACTGAAATGTTTACAAAGGAAACGACCCCACACAACCACCACACGGATTCTTAATGGACACTGCTAGTGTCCCAGAGGCCTCCTCATGGCCCTGCCGGGCTGGGCTTTACCACCATACATTTGTACTGATGGCTTTAAAGTTCATTTTCCTTATAAATGTTACCATGTAGTATGTTTCACTTCACTGAAACAGAATAATGTCATTTTTCAGCAAAGAGACTCTTTAATAATTTAATAAAGGGCACATAGGATGCGGAAGGTTCAATTCAACATATAAAATTCAGGCATCTTTTTTGCCTGAGTTTACCCCCCCCCCCCCGCCCCTTTGTAGTTCTTGGATCCCCAGAAAGGCAAGAGGAGACACAAAATTAACCGGAAACATATACCGCAAATGAGACAAACTCAGAGGACCACACTTACCTTCTGCAGAATCTCTCATATTTGCTGGGGTAAAATCTGGCTCACTTGTCTTCGGCTGTACGTCTTGGGGTTTGTTTCCTTTGTTTTTATTTTCCTGGGATTTTTTCTTCCCTGCAATACAACATTTGTTTACTCATTCATTATCATTCTGTATTCTTGAAGGAGACAATTATTAAACCTATCATAGCAAACTGTGTCACTTAGGATTCCTGAGGAAATGAATGATGAACACAGGTATTTTTAAGTCCTGCCAGAAAAAATATCTTTGAATCTTACATCTTTTAGAAGCTTGGGCTTGGCTTCCTTCACAACTGTAATAGCTACTAAATTAACAGTTGATATAGTCTCAGAAAGTTAAAAATATTAATTCAAAGAAAGATTAATACCAACAGCAAGTTTAATGCTCCACAAGTGACAGGTCTAGCAATTATCGAGAGCAGCAGATTAGAGAAAAATACTACTGTGCAGTGTGACATGGGGCCATTCTGGTTAAGACACGATTACTTCTATCTGTCAAAGCAAAACAATAGAAGTAGAGATGCCGCTGAATCACAAGGCACCCACGTGCACAACAGCTCCGATATCAAATGTAGAGAGGTTCTGAATAATTCACTGTCTGCCAGCATGGCCACCAGAAGGCCTGAGGGGTGAGATTCTACATCCAGCGCAGCTCAGTATCTCATTAGCAATTCGGGGGACAAAATTCAAGAGATGCCGTCTGCATTCCAAGTGACTCCATAATTTAAAAGGGAAGATTAAAATACACATCTCTCTGAGAAGATGAACAGTGAACTGAAGTCCTACATGTACTCAAAAGAAGCGCTAAGTAGACTGCCGGTTCAAAAGCTTGGTCTCCTAGGACTAACCCAGAACTAGGAGCCCGTTTTTAATTTCCAAATTCCTTTCTCCTAGCCCTCATGTTCTGCAGTATCCGGATGCCAACGGCCCCCACCATGTGCTGCTCTCTCCAGACAGGAAGTCCCCAAAGCCCACGGGCTGCCCTGCCTCTTCTGGGACAAGTTCCTCGCCATGCGCATCTCGGAATTAATAAAATCACCAATGAAAAACTACTCAGCTTCTGGAACACATGGAAAATTATATTCTCCGTAACAGACAACTACGACAGAGGGCTCCAATCAGCTAAAATGTGGACACTAGCTGAAAAAGATGAGGGACAAGACAGGGTTGCTGAAAAGACGGTTAAGAAATGGAGCAGTGAATTACAATACACAGCAAGTGACAATTCTAAAAAATGCCTCCTGATTTAGAAAAAAATTGAAGCGATGTAACAAGAAAGAAAAAAAGCATGAAATACTTAATAAGCAGTCATTTAGTTTGTTAGTCTTTAAAAGTAAATTCCAAAATGCTATGTTAAGGGCCTGGTTCTTCAGCCAGCACGAAAACCGCTTACAGACACATGCACGCATGCTTCATTCGGGCAGCCACGGTGCGCAGGAGTACCCCCACCTGCCGACAACACGCTCTTCATTTAGTCCCACATGTACTTAAGATGGAGCCTCGGACACAAGCATGACCTTCGCAAGAACCACATCCTGGTACAAAATCCGGGTCTATACTGCACCGGCAGCTTCACGTCTCCAGGCGGAGAACTGTAAGCGAATCCCCTCTGTAAGAGGCACAAATACAGACACCCCCGTCCACAGGGTTTACACTGGCCACTTCGTTCCTTAGCCATGCTATCACCATTTATCCTCCAGATGATGACAGAGCCTCTGGAGGGACAAGGGAATGCAGACTCTCTCCTGCTAGCCAGTTCTCTTGTCCCCAGTCTGACACATACCCTCCCCGTGTGTGGTGCTCAGCTGGCACTGGATTAGACAGTGGACAAACTACGCGTCCACAGACAAGCAAATAAGCGTCTATCTGCCTCCCACGGGAGCCAGCACGGTGCTACGGTGGGGCCTGAGGAAGCTCACAGCTCCTCTCTCCATCATGTGCAGGCCCAACTGCCTCTGATGCTCCACTCAAACGCGAGGCTCAGCCAGCTGGGCCTAGAACACCTCACGATGCCGCACACTGCCAACCCCAGTACTCTGGAGGCTGACTCACGAGAATCATGAATTTGAGCTGAGCCTGGGCTACTTAGTCAAACTTTCTGTCTCCAAGTAAAAAGGGCTAGAAATATAGTTCAGTGGGAGGGGCCTGGATTCAAACCCTGGTGCCACCTGAAGGGAGGGAGGGAGGGAATTAAGAATCACAGATGCTCTTCCTTCAATCCAAACCACAAAGCTTTCTATCTGTAGCACCTCATATACAAGGCAAGGTGAGGAATGTGACTTTTACCTAGTGACCATTTATTTTCTACTTCATATGATGTCTGTAAATAAATTAAAATGGAGAGGTGCGGCCTAAACCTGGCCTACCTGCACACACCTCACGATCCCCGCCCCGTGTGCTGCACAAGGCCAGCTGATGGGTCAAAAACAAACAAACAAACAAAAACAAACAAACAAAAAAAAAAAACAAAGCACACTGGCTTGCAGGTGAGTAACAAGATTTCTAGGCTCCTATTGTAAGACAGTGGAATTTCAACACTACCTTTCATTACAATATACTGAAAATGTAGTCACAAAACTTCCTAAAAGGTAAAGTTTTATTTTTAGTCCCTGCCTAAAAATGTGCTAATTGTCCATTTTTGGACTCCTCAAACGTAATCAGTGTGACATTCATTTTGTGCCCTCAGCGGTCTGCCTTGAAAGCAACGATCCCAGAAACAAACCCTGAAGAAAAGACTGAAGGAGGAAAGGCTCCTGTGCCAACCCAATTCAGAGGACAAGAGTAAGCTGCCTGCGATGGCTCTGGGGTACCCCAAAGTTTCAACTGCATCTGATGGCAGCAGAGTCAGGTGACTCTCAGCCGTGGTGGTGTGTCAGGTACTGGGGCTGTCTTGGAGCACTACAAGCTCCGCCTACCAGATGTCATCAGTGCACTGTCCCCCCACTGTGACAAGCACAAGTCCCCAGGGGGGAATCTCTCCAGGCTAAGAGATGTGGGGCTATACCAATGTGTGGTGTTTTTGAGTCACTAAAGACACATGGGACTCGGCAGATATGTGTTTACTGAAGGTGAAATAACCACTCAGATAACCCTAATAAAAACAAAGGAATGGAACAATTAAGAGTTGTCAGCAAAATGACTTGGTGACCGATGATACATCTCTAGCGTGACTCAAAGATCCTTCATTCAGGGATCTTAAATCATCCAACACATCAAACAATTTTCTCAACCTTAACCAGAAGCATCTTCATGGATTTTCTATTAGGGCTTAGACCAGAGTGAAAGGCTTATTATCAAAATCACCTGTCCTGCTTGCTAGTTTATGGTACAAACTGAAGACAGGGGCCACAGAGACATAAATCAGCCTGTGACACAGCTGGCAGTGGGCACTAGGGGTCCTGCTTACACAGTTGCTTGATGTCTCCAGGACAGATGGGGGAACCTGCTACGCGTTTTTCAGTCAGTAGTTCTTTCCTGTGTTTGAGTTCTAGCCTACATGCCAATAAGTTAAAAAATAAAATAAAATAAAAACCCAAACCTAGGGCAAGCCAAATGGCTCAGCAGATCAAAGAGCCTGCAAGCAGGCACAGGGGCCTGCAGTGTGGGCACCAGCCCCACCATGGGGCGCTCTGTGACGGCAACTGAGACTGGGTGTGGTGGCGCGTGCCTGTAATCCCAGCTCTTGGGAGGTTGTAAACAGGAAATCACCATGAGTCTGATCTAGCAGTGAGACCCTGAACACCCTGTAGACCTTTCCCTAAAAAAAATACAGGAAAGAAAAACAAACAAAAAGAAACACCCCATAACTATCAGGATTGTCCCAAAGCAGAGGGGCTTGCCTGGCTTCTATCTGCGAGGCGGGGGCACTGCAGGCGCCTGGCAAGTACACAAGTGCACTTACCATTGAGCTCCTGGGGGGTCCTACATGGTGCCACTGCCAGCTGGCTGCTCCACTTGGTCTAGATGAGAAAGATACAGGAATGAAACACAGAGAAAGTAAAGTGAAATGAGCACAGAGAAAAGCACAAGGGAAGGACAGGACAAAACTTTGTAAACAGAAGGTAAAGAAACACAAACAAGGATGGACAGGAGCAGGTGAAATGGAAGGAAAACAGCAGTTGTCCACTGCACCAGGGCTCTCACGTGCAAAACAAGTTCACTTCTGACGGTGGCTAGTCACCACGGTTAGGACCAACACAGCACACCTGTTCTTGGCCTGGACTACGCCTGCAGTTGTAACTTGACAGCCATACTGCTTAATTCTGTAGAAGACCGAGCAGTCCCAGTGGAGGCCTCTGCACTTAGCGCAGGCACTCAAGGTCCAGATATGAGTCACCTTTCCTAGGGCACAAAACTACAGTGACTCTGGGGCCAGAATGAATTATTTCTTAAGAACAACAATGGAGTATCTCTTAATTTTTTGTTCTTTACATCCACTGTCTCAACTGCAAGATTAAATAAATGACATGAAGCTGTCCTCTGTGTTGTACAGGAGTAATGATCAAGGGGAACATCACATTTGTCACCTTTTCCATTTTGACTTTGTTTTATGCCAGAAACAAATTACTGGCTAACAGCACAGACCCTGATCTGAACCAGGAGTGACTCACCACTAGGTAATACTAATGACACACGACTACAAGAGACACTGAGCAGCCACCAAGATGACTTTCTTAGACAACAGACAGTATCTTACTGCTGGGGTGCAAGTTGCAAAATCAAACTGCCTAAAGCAGCACATGAATAATTTAACCTACATCTGGACTATGTTGTACTATTCTAATAAACTAGACAAACACCAGGAAGTTCGGGAGAATATAATGTTCTACTTAAAAATGTTCAGGCACCAAAGGAATGCAAAATTCTAGGTTTGCTCAAGTTACATTAAAAATTCATCACAACAATGAAAGGCTGTGCATTCGGTGATTTAACAGAATTCAATTTAGAACTACAGAGCTCTGCATGTGGAGAGGAGCTACCCAACTTCAGAATACAAAATCAGAATTAAATACCACACACAGAAGGCAGAGCTGCCTGATCTTCATGTGGTAGACATACCTTCTTAGACAGCTGATTCCAAACTAGCAGCCCACCTCTTGGAGTTACACGATTATGCCATGGAAAGTCAGAGACATGGGCAACCCTGAACAGGCGAAGCACGACCTCCCTGAAGGACAGGCTGGGTCTGCTATCGCTGGTTCTCACCGCTCAGCTAGCTCTTCCTACAATGGAACCCTCCCCCGATTCCACACAATGCTACCTCCCAGGGTTGGCACTACCTCCCAACTACCAATGCAGTGTTTCTTCACCTTCCTTGGTGCAGTTTTCTCTTCACAGGTGACAGTGTGATGGCCTGTCATTCCTGCAATTCCCATGAGAAATCTGAAGGCTGTCAAAAGGCTTTCACACTAGGCTGAGCAAAGGATTCAACAAATGCTCATCATAAAGAGAGGACACAGGAGCTCAGGGAACAGGCGGACATGGGACAATGTGAGGAAGTGGCTACAGTAAAAGATGGGACAAGGGGCTGGACCTACAGCTTGCCCAGTAGCACAAGGCACTATGAATAGTCCTTACTACTACAAAAATAAAAGGTAAATCACCGTGTACCAGTGGGGCCAGGGTCCTCCTATTCGGCTCCCCAAATCGCACAAGCACATCCCTGGGCTTCATTTCATTACATCACATGAACGTCTCAAATCTCAAACCAAGTCCGCAGCCAAGTCCCATCCAACTCAACATGCTACCCTGTGTTCCCAGGAGCCTATTAGTATATCTCTTAAAAGAAATGTCACATGCATCTCACACAATGGTGAGAAAGTCACTGAAGTATATGAGTACATCATGCATCTTTCCTCTTTTTTAAAAAGAGAAAATGCTTCTTTTTGATGGTAGGCTAGCCATGGATGGGATTCAGCACTCAGGACATGGGGTCAAAGATAAGCCTGAATTCTTTTAAAAGCAAGATGAAAACATCTAACACCAAGCCATGTTAAAATGTTGGATTTCAAGGACCGGCCAAATAGCTCAGTGGACTAAAGTGCCTGCTTAGGCAGAGCACAGTGGCTGGGGTTTGATCCCCAGTGTGCCATGCCAGTCCTGCTCCTGGGAGGCACTGAGAAGGCGACTGACACTGAGTGTGGTGGTGCGTACCTGGAATCCCAGTGCTTGGGAGGCTGAAAACAGGACGATCACTGTAAGTCCAATCTACGTAGTGAGACCCTGTGTACCCTGTACTGATTGCATAATAAATAATACACAAATAAAATGTTGGACTTCTTTATGAGTTTTTTCAAAGGCTACAACTCTTAACAGATGTTAGGAAAGATGGCTGAGAGGTAATAGGAAAGTAATTTTAAAGAATGGTCAGATGATGATAAATACAAGAAAAAAAAGCATTGGCAGGGAGTGAGTCATCAGGGGTGTTTTGTATTTGGTGATGGTTTGATGTTCTGCAGTCTGGCAGCAAAAAACGGAAAAGCTGAACATGGACATTATAACAGCACGGTTTTCCACAAGGAAGTATGTTCATTTTAATATCCCTAACGCAGCTTTCCAGCAGTACCCTACAAATTACCAAAAATTAAGGAGGAAAAGCAGGAAACTGACAGTAGGACTGAATGAGACTAACAGCTCAAACACTGTAACCAGAGGGTTTCCATAAAAGCCACTAGTGTCATACCAGGGATGTGGCGGCAGGGTCAGCAGGGACTGCTGGAAGTGGCAGGGGCGGGGGGGAATCAGTGGGAAGATAAACCCACAGGGCAGTGCCCATTGGCCTGAAATGCTAAAGTGCTATGACAGCTGGTTTTTAGGAAAGTAACAGGCTGCATGTGTACTACAGGGTTCCCCCCCAATTTAAAATAATTTTGAAATTTACCAGATAGTAAAATAAACCTGCTAAGCTCCTCTGGCATAATCACAAATCATTTTCTGCAGTTAAATTCACCAAGAGCTGTCTAATCCTAGAGGCAAATTATAAAAGTAAGACCTCTGGTTTTATTTAAGTTGCTTATGGTATTAACACAGGACTCTAGGCTTTGCTACCAACAGAAACAATGGACGAGTTCTGGATTCTGCAGTTCTGCAGATCCCAGTACAAATTCCTGAAATGCTTGCTCCCCTTTGTGTGTATGTGTGTGTGTGTGGGGGGGGGGGTACAAAGAGCACAGCTTAAGGGAAACATACTTTCTAAAACAAGCTTTTATAATGGCTTTCAGGTAATTCCAAGTCTTAAAACAGGCTTCCCAAATAAACGTTGGCAAATTCAAATTAAGAAAGCATTAAATGTCCTTAGTCTTTGGAACCTAAAAAGTCTTGTGACATTTATAAGATGATTTTACCCACTAATTAAATGCTTCTAAACTTAAGTAAACTGCTAGCCTATTTTGTTTTATAACTGATCTTAACTTCTAGATTTCTGCCCATGGTTTTCAGGAGGATTACCTTATGGGGCAAAATGAATGCCAAATACAAAAACCTGGAGTCACTGCAGCGGTGCGTACTACAACTGCTTAGCAACCCTAAATCAGAGCAGACCACTGCACCTGTGAGACTGGTTATTCTCAACTAAAGACCTATTTGCTAACCCCACCCCTGCACAAAGCCTGTGCCAAATTTTATTTATCTGTGGTACCAGGGATCGAACCCAGGTCCCTGCACTTGCCAGGCAGGCTCTTATGCTGTTGAGCTATCTCCGCAGCCCCAGCCTGTGCTAAATACTGTATTCTGAAGAATTAGCTACAAAACTAGTTCAAAAATATTTTGAGAAGTAAAACTTTAGACATAAAGCTAAGACAAAATATAATTAAAACCCTTAAAATATAGAAACGCCCAAATGCCAGAACAATGGCCACACCGCGTTAACTAAAATCAAGCTACGCTGAATCCTCAGAGGTCAATTTAAAAGTGAAGCAAGAGGACATACATCAGGAGGTTCTTAGGTGGCTGCCCACAATGTGCTCCGTGGAACCTGGGTTCACAAACTTGACTTTTTTCATGATTCTGGTCACAAACACGGTTGGACAGGAAACTAATAAAATTCAACAGGCTGGCCACTGAATGGTCAGGTCACTGTTGACCTCAGGGGGCAAGTTGGTTGGCTCAGTTTTCATCCAATTTGGCCTGCGAACAAGGGCACCACTGCAATTACTTAGGGCCTATTTTTCCTCGTCTGATTACACTTTCTCACGTGAACACTTGGTTCCACCGTGCAAGCTAGTGAACAAATGACTCTGCAAAAGAAGCAATGCGTGCAAAGGGGAAATGGAAATGACCGAAAACACTTTTGCTGGTGACACTAACACAGTTTTACAAACACAAAACTTGAGAAGGGCTGCTGCTTTTCACTTTGCCTGTGCAGCAGGAAAACAGTACTGCTGAAAGGTTTTCTCTATCCTCTACCTTCTATCTGTATACTCAGTAAAACTGGCAGGGGTCGGGGGGTTCGCTATTCCCAGAAACATCAGACTCACAGCAAATCTGTATCACACACACTTATAAATATGTAACACAAATTAAAAATATTCAAACTACTACTAGATAGCTAAGCATTCACATTCGCACCCTTAACCTTTTAGTATATGAACATCCTTCAGCTCTTTTGCCTCTGTATCACATGACTTCAAACAAATTAATTTGTCTCCTCTCAGATACAGCACTTCATATTTTTTCCAGTTGCACTATACATGGTTATTATAGCCATCATTATTCAAATCAAATATCTAATTTAAACAATCATGTTTAGTGTCTACTGGCATTAACCCGAGGGCCAAGATCCTGGCAGTCAACTGTGATAATCATGAGTACTGTCAAGTAGCTCTTATTCTGCTCCTCCAAAACAATGGAAGAATAATAAGTACTTGAGTATACTATATTTCTGGTAGAGGTTTATAAAAACTGGAGGCATCCCCCCATCACTGTGCCTCTACATAATTTCTGAGGATGGCCTGTCATCACTCCAGTGGACAGCACCTTGGACCACATGTGCATGGGGTAAAATACAAAGCAGTCATACTGACAGACTGCTCACTGCTAAGGCTGTCTTTCAGAGTGAGGAAGCACTAAAGGAACTAAAATGCATTCTCTTAACTTTTCATGTTTAAAATTATAAATTTCATCTAAATTCCATTCCAAAATTTTCTAACAGATCTCTACTTAAAAGCAAAATTCTACTGGCCATGCAACGACACAGCTCCCTCTCAGATATGCTAGCGTACAACACACCACTATTCCAAAGTAGCCCCTGCTCATTATTTGTTAAAATAATTTTTTTGTGGATACTCTGTAAAGGTTCTGGAATGGCAGTGAAGTATTTTGATAATGTTTGAGTTGTTTATTAACTATCCAACACTTTAAAAGCCACGGGAGAACAAACAAGTTACTACAAAGATTCTGTCTGAAGAATTTAAAATTGCAGTTGCATGTCTTGCTTAACTTTGTAAAAATACAAGCCCACCCCGACCCCCAGAAACTCTACTAAAACGAATAAGGAGCAAATTTTGAGGAATAAAGAAGTATTTCACTCAAAGTAAAAAGAAGGGACGAATGGGATAGAGACAGAGGAAAGAAGAAGGTGGGGAAGGTGATGTGCAGATGGGTGTCAGGTAATGCAAGGCAACTCCAGGAAGGACACTGGGCCCCAGTGACCCTAACAGACTCCAGTGGGAGGAAGGACACCACTGAGAATGCTAACCCGAGCTCAGCGCTGGTCTCCAGGAGTTAACCTCTGCAGGGCTCCAGGAGACACTTGTATCTTTTGCCAGGATGATGGGTACAATAAAGCCCATGGGGAACAAAGGAGGCCAGGGAGAAGGGCTCCGAAGGGCCAGGTCATGCGGCACCAGTCCTTGCTAGGGCAATGCACAGAAGTGGGCCACACTCTGAACCCACTCATTTCTCCTCTCTCAGGAGGTCCCAGGGACCCCAAGATCACGCATCCACCCTGCCCCTATAATTGCTGTTGAGGTGGTACTATGAGTAGTGTGGACTCTCAACAACAGAAACCCACAAAACCAAAATGGCAAGTAACTACTGTATAGCCCCTGGGGGGCCATGATTTGATTAATGAGGAATAATTCTCTTCAAGCCAGATGGGAAACAACTAGGACACACACTGGCATTAATGACCCAATCCTATCGCTGAGGAGAAAATGAGATAACACACATGAAGAATGCTGCGTAGTCCTGGCACAGACACTAGAGGAATCAAATATCAGAATACTCGCAGCAGATTCTACTTAACACAATGCAGAATCCCTGCGCCCACAAGGCTGAACTGTCAACATGTGTTCCTCCTCCTGAAGACGACGACATTCTGCTTCCACTAACATTTCCTAACTCAGCCATTTGTTTTGTTCGTTCTACATGGAATCACAGGACCCCACCTAGAAATCATTATAGATATGTATAAGTCCGCTGAGGGCAGGAGACAAGAGAGAATTCTGTTACTTATTATTGGTGCTTTAACAGTACAAGTTGTGAGTATAATTCACTCTAAGTCTGAAACTCAAACTGTACTGCTACAACCAATTATTTCTGCTTAATTTTTTAAAAATTAAACACTGAGGTTCGCGTTAGTGGTTTTTAATCTTTTCAGGAGACACAGGTTCCTCTCCGGATAGCCACAATGGACTTACACACGTGAAAGGCAACACGGCGGACTTTGAGCTTCCTGTTATTGAAGCCAGGGAAGTGCTGTGTATCCACAGAAGTACACCTGTGTGATCCCTGAAAAAAACCCACTTCTTGGAATGTTCAATAAAGATTCGACACTGAGAATCACATTTGCTTCCCTAAAACTGGTATGTTTAACATAACTAATGAATTCCCCTAAGAAAATGGTTCTTTCATGCTTCTGCTTTTCCTCAATGTCACATCCAGAAAAAATGCAAAGAATTTTGTCAAACAAGTTCCCTGCAGGTGCCTCTATACAGTAATCTTCAAGCCTGTTTAATACCTAAGAGAACATATCCAAAACCTACCCAAAGTGTTACCTACATAAAGTCTGATTATAAGCCAGGCATAAAGGCACACATCTGAATCCCAGCCCTTGGGAAGCTAAGGCAGAAGGATCAGCTCAAGTCTGAGGTCAGTCTAGGTGACACAGTGTGTTCAAGACAAGCCTGAGTTAAAAAGACCTTGTCTCAAACACTACAAAATCTCATCCCAACATTACAGCAGAGCCGGAATGGCACAAACCAACAGACAACCATGAGCCCTTCCATGGGCAGCAAGCAGACAGGAGACGCGCTGGCTTCTCACCCAAGCCTCACCTGCCCCACCAACCTGTACAGGCATAAGCGTGTTGCTTCGGGTAACACATTAAACAAGGTGAATTCGTGCCCCTCACAATCTCTATCTAGTCACAGATCCAAAGAAGTCCTCTCTTCTTACCTAACTGTGAAGCTATTCATTCCACATATTAAAGTAAAACAGCTGGATTTTTACAAGAGCACGTGAGAAGATGCAAAAACTGTTCATGTTACACAAGTCTGCTGACAAGCGCACGTCATCACAGGAGAGTTTCACTGGTGCAGCCCATTACCATGGGATGGACCAAAGGCTGTTGGGTCAGGAATACTTCTGTAAGATTCCCGGTGCTGAAAACAACACTGCAGAGCAGGCCCTATACTTGCTTTGCAACTCAAAGAACGAAACAAGTACGCATGTGACTGTGCAAAGCCACAGTATTATCACCTGGTGGCTGTTGTTTCAATCTGGCCTCTTAATTCCACAGCTATATCCTAGTGCAGCACAACAAACTCCATCTTTGTACATGTCATAACATCAAGATACAGCTGAGCCACGATCTCTCCTCACCTCCACGGAGTGCACACACTCATTTCAGGCTCATTTTAAACAAGCCATCTACGGTGTATTTCTACCTAAAATATGTACAAGCCCACACAGTATATTTCTACCTAAAATTTTAGGTTATATACACGTATATATGTTATGTAAATATATATAAATTTATATACATCTGGAATTATATCAATGGTGTGTCACTCCACATACTTCTGACAATGACCCATGAGATTAACAGAAACTTCTCTCCAAAACTTAAAAGGATCATGAAGTTCAGCATCGCTTTTTAATATTTTCTGTACTACTGTAACCATGAATTTATTGTGACATAGTAATTATATTATTTTCTTATCTTGAATTTATGAATTTATACTTCTGACAGAATTATAAATGCAAACAGGCATTAAGTTTGCCACTCAAATTTGTTATTATTAAAATCCTATGAGTCATTTAAAGCAGAGAAGATATTCCTGTGACAGTACAATTAGCAGCTAATAAAAGTTTTCAAGACAAACCAATTTGCAATTTTAGCCCTTGTACAAAACTTCCAGTCAAATTGCAACTACTGACAGTTTGCTATTCTATTATTTTAGCCACTGAGAGAGTAACTTCAACTTCAGCGTTACCCAGCTGCAACCTCTCTTCTGGAAATGAGAAGAGTGGTGAATGAAGGACCAGAGCAGAGACTAGTACCCTACAGCATCGCCTGTACCACAAACCTACTGCAGGGAGTAACATTCAGACTCCCCCTGGCCGAAATTAACATCTTCACAGTGAAATGCACCTTCTCCATGGGGATAGGAAGTCAGCAGTCGCACTAACCCATAGAAGGACTCTAGTAACCCCACAGATCAAACACAAAACAACAGAACCAGCCAACAGAACCTGAAAGGTATATTCTACACCCTGAACTGCCTAATGAATGAAAACCAAACCTGAGATGCCAAACAGCAGAACGCATCACGTAAGAGCCAGAAACTGCACTGTGGGGCTTTCTAAACTGCAAAGCCAACTCCAGACGCCACACGCAGTTCTATTTTGAAGATCTAAACACAGGTGAGCAAACCAGTTTGCCTTCATTTTTGTGGCATGTGATGTCTTAAACCTACAAAGGGCTGCACCAAGAGGCAGGATTATGAATACAAGAAAAGACTGTTTATCACTATGGCTTAGGTCAAGAAAAAGAAAGGGATTTTAGCCTAAGGGGCACTCACTGCATTCTTTTTTTTAACCAAATGAAGACAAACTTTGACACTATGGTCGGTGACAAACAGCTTATTACAGGTGGGACTATGTTTTGGTCATATGGACACTGAACTAATACAAAGCATAAAATTGAAAATATGAGATGACCAAAGATTTTTTTTTAAACTTTTTTTTACGCAGCCCCTGACCAAAGATTTTGGATGCCATCTTATTTTATAAGATATATAGCACACACACAATATAGTTATCTATCTATCATCAGCATAAATCTCTTGCCTCTAAAATTATCCAAATACTCTGTGTGTGTGTCTGTGTGTATTTGTATTTTAGGGAAGGGTCTATAGGATGTTCAGGGTCTCACCAGTAGATCAGACTCATAGTAATCTGCCTGTTTACAGCCTCCCAAGAGCTGGGATTACAGGCGTGTGCCACCACGCGCAGTCTCAATGTCTCAGTGCACTCCAGGGGCAGAGCAGGCATGGCAGGCCTGGGGATCAAACCCTGGACCTCGCGCCTGCTTGTAGGCGCTTTAATCTGCTGAGCTAACTCTTTGTATATTAAATGTTATGTACTTTTAACATGTAGCATTTTAAGTAACTACACACTTATCAGATAATGATTAAAACTTCCATCAAAAAATATTTTGCAATCCTGGAATCATAACCACAGACACAAGAACAGGAAACAGCTACAATTAATGTCTCAGAATTCAGAGAATGTTATCTCCTACTTCATAATCCCTCAGGACTTTTTTTTCTTAATATATGCACCAAGTTTTAATCTTTTAAGGAAAATTATTTCCACCTAATTTTTGTGGAGAAAAAAGAAAAATATTTTAAGAGGTTTGAGAAATGAAAGCACAGACACCTCAGCTAGCTTTGTCCTCTGCCTACTACTGTGTGTCTGAGGTCTGAGAAGGTGTTAACCATCTTCTGCACCTTTAAGGAACTAAAGACCTTTCAGGAAAGGTTTCAGGCACAAAGAAATGTATTATGTTTCATTCCAGAGTTAAAGTAAAATTGACTTTTTAAAATGTATACACACAAAAAAATTCTAGAGACTTTATTGAGAGATAAACACAGAAAGAAACTCAGCTGCTCATTACGAAAACAACGCAAGTGTGCGTACAACAGGTTGGGACAACTCTTCTCCCCTCCTGCTATCTTCTGACAGCCTTCTTCCAGTGGAATGAGTCAAGCAGCTAGATGCAGAACAGCTGCATCAGCAAACGAGACTTCTTAAGGTGTTGCTTCAAACAGCTCATACAGCCCGTCCTTTTAAGGGGCGCATGTTCATGGAAAGCTGTTCCCTCCAAATAGGCACTCGGGCAAAACAAACGCCCCCAATGCCTATCTCTGTGTCACACCCTAAAACAGTAAGAAAAACAGTATGATTTGACTTGACTGCTACACAATCAGACACACACTTGGGAGCAGTTTTTAAATTCATCAGAATCCCACACCATGATCATGACCCATCTGTGTTTCATCAGCAGAGCAACCCGTCATTCTCATGAGAGAACACTACAGGGGAGGAAGCTAAAACGATCACTCCCAGAACTTAGCAACAGAACAGGACAAGACAAGACGAACAGCCCGAGTTCCCCAGGCTCGCTGCTGTGCACAGCGCAGTGGTGTTTGGGGGGAAATCCTACTGTTTGTGTAGTTTCAAAGCTGAAGCCAAAATAATACAAAAACGAAGAGAACACATTCACAAGAAGCCCAAACCAACAAACATAACTTAAAAAAAAAAAAAAAAAGACAAAAGCCACAAGTAGTAAAAATAATGTTTTGAAGGAGTGCTCATTTAGGGTGTGTAAAGAAATATGGTACATTGACTCAATCCAAAACACTCAAAGCAAAAGTAACTACAGGTATCAGTTCTCAACATAATTGAGTTTTCCTGTAACAAAGACTTGAGTTAATCACTGCCTTAAGTAGTCAAAATTCAGCCTGTCTAATTAGGGAAGATTAAAAACAAAAAAGACATCTACTGTAGAACTGTACTGCACAGAAACAGCAGCAATCTAAGCTGGACTTACGCTAGGCAGAACCACTAGCGCCTCGCTCACGTGGGCAGAGCACACACTCCATCTCCTCTCCCATGCAGAACAACGACCCCTACTTTTTCAGAAGTGGGAAGATCCCATGGTGTACATGGAGCACCAAGCACCGGGCCAGAAACCAGAGCAGCTGCCGTCACTGCGACCAGGAGCAGAAAGAAGTCATTTATCACGTACAGAAGGGAAGGCAGCTATGCGTCCAATCATGAAGCATGTCTGGGTAAAATGCATCTGGTACATGAATTCAGCCAAATACTCACATAATGTGTAAAACAAGGTTAATCCGAGTTATTAAAAAAAACAACACCTGGTTTTAAGTGTTTATCTTTTCACTTAAAGAAACCACATTAGTGTTTTGGTTTCTCTGTGTCCCTCAGCTTCCCTAAACCATTTCCAACCAAACTGTTAACATCAATAGCCAAATGGTAGATCTGTGAAACATAAACAAGTAACCAAACGCCACCAGAGCGCCAGACCAGGCTAGCTGGACCTGCGACTTCTCCTTCTCCCCTTCACACTCCCCTGGAAGACGTGCGTGTTAATGTTTAACTTTCAAAGTGGTGTTCCTGGGGTGTCTATCCAACCCATGCTCTTCAGCAGAAGCTTCAATACAAAACTACACCTTCCTCTCTGTAATGCTCAGAGAAGCATTAAGTCCACGTATTGTACCAGATCTGAGTAAAAAAACGAGAGATATTCCCGGGCAAAGGAAACACTGAAGCTGTTTGTTGTTTGTTGTTAATGTATTTGATACAGAGCCTCACTATACAGCTTGGACTGGCAGTGATCTTCCTGTCTCCAGGCTTCCCCAGGGCTGGGATTATAGGCATGGGCCACCACGCCTGGTTTTGGTGGCTGGCTCAGCACGCCCTGGGGTGGGGCCAGCACTGGTGAGGCATGTGGGGCTAAGGATCAAACCCTGGTCCCTGAACTTGCCAAAGCAGGTGCTTAGTCGGCTGAGCTTTATCGCCAGCCCTATACTACAGGAGATTTAAAAATGATTTAAAATTGTAATTTCAGAAAAGAACCTGGTATTCGTGGTTATGCAAGAAAAAAAGAAACTTTGCTCTTTTTATTTTTTGAATTACAGGTGGACTTTCAAAAATCCAACTAAACTGTTTTGAATTTATTATAAGGGCCCCGTTTGTTACGTTATGGAACACTTAATCATAGATAAACCTTTTTTGGTAGCGCACAAATCTTACCTTTCAAGTTACAATGGACAGGAGACCAGAATAAAAACCACCGAATAGGCAGATTACAGGATATTTCTTAGTACACTCAGTTATGTTTGAAAGAATTTCTCCATCACAGCACATACTGTGATTTTGTAAATTTACTCACTAAAAGATAGAAAATTCTGGAAAATGTTCTGGAATATGTTAATTTTAATCCACATTAATTTCCCCACAACAAGGTCACATAGATTAAGAATCAAAGGAACAAGAAAAAAGTACTGACCAACTTTTCAAGCAAAATCTGTAGCCACTGACAGAAGCAGAATTAAAAGTAAAGCGGGGGCAGGGAGATAGATCAGTGGCATATGCACCTGCCTGGCAAGCACAAGGCCCCGAGTTCGATCCCTGGTACCAAAAAATTGCAAAAATAAATAAAAGTAAAATTAACACAAACAAAAAAACAACCTCTCCCTCCCACTGTTAAAACAATTTGATCTCTTTTTCCAAACAGCTCACCACAACAGCAGCAGAGTAACTGAGCTGGCAAGTGGCTACCAGACTGGGGCACCACGTGTGATGCAGGGACAGGCCCTGCCATGACCAACCAAACAGGGCCCAGCCCGCATGTGACAAGCCTGAAAGCCCTGAGCAAGCCCAGGACACCACGTCCTCCATCTGCTCCACACTCTGCACCTGCGAACAACTCGGGACAAGGGCCCTGGAAATGCACAGGCACAAGACAACCTGGCAGGGCCCCTCTGCCATCATTCTCAGACACCACAGCCAGGCCTGCCGCTCAGGGTTGGCCAAAGAGCCTGGAGCAGGACCGCGGCTGCTGGGGATGGCCAGGAGCGCACTCCACAGAAGTGCGTCTGTTCTCTGCATTCTCAAGACGTTAGCTCCAGCAGACCCAGTGTTGGGCACTGGACTCTGGCTGTCCAAGTGGAAAAGGCACAGAGAATTCAGCTTTCAGTTGTGACTCTCTGGCATGGCAATGGCAGACAAGTTCTCCAACCTTAAGAAGTGTCTCCCACGGGAGGTGGGATGTAGCATCCCAACAGCACAGGTTCATGGGGGTGCACTTCTGTCCCAGAGACTCCACATCACCATCAGAGACGCCTGTCCGCATCTGCTCCCCACCCGATGCCTAGCAGCTTCCTGCAACTGCCCATGTCCCTCTGAGGAACAACTCAAGCACTCTCCTTTCCATTCCCCAAGTTCCCTCAAGATCTCCTCCATGGGGCTCCCCTGTGACTTAGAGCAGCAAGTCCTGCTCTCCAGTCGGACACCGGCCAAAGCGCACCAACCAGAACACCCAGGTGTGATCCGCACCTGGAGGCAATGGCACAGACGTCAAGTGCCTGATGTGGCCCCAGCCAAATGGCCCCAACAACCCAGCTGCATATACTGGGGCCTGGCCGAGAGGCACCAATATGGCCATTACTAGAACTGTGCGTCTGACAATTCCCAGAGACACACCAGGCTCTCTATATAGGCAGAAATGTTCCTAGAATGCCAACCTGGCCCTTCTGAGAGCTCTGCGCCCTTCACTGTGACTTGTGTCATACATGTCACAGAAAGGCAGGATTCCCCGAAATTGAGCCATACACTATGAGGCATTTCTTGCTCATCTGTGGCCTGCAGTCTCCTAGCCGTTGAGTAACACTGAACGAGAACCAGGCCTCTCGCATGGGTCGTACGCCACAACTCCGGGACCCAGCACAGCATCTAGTGCAAACTCAGCAGGTACTCGGCAGAGATCTAGGGACATTAGACCACTTCAGGTCTGTGCAGAGCCCCAGGCTCCTGACATCCCTATCCCACCAGCCCTACTAAACAATGATACCCTACCCCCTGCCCCAGCCCAGCCCCCAGTGCCTTTCCTCTCTTCTGGACAGCTCCAGGCCTGGCTGTCCACCACACTACCAGGCCAGCACTTTTCCTTCAGAAACTGCCGAAGCCCAAGTTCTCACTCATGGAGCTTTTACCTCCCTAAACTCACTGTGTGTCCCCACAGGTGTCAGTTACTCAGCAGGTTTGGAGAAAGCTGCTCAAGAATGTGCAATTTCAAAACACTTGAGTTATTAAAACACCAAAGATTTTTTTCATTTGCACAATTCCAACTGGAGAGACAAAATGAAATATTTCCTTCTGAAACTGATCGTAATGTTCTGTGATGACTAAGTTCCTTACTTACAAACATTGCTATTCTCAGGCACTATTTAAGGCCTTTATAAAGGATTATGGGAACCCATTAAGTGACCTTAAAGAGTTACACTCTCTATAAGTCATTACTGGTTTTGCCATGCACCTTCTATCTTCTTCACCATCAAGCTATCAGGTATAAAACTTCTTGCTGCTATAAATAATTCTTGCCTCCTAATTTGCTGGAACAGCGGGGTCAGTAGGTTAGAAGCTGGCCACAGAAGGGTGAACTAAGGCTCTGGAGTGGGGAGCACAAGCAGGAAGAGGCTGGTGTATAGAAACATACAGTGGTTAAAGCTACTGAGCTCAGAAGCTCAGCAGCAGCAGAAACAGATGTGGCACTTAGTGCGACCGAGAGCCCATGCCCTTCAAAAAGCCCATTCCCTCCACCCCCGTTATCTTGCTGATTCCTGACAACCTGGCGAGGGTACGCAGCACACAAGCCGGCATCGCCACCACCAACACCCACCTTGGGACATGGGGTGCTAAGCTCAGGAAGATGACTTGTCCAGAGTCCCACACCCGGTACACACTGAAGCGTCCATGTTTCTCATTCCTTCCACCCGGCCCACTTGTGTAAAGCTGGTATTATTTCTTTACGTTAAAAAGGACTAGATGGGCTGGGAGTATAGCTCAGTGGCAGCACACTTGCCCAGCAAGCAAGAAGCCTTGGGTTCCATCCCCAACACCAATGTGCAGGTCACTGTTTACTGCTAATAAGCAAATTCAGTCCCTCATTTTTCACAGTCCTAATAGTGGACAAAGTTTATGAAGGTGACAAAAACTTATAAACATGTCTTTTTTAAGGCTGTTTTATAATTTGCCTGTAGCTCACACTAAAACAACCCAACACACTTAAAGCTAAGTCCTCCCTCTTTACCTGAAGTTTAACCTGTTCTATCCAAGGAACTTTGCAAATTCAATGTTACAGGGGCTGCGCAGACAGTAAGAAGTCCAGCAGAGTACAAAGGTGGGGATCCAAGTTGAATTCCTGGCACACGGACATCTGTGACCCGTGGCAAAACTGCATGCTCCTTAGTCAGACACAGTATGAACTGTGTTCTCCCAGCACTACGTCCTTGCCTTCTGTACGCTGTGCTGTGAGTCTGTTTGCCAAGTCACTTATTGAGGGCCTATTTAGTACCTGCCAGCCAACCATCTAGGCACCGAGGGCAACACACCGATGCACCGCCTCCCCCACCAGGCCAGGCTGCAGGCGCCACAAGAGGAGCTACTGCAGCCTTCTTGCGGACTGAGGAGCTGGATGACGTAGGGGTGTGCCTGGCAGGTGCCCGGGCCTACACATTAATGTCATTAATATGAAAGAGAGCGAACTAGAAAAGGGGTCGGTGTGTTGTACGTAAAGGCATCAGGATCCTTCACTGTCCCAGCAGGCCTTCTGACGCGCCGGCAATGAGTCGTGTGTCCTGAAAGACCCCACACGCACGCACAGCTGGAGGCACAGCCACTGTCACGCGCAGAAGCTGAGGTCCAAGTGTGAAGAATTCAGTCCTCCGTGTTGTTAATAAGTGAAGTGAGGTTAGGCCCATGTCAACCTACCTGTCAGCTGTACGTCTCCCACATCTGGCTTTCAGAAATATTAAGTTAATACTGTCTCAGAGTGAAATTTACGTTGACATCACTGCCTGGACACATTATTTAAATGTCTGAGGTCACACATTCTATCTAAACAGAAGTGAGTTAAATAAAAAGTTCTCCGTTGTGGGTCTTTGCAAGCTATAAATTAGCTTTCAGGGAAAGTTTAACTCATTACTTAAACTCTCCTAACTTCAGGTCAGAGAGCAAAGAGGCTCTTTACCAGGAAAGTCCAAAGTGAACTGCACGCTGACTGTGAGCTTCTTGCAAATCTTTTAATTAAAACTTAAAATCAAGCTGGGTGTGGTGCTGCAGGTATGCTAATTCCAGCACTCTTGAGAAGCTGAGGCAGAAGGATCACAAGTTTGAGCTCAGCGGGGGAATTACTGACTTAGTAACGGGATGTAGCTCAGTGCAGAGGCCCTGGGTTCAATGGTCAGTACTGGAAAAAATTTTTTTTAAAACTAGGATTGATTAGGTGATTTGTCTGCTTCCCAGAGTAGATAGAAACACTCCTGGGTTAACTGTTAAGAAATATTAACAATATAAAAACCAGAAATATAAACATATAATGTGTAAAAAACACAGAAGTTCATGTCATCAGTAATAAAAGGTTTTCCAGGTTTTTCTCCACATCCAACTAAGTGAGTAGAACAACTAAGGACTAAGTAAAATTTAGAAGCATAATGAAACAGACTCTAAGTGTGCCAGTCCGAAGGGTGCCAGAAAGAGCCAAGTCTTAAAGGAGGGCTGCTATTACGCTACAAACATAAGTTAACTGTATTCAAAGGCTCCATAGAGCCCAATCTCCAGACCCTACAAATTATGACTTAGCTGGAAAGGCTAGTGACATTATTTAGAAACAAACTGCATACTAAATAAAGGTGTAAACTGAATTACAGTAATTTTGCAGACAATCCCTAAGCTTAGTATCGAGAAAATCCCAACACAGATTTGAAATGGTTAAAACAAGACGTGGAATTTTCCAGACTGATCATCTGATTCAAAATGAAAGCAGTTTAGCGACCTACAGCAACTAGATCACCTTCAATAAACAAGGAGAACGTGCAGTCATGAAGAGACCCCGGGATGAGTTAGTTCTATTTTCATTATGCTGGGAAAAACAAATACATAACTGAACAATCAGAACGGACTCTCTGCCTACATTTTAAATAGTTTTTAAAAATTCTCCAAATCAAGTTTATGATTTTATTTATAGTCTGACTTCCACAACACACTTTGCAACATTCTGAGTAAAGAGTAGACCCATTTGTTCAGATGACTGGAAAAATGTACTTAAGACCTAAAATGTACTACGAAATTTAAAAATATTTGTATTAATAAAAAAACTTAAAACTCAAGATGGGCAAACAAAGTGTAGTAATTTTTAAAAGCTACCATATCGTACCTTCATATATACTGAAGCTGGGTTCTGTAAGAATTCCCAAATACACATTGAAATTCTTAACAAAAAAAAAAAAAAAAAAAAAATTCCAACTACGTATCAGCATGCCAGCTGGAAATATGATATAGCCAACGAAACTATTTTCCTGCCCAGAAATTATCCCCTCCCTTCCTAAGTGTGACTACACTTTTGTGCCTTTTGTTCAAAAACATCATAAATCATAAACTACGAGAACTGGGTCAGCCCGACAGCAGCAAGCCCCTGCCTCCCGCCGCGGCAGCATCCTCGGGACGCCCACGCCCGCGGCCGCCCGGCCCGCTCTCCCCTCGGCCCCGGCCTCCCGCTCCTCCTGCCCCGCCCGCGTCCCCGTCCGGCGCGGCGGGCCCGAGAAGCTGGGCGGCTGTCACACCGACCGAGGACCGGAAGGCGGAGGCCGAGCGCGGCGCGGCCCGACTCCGACGCCGCGGGGCTGACCCGCACCGGGCCTGCCCGGCACTTTCCGCCGCGCCCGCGCCCCGTCGCAAGTTCGCTAACAGCCCGAGCGCGGCGGGCGCCGTGATTCAGCAGCGGGCCGGGCGGGGATCGCGCCGATCGCGGGCCGGGAGGCCGAGTCCGGAAAAGGTCACCGAGACGCTGCGGGCGCCGCGCCCGGCCCGGGACCCGGCTGGTGGCGACTGGGTGGCGGGCGGGCCGGACGCGGCGCAGGATGGATCCGGCGCGGGCGTCCGCCGGCCGGCGGCTCCTACCTTTCCGGCTCTTGGGCGAGCTCCGCTTGTTCCGGGCGCTGGCTCGCTCTTCCTCAATCGCAGCTGCTATCTCGGGGTTGTCTTCCCCATTGTACCAGACCAGGAGCTCCTCGCCCGGCGCGATTGGCTGCGGGGAGAGAAGAGACAAGCGCCCGGCCAATCAGAGCGACGGTTGTTGGGGGGCGGGACGAGGGCAAGGCAGGCGGGAGCGGGGCACCGAAGGCAAACAGCTGTCGGGCGGGCGCCGCGCAGCGGCGGCTACGCGGAGAGGAGGAGCTCAGGGTCCGGCGCCCAGAGGCTCCGCCGCGGGGAGGAGCTCGCGGGAGCGCGCCAGCGGGAGGCTGCGCTAGGAGGAGGGGCTCGCGACCGCGCACGGGGGAGAGGCGGCGTGCAGCACACACAGGAGCCAGGAGTGGCAGAGCTGATCTAACCCGCAGGTGCTTCCAGATCGTACTGCTCCAAGCCTCAAGTCACCCACACAGAAGAGAAAATGTAACATCGAACCAAGTTGCCCACGACATTCGAGTGGCTAAAAATCCAAAGCACAGTTAAACAGACAGCATGCTAACAGCAGTGGCAACGCACGTTTCTGATTCCAAGCGCCAGTTAAGCACAATTATCCAGACATCGCTATTTATACTGCAGAAATGCTAACAGGAAGCAGCTCCGGACAGAGCATCACATCACTTATGCAGTGCTATCAAGCTGCTGGGAACAAAGACATCAAGATTTTACATTACAGCTTTTTAAATGAGAAGGACATACCTGAAAATGCCTGCCCAAACATCAAGTCCTTAACAAGTCAGGTGTGAGTGGGAGCCTTGCAGACACTCCCCCAACATACCCATTACACCTACAAGATTCTGAAAAACAAAACACGCTGCGTGGCAGACTGAACCCTAAACAAGCGGGAACACGCTTCCTGGCTTCTCACCTGTTCAGAAAGTTTCAAGAGTATGACTGCAAGATATCATCCAAATGCACCGAATAAAGTAAGAATGACGAGTCTTATTGACATGAATGAATAAATGACAAGGGGCAATTTCTTCCTTGAAGTAGATACAGCTCAGTAAGTGAAAAGAAATGAAGGTACCAGAAAAACAGCACCTGACAATCTATTAAGTGTGTGACTCAGGGAAGATTCACTAATGGATGATAAACCCAAGAGGTGAAAGTCTGAGGAGTAAGAAAATGTATTGTCTCAAAATCTCCCCCAACATACCAAGCACAAGGGGAAAAACGTCTTGGTAATGAGACAAATGCACATCCATGTGTCCCTTGATGGGATGCAGAGAACACGCATCAGCCCTGGGAGACTTCTGCCCACCAGGCACACATGGAATGTAACCACAATGAAACCTACGAGAACTTCAACCTAAGAGACATGCTATAAAATAGGTTGTCCAAGACTAAGGCAAGGCTAAGCCAAGAAGACGGGTAAGACATACAACAGACTTACAGCAGTATTCTTAGCCTGTGAAAAGTATCAGTGCTAGCTTCCTCACTTTGATCACTGCACTATGATTATATACCAGAATAATCCTGAGTTTTGTCTTTTTTTTTTTTTTTTTTGAACAGGAGATAAATTACCACTTAAGATCAGTTTAGAAACAAAGATCATTCCTCACTTCAACACACCTTTTTAAATTTTTTAAAAATCTTATTTGCTACAGGATCTCACTACACAGCTTGGACTGCTAGTGACCTTCCTGTCTCAGCCTCCCCAGCCTGGGAGTGTACACCATCACACTGGGCTTCTGTGGCCAGCAGGGCGCCAGCACCGCATATGGTACTGGGGATTGAACCCAGGTCCTTAAGCTTACTGGGAAGGCACATAGGCTGCAAACTGTGCAGTTAAAAGGAAACATTGCATCATTCTCCACAGAATTCTGGTAATATTGTTCAAATTCTGAAACAAGATAAATTCTTTAAAGAACTTTACAAATAAAGTTAATGGTTTCTCCAAGAATGGATCAAATGTGTCATATTATTATCTTTGAATCAATGTTTTATTAAATCTATAGGTATGTGGGCTAAATAGCTCAGTGAATTAAAGCGCCTGTTTAGGCAGACGAAGGAGCGTGGAGTTCAATCCACGGGCCTGCCCTGCTGGCCCCCCCAGGCGTGCTGAGACAGTGATTGAGACTAGGTGTGGGGGCATGCCTGCAATCCCAGCCCTTGGGAGGCTATAAACAGAAGGATCACTAGGAGTCTGATCTACACAGTGAGACCCTGTAGACCCTGTCCTAAATACAAAACATAAAGTATTAAAAAAAAAAAAAAAACCTACACATAAAAACTTAATAAATAAAATTTTAGCTGGGCCTGATGGCACACTCCTGTAATCCCAACAGTGTGAGAGGCTGAGGCAGGAGGATTGCAAGTTCAAGCCCAGCCTGGGTAACTCAGCAACTTACGGCAGTGAGACCTTGTCTCAAGATAAAAATGAAAAAATAAAAAGGACTATGATCACAGGGCTAGGATTAGTGTGAAGGCCCTAAGCTCACAAAATAAGTATTAATGAGCTAAAACAGCTATTGTACCTGCCTTTCAGTTCTCTGATAACCTAAGCTGCTTTGTTTACTCTTCAAAAACAAACTGCTTCAAAATTATTGAAATGCCAGTTCTTTTTTCTATTTCTGAAATTATATTATCAAAAAAAATGTTTCAGAAAACTAGTCTAAATTAGGGCTCTATATGTAAACTCCTAAAATAAGTAAGTAAATAAATAACCAACCAACCAAGCCAAGCCAAGCATGCTGGTGGTCATTTGTAATCTGAGCATCTGGGAGATTGAGACAGGAGGATCACAAATTTAAGCCCAGGCTGAGCAACTAAGTGAGATCCTGTCTCAAAATAAAAGTAAAATAAACCAAAGTAAAAATACAGGAAGGAATAAAGACAAATGTATTTTCAACACATTCCTTACCCAAATAGCACAAGCTGAACACTGGCTGGAAGTGACCACCAGACATTTTCTGGAAATTTCCAAGACTAAGAGCACATTTCCATGTTTTCTCCACCGTGGGCATGAGCTAAGTACTCAGGGCACCAGCAACTTGGTGAGTTCACCATTGGCATGAACTCTGCTGGACTAAGGCACTTGTGCCCCAAGTTACTCTTCTGTTGCTGCAAACAACACTAGAGCAATAGCCCAGCATCTGCTTGTAAGACTGTCAAATTCTGTGAAGCCTAATGGGTTGGCCAAGTGCTACGTCATCTGACTAGTTCCCTACCGAATAGCTTTCAAAGTTGTTGGAAACTCAGATGTGATTTCACTGTGGCATTACACGTTTTCCAAAGTTACTTAACAACTGCGCAGGTAAGATCTCCTTATTTGCTTACATCACCAATTACTTTCCTCTGCCCTGCACTGATGTTCCTTTTGCACACCTTTACATTTTAAAGATTTCCTGCGTCAAATTTTGGAAGAAAGAAAAGCCATGTTATTGAGCACAGGAAGTACAAAGCCATGCTTTGAAAAAGCCAAGACTAAATCATGAGTTTCTTAAGGATGAGCTATATCCTGAAAAATGTGTCATTAGGCAATTCTGTCACTATCAACTATCTTCAGCGTACACATGTAAAAACTAAGTTGGTTACAAGGTCACTAGTCAACATGTCCCTACTGGGCCACCACCCATAGTAGTATACTATGGGAAACTACCTGTACTTCTGTGTGACTGTACTGTATTTTAATGTCAAAGAAAAAAATAAAAACAAGATTTAAAATCCTTCCAACTTTCCTGTGGGTTGAGACAGCCTCTAGCACTCCAAGCACTCTGTCCTCCCTATAGCTCCGTGTGCACCTAGGAGGCTGCGTGTACCAGGGCAGGTCAGCTCCCAGGCTCTCGCTCCTCGCGGGCCTCCTCTTACACTGGCCTTCCCCCAATCTTTGCATGGCTGGCTCCTTCCTACATGGGGGCGGAAATCAACACAACTTTTCTCGGCAGCCCTCCTCCCACCTGAGCACTCTCTATAGCACTGTTCTGTCTTCAAAGCACTCACCTGTTCTCTGAGATAATTCTGTTAACCTACTTACTTGCTGGTTATACGCCTCCTTCCCAGTAAGTGTAAGTTCCATGAGGCTGGAAGCCTGGTCTGTCCTATTTACATATTGGTACACTCAGTAAATATCTGTCAAACTAATAAACAGGTGAAGGAACGGCTTGACAAGCTTTACGGTTAACTTTTGGGAATTTAAAATACTTTTTAATCATAGTGCAAACAAATCTAATGTTAAAATTTCCCAACTGCCTGAGCAGAGTAACTTGAGAGAGCGCTACAGAGCCCCAACAACATCACATGTAATCATTTACAAAATCCACTCCACAGAACGCTTACTCCAAAAGAATAGAGTTAGGGGTTCACCAGTAAGGAATCTAAAAGGCCTCATGCATATTTAAGCAAATATCAAAGGTCAGCATTCGGAGAGGCCTGCAAATATCAAAACCGTTATTTGGAACAAATATAGGTAAAAATAATAGTACAGCTATCTCATGCTTGGAGGTAATCTACTACATACTGGCTTGCTTAATATTAACAACAGTATGAGTTGGCTTTAGAAGCTCAGTATACAGAATCCAACTATCAAAAGGGGAAATGCTACAAAATCTGAAATTAGAGTGTTGACATGAGGAACTCCTGCGACAGCTCACACTCAAAAGTCAGGTACACTAGAACTACTGCTTAAAATTACCTTCTGGCCACATGGATAAGGTGTATATGGAACTTAAGAACATTTCATGTGTAGACTTGGGTCTCATCCCAAGATACCTTGTCACATATACGCAGATATGCCAAGATCTACAATCTGAAACATGTCAGGTGCCAGGCATTTCAGATGAGGGACACTCGACTTGTACTACTTCCTCTGTCACTATAGATGAGAAAACAGAGAGAGAGGGAGGAACTTCACATGCCATGCATCTAAAAGCCAACAGTCACCAAGTAGTCTGCTCCTGAGTGTCTACTCCTGACTACACCAAAAGGGACAGCTGCCATTTATCAGCACTGACAAGGTGCTTCAGCGCTTCAGGCCCCTACATGCCTACGTGCTCCTTCCAGCAATTCTGAGGTCAATATTCAAATCACCTGTACCTTACCGAAATCCAAAGAAAGGCCTTGCCAAGGTCACGGGGCTAAAGAAGCCACCCCAACTTACTGTGGGTCACAAAGTGAGCAGGATTGAACCAATGCGTGTGGCCTCAGCGTTCACTTTCCCCACCAGCACTCTACCTTGTTTCTTTCTCTACGTTCCTGCAAATGTGCTGTCAGAAAGGAACTCGCCTTTAAGTGGAAGCAGCGCCTGTATCTCCTGGGCCATCGCTCCTTCACTACCTTAACTGTCTCATATTCATCCCCTGGCTGCTATTTCATCCACACCAGGATGCAACCTCGCTAAACCAACCACATGTCTTTCCACCTCAGCTCTGAGAACTTCAGCTCTGAGAAAGAGAATGAATTCCTGAGTCACATTTTGAATCCAATTTCAAATCCAATGTAATAAGGCTGTACATTAATACTGGTAAGACTGCTATAATCTGACAGAAAAAACAAAGGGAAACAAGGCTTCAGAAGGCATAAATGAAAAAGAATCGCCAAAAGAAAAAAAAAGAATTCCTCCAGGGACTAGAAGCAAAACATGGGTACAAGTGACAGTACAACTGGGTGATGATGATGTCAGGGAAAAATGCCACAGAGGAAAATCAAAGAGCCACATGCTGCTAAACTCCTGAAGGTTGGTGCCACCACACTGCCAGGACTCAGCAAGTTGCAAAGCTGGCCACCACCTTCTGCATGTGCTCATCAAAAGTTTTCAACACGACAGAGATTACTGTCTCCCCATTACTTGGGTCCCCCAGTCTATGACCTATATAATGGAAGTAAATAAACATGCATTTGCCTTGTTACGCTTCTAGCAAAGGTATCTATTCTGAAGAAGTAACCTATCTTTACAGCCTCAAGATGCCACCTGTGGCAATTTCCAGTCATTGCGCAGAGCTGTCTTCCTGGAGAACACGACTGACAAGACAAGAAGCGAAATGCAGGCTTGCCTACTGCTGGAACCCAGCAACCCCCAGAAGTTCCCCATAGTCATTTCCTGGCCCGCTAGGTGCCTCCTGAGCACCCCAAACACAGCCTTCCTCTTCTTTGCATGTCAGCAATTAATGTCTCCAGAGAAAAGGACACATGTTCTGTTTCTATTCTCAATAAAATTGAAGGGAAGGAAAGGCTGATCCATGGCTTCATTTCCATTGAAGACTGTGAATGGGTTTTCAGTTAGCACAGCACTACCATAACTACTGATAGCTCCTTAGAGGGGATAAAGCTGCCAGTCAGACAGTTCCCAATGCATCTGCACCTTCAAAAGAGGGGACCAGCTGCCACACGCTTAATCAATGGTATCTAGAAAGATGCAGTGTATAATTAGTCACCACGAGCTTCGTACTTTAGCTCCCTGACGTGCAAAGCAGCACCAAGCATATATTTAAACCCGAACATTGAGCGTGTGGATGAACCATTTCAACTACAACCCATCCAAGGTTTGAGAAGTAGTCACGGTCAGCCACAAGGAGGGAGCACATTTAGAAGGCGCACCCAGGGCAGCTAGCAGCGGTAGCCCAACTCCACCACTGTGGTTACCTTTAATGTTTTATAGTAAATGGCTCTGTTGATTTCCAAGGGAAATAAGTTTTGCTCTTCTCCTGAGCAAGCCCAGTTCACATAGCGCAGCCAGTTCCCCTTCTCGGGATCAGTGGCGTCGATGCACATCCATCCCAAAGTCGGGTAATACACCTGGGGGACAGGAGAAAAGGACAACAGCCTGTGTTTAAGCAATAGTATTGAAAATGTTTTCAACTTTAAAACAAAAAATTCTTTTATTGTATATTAGTATTCTATAATGACACATTTCAGAGAGCTAAAGTAACAGAGGAAAGAAAAATACAAGGTGAAAACGGAAACTCAAATCTGTGTAATTCCCATTATTTTTTAAAAATTGGGCTTGTTTTCACTCTGAACATACAAACTACATTTGTTGATCTCCAAATATATACAAATATGTGCATAAGAACAGGTGACAACTTGTGACCAGAAGCGTAACAGAGCAGTACATGGAGCATGAAGCAGCTGGGCAGCACCCAAAGCCTTTGAGCTTTTGGGGTGCCTCATCCAGCTGAGCTGGCTGGACCCTCAGTAGGTGACAGAGACTGAACCAGCCACATGAGTGACAGGACCTGATGCTTCCACAAACCCGGCTCATCTTATGCCTGCTCCACCCAGAGGATCCACCAGGACGGAGGTGAGGAGGGACCCACCGTGACAGTCTCAGTGACCTCCAGGAAAAGATCAGAAACCTGGCCCTTCTGTGCGAATCCCTTCCAGTCGCCTTCTGCAGGAAGCCTCACTCACCATCCCTGCTTAGGCCTTCCCCGACCTGCCTCTGGCAGCATTTCTTTCTCACTGCTCCATTTTTAACTCTAAGTTTTATGTACATACATGTCATATCCCCTAGAACTGGGCTGCTAACACCCAAGTAGGCACTGAAACAGAACTACTACAGACATGGCGAACAGAAGAAGCATGTCGCTGACTTTATTTTGGGGAAAGAACCTGGCTGCTCTGTCTCCTTGCCCACAGCCACGGCCATCAGCATCAGCACTCCTGCCTTCTCTCCCTTTCTGCGCATGTTCCTCACCCTCACATCCCTCACCCTCATGTCCCTCATCCTCACGCTCACCCTCACGCTGACCCTTTCTACCTGGAGCAAAGCTCCAGCTCCCCATGGCAGCAAGGACGCTGCTCTCCGGGCTGCCTGGGTCTCAGAACCCACCTCCTCCTGGGCTCTAACAACACTTTCCCCCAGGCAGATGACTGTTGACAGAATGCTCCATGCTTTATATATGGCTTCGCTTAACTCTGTGAAGTTGCATTTAGTAATATTTCTCCTTTCAACATATGCGATTCCAGGGCCCAAAGTGAAGTAAGTTTCCTTCCAAAGTCACCTAATTAACTGGAGTAAAGACGAGCTCAACCCAGGACGACACATGCCCTGTTCATCAGTGCCTTTCCTGCCCGTACTCAGCGAAGCTGCAGACCCTTCTGTGCCCATCAGCACTGCCAGCGCTGCCGGCGCTCAGAGCTCGGATGCCTTCTACTCTGTTCAGTGACTCACCCTCATCAAGTACTGGCTCCTCCACTCACTGTAGTGCTTTCAGTATCTCAACCAGGTCTGGCATACAGTCGGCCAGGTACAAAGAATTACAGAATAAAAGAAAGAGTATCAATACACGCGTGTTTAAGCACCGTCACCTAAGGAGCACTTACTGTGTGACAGGGACCACACCAGAGGTGCTCCGCGGCTCCTTCATGTAATCACCATAAGCACTCATCTGAGCGCTTTCATTGTCAGGGAAGTATCCCCTCTGAGGTTTGGCTAAGAGTGCTCATTTACTAAACAGCTACCCACACCGTTCTAAGGTTAGCCACGCTGGCTGCGCTAGACTCCTTCACACCTTGCTCTCACATTTGCCCTCGGGTTCTTCCATAAACCCACACCATACTCAAAACACACACACACACACACACACACACACACACACACACACACACTCTTCTCCTGGTACCTCCCCAGGGGTATGGTATGAAGAGACAACCATAATAAAACTTCAAGTTAAACATAACACACCAAAAATGACAAAAGCAGTTTTAAGTTAAAATGTTTATGAGATATTGTTGTCATACTTGTCAACACATTAAAATAAGGAAAAATAGATAACATGGCCTTTGAATCTTGCCAGTCCATGCTGGCTATGGCTTACTGAATTAACGCAGGCATTATTTCCCTTGCCCCTAATACAAACTGCACCAGGCTCACAGAAGAAGTGTGGTTTTGATGCATCTCAGTGGACGCTGGGGTTCCATGCAATCCCCTCTCACATACTAGCCTGGCAACAGAGGTCAGCAGGACCACAGAGAGAGCTGCCAGGAAAACCCAGCATGGAAGTGGCAGCTAGACCATCCACCCGCCTTACAACAATACAAGCTCTGCAGCATTTCTGGCCATCCAGTCAACAAGACATCCCACAAAAGCAAAGTGTTTCACTCGTGTGAATTCTTAAGTATAGCTCATGGTTTTGCAAAAGGAACTAAGGCACCTTCTAAGTCACCCCACAGGTGTACAAAGCCAAAATGATAATCACTTCAAATTTTAAAAATAAGCAAATAGGTCATTCACAAAGGAACACACAGAGCTAAAAGCTCATTTGAAAAACTCAACAATCACAAATAATTTATTTTTCTAATTAATTATTTGGTACGTGGTCTTGCTATGCAGTTCAGATTGGTAGCGATCCTCCTGTCTCAGCGTTCCTAATGCTGAGATTACAGGTGTGTACCACCATGCCTGGTTTCTGTGGCCGGTACAGCACACCTGGAGTTCTGGGGCCGGCACAGCATCCAGTACTGGAGATCAAACCTGGGTACCTGCACTTGCCAGGTAGGTACTTAAATGGCTGAGCCATCTCCCCAGCCCTCACAAGTAATTTCAAATTGGAAGTTTTACCTATTAAATTGGTAAAAAAAAAAAAAAAAAAAAAAAAAAAACAACCACACACACACACACACACACACACACACACAAAATTTGGGTTTCTTAAAGAAAACAAATAGAGAGATATGTGACATTTCCTTAAGTACTGACAAAGAATTAACTGGTGTAATCCTATAGTACGGTGCTTAGCAGTATCTGCCAAAACTTTAATATATAAATACACTCTAGCATGTACACTTGTGGCAATTTATTCTAGCAATATAACTGGGCAATGAATTCAGACATCTGCAGTAAGATGTTCACAGCAGTGGGCACCCACTTTACCACAAGTCCATCTGTCAGGGGTCATTTTCCAACATACCATCTATTATACAGGTGACTCTAAAATATTAACTTAAAAGGTAAGTACCTCGGCCCCTCAGAACCTCAAAGCCCAGCCCACTATCTCGTCTAGTGAGAGCTCACCAAACCCTCTCTGAAGTGACTCTGCAGGCTTCAGACCCGCTACACAGCCGTCCCGGACAAGCTCCCAACTGTGATGCTTGGTAAGAAAAGCTGGCTGGCTCACAGCAGGCCCTCAACGACATCTGCTGGGCTAGCCTTAAATCAGAAATTCCAGCTATGGTAGCATGCATGTTTAAGAATCCATACACATCTAGAAATAACACACAAGCACGTCTGCCTAGGTGTGCATTTGCACACTTCCAACGGGGCTTTCAGGAGTGCTGCTGCAGCTTAGGTGAGTTTCCTCAAAGACCTGTACGGAAAGCCTTGGTCCTCTGGGTGGACCTTTAAGAGCTGGGCTCTAGCAGGATGTCCTTAGAACACTGGGGTTTGGCCCTCTAGGACCGCTTGGAACCCGGCTTATCCTGAATGTGACCGTTCTCCTCCTACACATGCTGCCATCATGACACGTTGTCATCACCAGAGGCCCAAGTCCTGCAGATGGACACTCAAGTCTTGGATGTGAATCTTAGAACAGTACCCACAGTAAATGCTTTTCACTGCCTAGATGGCCTGTGTTGGGTATTCTGTCACAGTGATGGAAAGCCCCAAGACAGACAGGTCCATGAGACAATAAAGCTGGAGAGTCTCTGGTCTTTGCCAAGGGAAAGAGCACCAGGTAGGCAACTGAGAAGCTGGCTCCTGCCATGACTCCAGCACCGACCAACCACCTCAAGACACCAAGCAAGCCACTGGAAACCCAGACTTCTCATCTGCAGAAAGATTCAGGTCACGTCTAGCAGTCCTCTATTCCACACACACAGAATGAAGGCATCTGCAGTAGTTTATAACACCACAGACGTTATAGGCTGAGCTTGGGGCTCCAGGACTTAAGACAGGCCTGGGACTGCTGTGAGTACAGTGGTGTTCATAACTGATTCATCACAGCCAGTAACAGACTTATTTCTTTGTTGTTGGGCATGGTGCACTTGATTGTAGTCCCAGCACGTGGGATGCTGGCGCAGGAGGACTGTTGGGCATTGGAGGCCAGCCTGGGGCACCTAGTGAGTTCAAGACCAGCCTGAGCTTGAAAAGAAGAACCTGTCTCAAAAAAAGAAAAACAATGCACAAACACAAACAAACAAACAAACAAAAAAAAAAAACAGCAAAAAGACAGGGCTAGGCACATGGTAAAAGCTTAACACACAGGCATTAAGTGAGTGAATGAATAAACTCAATTTTTTTTTTTTTTTTTTTTTAACCAGAGAAAAATAGTACTTTGGGTACAAGTTAACTTGTTTGGGAAGATCACGTAATTCCCTGCACAATGTCCACATCTGTCTTGCAGTTGCTAAGAGAAGAATACGGCTGGCTCTGCTGTTCCACGCCCTTTCCGCTTCCAGTACTAGCGAATTCTGCAGTACTGCTTTAAACTAAGCACTTAGTGAAGCTGAGGCAGCAGACACCACCTTCCTTCCTGTTGCTTCTCTTCCTCCCCCAACCAGACCAGGTACACAAAATATTTTTAGTTTTATAGACCACGCAGTCTCTACTGCCACGGCTCAACTCTGCCATTATGGGGCCGATGCGGCCCGAAAAGCTACATAAACAAATAAACTTAGCTGTGTTCCAATAAAACCACCCATGAACTGAAATTTGTACTTCTTGCACTTTTCATGGGCCACAAGGCATTTTTTAGTCACTTAAAACATACAAAATCCCTTCTCAGCTCCAGGGCTGTAAACAGTACGCACTGGGCTGGACTCGCATGAGGTCTGGACCTTCGTCATGGCACTACTCTGTTCAAGGGTCAGGAACTGGACAGCTGGGCTCTGCACACTCAGCTGGCTTTATGCTTTCTTGACTACAAGTTTAACTTACATATTATTGAAATTAGAAGAACTCATAGTGAGGACTGTAAAACTCACTTGTTAATATTTAATCCTAAAAGTGCTAATAAAAGTTTTTACATCTTTCAAAAATTAAAGTCTTCCCATGATGCACAGACTACTTGTCTATCACTTAATTTGGTAAGTCTACTTCTCTCCTGACTAGAACCTGTTGTCTGAATGAAATAAGAGTGAATAGTCCGTTTTCATCAAAAAAGAGGGAATTTTTAAACAGGTAAAATACTGGTTCTTAAAAGCTGGGAAGGAACAGATACTCTTGGTGGTTATATGAGTTAGTATGATCCTTCTGGAGAGCTGTTTGGCAAAATTTGTCAAAGGTTAAAGTGTACACAACTTTTTTATGTAACATTTATACTTCCAGAAATTTATCTGAAGGAGATAATCAGACCAGTCAGTACATATGGATAGACAGTAGGATCTATACTTTGAAGAACTGTTTATAATCATAAAAATGTTAAAACTATGTAAGTGTCCCACAAAGGCCCTGAGTAAGCAAATCATAAATTGTATACAGTGAAATTCTGGGCAGCTATAATAAATAACAATGCAAATTAAGTAGTTGTCATGGATACATCCACAATATATTGAAAGGAAAAAGTATATTCCAAAACTACAAGTACTATTCAATCTCAAGTGCAATTTCTAAATACAGTATTGGTACGGGTACCAGTATGTGTGAGAGTTAAGAAAAGCAGAGGTATACAAGCAAAGCAAAAGAACATTTACAATGGTCACACTTGGGTGCGAGGAGTTTAAATGGTTTTTACCTTCTTGTTCATATTTTTTGGATTGTGTCTCAGTTAGTTTTCTCTCATTGCTGGGACAAAATACCTGACACTCAGAATTAAGGAAGGAAATGTTTATTTAGCTCAGAGTTTGTGTAGGTTTCCGTCCATACTCTGCTGACTTCAAGGCAGAGTAGCACATGGCAGAGGGTAGCCGTTTATGGTGGCCGAAAACAGCAAAGAGCAACAGCAAAAAGGGAGGAGCAACAGCAGAGAGCAAGCCTCTCTCCACCCCTACGTTGCATCCCGCTTATCCATGTCTGTAGCACTCACACGTATAATCTCAGCGTTGGATTATGAATTAATAACAAACTCTAAAGCCCGCCCCAATGACTGCATGAGGGCTTGGGGGGACAACTAGACATGAACTATAACAGATTGTTTATATCATTTTGTAATGAGCATGTACATGTTTACATTTTAGAAAAGACTAGATAGAATGCAGAATGCCAAGAATGAGCCCTAACAGAGTTCTTCAGTGAACTCTTAGAGCGACATTAACCTGTCGATGCAGGTTCAACAACCGCAACACATGCCCCACTCTGGGGCTAGGTGATGTGCAGGAATGGCCATGCATGTGTGTGTGTATGCATGTGTGCATGCGTGTGTGCGTGTGTAGGGCTAGCGGCACACAGGTGAACAGTTATGGCTTGAACGTGTTTCCCAAGATGCAAGAGTGGGAAATTATACCCCAACACAGTAGTGGTGAGAGGTGGGCCGAGAAGGTGCCTTGGTGTTCGGGGTTGCACCCTGATGAATGATGAATGTGGATTACAAAAGGCTTGAGGAGCAGAGCTCCGTCTCCTGTTCTCTCCCCGCTGTGATGCCTCTGCCATGCTGCGACGCAGCAAAAAGCCCCTCACCAGATGTCACTCCTTGGTCCGGCACCTCTCAGCTTCATAACTGTCCACCAAACAGACCTTTATGAGGTATGATCAAAATACGCAATAAAGTTTTAAATTTTTAAAAAATGTATTATAGCAAAAGACACATTGGCATTAACCCCCCTCAAATATTCGCCCTTGCTTCAAACACGCTTATCCTATGATTCTTGCCACCTTCTGAAGCAGCTCTGATTTCACGACAGTTTTAACAAGGTGTGATAGAAAATACAGTGAATGCTGCTGCCAAGGGCCATGCATGGAAAGGCAGGTTTGTAAGAATATTACAGTAAGTCTCCACCCGCCTTATTGAGCGGATCTGGCCTCGTGCAACTTCTGGCTGTTCCTCAAAGTCAAAACGACTATAAAAGGTAAGCACTAGCACTGATTCAGGACATGAGGCAGCCACAGCAGTGCAACTAAAGACACCCAAACTTAAACCTTTGCCATGTTTGGATCACACCTCATATAAGTCGCAGAACTACAGGCCCGGCGAGATAGCTCAGCAGACTAAGCACCTGCTTAGGCAAGCACAAGAACCGGGTTCGATCCCCCACATCACAGGCAGCACCAGCCCCACCCCCAGGTCAAGGTGTGGTTGCGTATGCCTAAAATCCCAGCCCTGGGAAGGCTGAAAACAGGAGGGTCACTACGAGTCCAAGCTGCATAGTGAGACCCTGTACCAAATACACTAAAAGAAAACCAAAAAAGCTACACAGTCTTTTGTGCTTTAGCATAGCAGTACAACACCAACTGGGTCAGAAACTACCTGGACTTTCAGGTCCAGTTTCTGTGAATCTAAAACTGTTCAGATAATAAAAGTCTATTAGGAAAAAACAGACACTAAAAAATTTCTTATTTGAACACTTTAAAAGTTCTGCTGATAACAAGAAATTGGAGGCAACAGATGGAAATATTGAAAAGGCTTTTATCAGAGAAGGTTTCAAAATACTGCAGACTAGTTGGGCCAACTGGGGTGGTGGAAAGAAGTGTTACGTTCGCCAGCAGTGCCTCACCAAAAGCAGATCAAAGGACGTGCTCTCCTCTTGTAAGAACCTCACTACTTTGTGCATTTGCCCTGAAGACACTCCACTATTTCTTTCCCATTCTTTCTGACTTACTAGAACGTTTTCAGTGAGAGCTTAGAACACCTGAGGCTGGGTTAGACAATCAAGGGCTCAACAGAAGCAATGCAACACTTTGTCTTATGATTAGCTTTAAAATGGAGTGCTAGCTGGGGAGTAAGTCCATGCTGCTAAATGATAAGCCAGTGTTAAAGGGCTTTGATGGAGGACCAAATGCCAAGATGAGATTCTGGTTATAAGCCCTGCATGTTAAGGCAACAAGCGTTCTGATGCAAGCTGGGCAATAAAATCAGGACTGGGATAAATCAAGGGGAAAATTGTACCTTGATTTTCAACCTCTTTGCAATATGTACAATAGAATTTATACCTATTCTTTGTATATGCTTACATGTAGATGTCACACGGATCGACATTTCACAGAGCTTAAAATAATCAAAGGCTTAAGGCATCCACGTAAAATACATGCCTTCTTATGGAAACTATAAATACTATCAGGACTTTTTTAATTGCTAGAAGGAAAAGCCAGCCTTGACAAAAACTAAATCCTTAAACTGGACTAAAAAGAACTGGTACCCTCATGAGGATTTACAAACTAGAGCAGTACCTTCAATTAATCATGGGATGCCAACAAGTCCAGAGTAGAAATCGAGTCCCTAAGAAACTATTATCACCAAGTCATACTACGTATGAATTTCAGTGCAAATGCTGCTTAATTAATTCACCCACAGCAGGAATATTAATATGCCCAACAACATCACACTGTAGCACTGGGCAGAACAGCAGCCATTAGCTTATGTTTAATATTAATGGCATCTGCTTAAGCTTAGCATTACAAGTACAGAACTAGGAAAGAAACATTTTCACTATGACGAGTGCTAAGCTCGTACAGCACCTTTGTTAGATTCGCTTGGGAAGCTTAACATTTAAAATGCAATGCCTTTGGACCATAATTCTGTGACCAAGACATTTTTAATGATACAGGGATTTTCTTTAGTACCAAAGCAAAAGTTGAGTCACCAAGTTTTCCTACAGTTTCTTTTCTGCTTCACAGCAGTGCAATGACACAGTGTTATGATTCTCATGCGTGGTAAATCCTTCTTTCCTAAAGGCCCCTGCGTTAATTATCAGAATGATACTAGATTTAGCAGAAACACATTCAGACTGGGAGAAGTGGTTGGATCAATTTAAGGACAGTGCTATTTTGAGAAACACAACCCCACTTCAAGCCTTCCAGTGCCCAGAGCTTCTTCACCAGAAGCACCTCTACAGTTCTTAGCCTCACTGTACTTTCAGGCTTTTACATGTTAACCTGTGAGATGCAGCCTGTGAACTGAATCACTAGGAACGCCTTCCTGATCACTGAAAAACTCAACTTGCTTCAAAAGAAGTCACATTACAGGTCCCTCTAAGACTGCGAGGAGCTTCCCCAGGGACTAGACTGAACTAAACTCAACATAAATGCAGAATTTCCATGCAATATCCAGGGGACAACATCAGCGAATTTTATCTTTGCAATCATCCTAATTATGGTTATTATTAAGTGTCCCCATTTTTTTAAAACTGAGGAATTTATAGCCCAGAGATTAAGAACCCTGCTAAAGCCATGAAGCTCAAAGCACAATCTGAACCCAGGTGCAGCATGAAAACATTTGACTGCCCCGGCGCTTAGCAGGAGATACACCCTCTGACTCTACATCTGACCACTCAAGCGCGGTCCCTACAGTCCCAAACACTCTCGTCTCCTGGCTGCTGCTTCTCTAAGGAGTGTGCTACCACCCTGCTGCATCTTGTCTTCCTGGACTGTGGTGAAAACACGAAATTAACAGAATGGAAAACGTGCAAAAAACTCAAAGCTTTATGTAAGCATGACCTACTAAAAATATCACACTCCAAACAACCCAGAAATACAGAATTCCTTTCTAAGAGAAGAACCTAAAAGTGCTGTCTTTATAGCTGCTTAGCATCTTCCATGGGGCCTATGTGGTGTCACCTGTGAAGTGACAGACCATCACACAGGAAGTGAAGGTCTTAGTGGCAAAGCAAAGCAACCCCGGCAAAGTAACATACAAACAGATTTGAAATTTATTGTTGAGGACAGAGGGCAGGTTCAAAACACAAAAGCATATATAAATAGTCTGTATTTAAGGAAACACATTTGCTCTTTAATGAAAACAGCCTTGATTTTAAAGAATATTAAAATGATTGTTTTCACTCTAAAGTGTCAAATCTTGAGGGAAAAAAGGATAGTGATTATGTCAAAACGTACAGAACTCTGACAAAGAATCAGAATTCCGTCTTACCTCCCACATGTATACATTATTCTTAACCTGAGATCTTTTTTTCTTATCACCAACGAACGGCCCAAATTTTTTGCCTTTTAAAATCGGTTTAGTGGCCCAGACACCTAGAAAATAAAATCAGTTTTTTAATAAGGCACTGTTGTAAAGATTCAAAGTATTAAAGTCAATTCAGTTTCACAAAGTTGATAAAAAACCATATATAGTGCCTAAAAGCAAGATAGTATTAAGTCCACTGAGATCAAGTTTAAGCAAATTAAATCAAAGCCTCCACGGCAATTTTTATTTTCTTTCTTTATAATTTTGGGTATTTTCTAAATAGTCTGTAATGAACCTGTATCATTTTCTAGAAAATAAAAAGGGTTATATTTAATTCTTACATGTAAAATTGTGCATACAGTACAGTCACAAATACTTAAAGAATAACATAGTTACTAAGAAAAAAATATTTAAATGTAGTCAATCTACAACTTAAACTCTTAATTCTGCTTCTCTATAGATTTTAAACAGTCCTCACTAAACATGAACTGTTTTTATAAAGACTAGTAATGTGGTTTTAAGAACAAACGTTTTGTTTTGTTGAGGTTTTTGTTGTTGTTGCTTTGCTTTTATGTTGCCTTTTTGAGACAGGGTCTCCCTCTGTAGTTCAGGTTGGCCTGGAGCTCACTAGTTAGCCCAGGCTGGCCTTGACCTCCCTGCCTCAGTCTCCCACATGCTGGGACTACAGGTGTGTGTCACCACACCTGGGTTTTTTTCAGACAGGTCTCTGCTATGTATGCACACTGGCCTCAAACTCATGGCAATCCCCCTGCCTCGGCCTCCATTCTGGGATTATGGGCAAGCACTACCACACCCAGCTGAACAAATGCTGCACAAGTTCATTTGCTTAAATAAAGTGGAAAACCAACTTCTGCCTAGGCTTCCTGAAATCAGTTTCTAGGACAATTTACTTTTCCGTTTTAAGGAGTCAACATAATGCTCATCCACGATGGCATTAGGATTGCTTCTATTTCCTGTACATTGAACACAAATGGATACAAAAAAGCAGCAGCTCGTGAAATGGCAGGAGCCCCACTCAGAAGAATCAAAGGAGACAGTGTCCTTCATCTTTTGCCTCAGTTCCCTCATGGACAGAAGGGGGGAAGCTAGGTCTTGTCCTGTCCAGCTGGAACGTATGAAGTTCACTTTTCTGGAAGTCTGCTATGAACCACATTTGATAATACCACAATCAGCTAAGCTACAAAATCAACCATTTTCATTTATACAATAAAAAACAAGTACTTCAGTTGCTCACTGAATGTTCAATGAGAACTAAGAAAAACGTCTATTAAAAATTCATTTGTACTTATATGCATATCAACTGGAATATCAGAAGTACATCAGAAACAATTTAAATACGAGGTACTAAAGACTGTACTTGGACTATGCTCTATAATTTACTTCATTAGCCTTCCACGTAAAGGCTAGACCACGAAACCATGAGCACTGTACACAAATGTGGTTTGCATTCAACAAGAACTCCCAGCCAAAGCATCTGGACACGTTCAGCTCAGGTCAATCATTCAAGTGTCTACCAGGAGTGCCTGGCTGGAGACATAAAGACAAATGAGAAGTGAGGGCATGCATGACCGATGATGGGCAGATGTAGGACAATTACAAAATGAAACAATATCATAACACAGTCATACTCTAGCCATGGTGGAATCAGAGAGGCGGAAACAACACATTCACTGGGAAGAAGCCCAGTGAGACACAGGACATTTGAGGGAGAAACCACTGCTGGTGCGATGTGCTCCTAGTTTTATTTGTATGATGTTAAGACCACCCTGGACTCCTGATGGGAAAATACTCGGCCACCATATAATCTTGAGTCAAGGACAAGCCCGTCCCTTCTATGGCACTGCTGCCTGCCTTACCAGCCCCCACAAGACGCCGCGTGCCTTCTTTATTGCCCATCTCTCCGTGACCAAAGTACGTACCGATTCGGCTCTTGTCAACGGCAGACGGGAAAAGCCTCACTTCTTCTGGAAGTCCTCGCAGCACATGTTCAGGCACCTCAGCCAGGGTCTCGGTGGCTGCCACAGGCTCAGGAACGTTCTGTGAGTAAAGAAAACAGCAAGATCATAGCAAGTGGAAGAAAATTCAAGTCATGTTTGGGTTATTTTTCCTCCCTTTCTGGTCCAGTAGCCAAATACGTAAAAACATAACTGAAACTAGAAGTGGGCTAGCCAGACAGTAACGATGCTATTAAACATTTCGGCAGTTACTCTGATGCTTATTTGTGAGTCTCTAAGAAGAACCACTGCAACCCGCCAGCATGTCTGTGTTGATCTGTTCATGCACCTCTAGCACTAGGCTGCTTCTGAAGCTCCCACAGAATCTGGCAGAAAACACATCCTAAGCTGACTCCTAAGTCAGAGGTCACCATCAACATGTTAGTTAGCACTTTCAAAAATAAAAACCAATGCTCCCCACTTAAAGGACGAACTGCAGCACATACCATACGTAGAGGCTACTCTGACCAGTTGAACAGAGTGCCCTATCCCTGCAACTCTCAGCAGCTATGTCCATCCTCACCAGGACTGACTACGCCACCCAAAGTGCCATAGCTTATTGTGATCACTCAGTGGATGTGCAAATTCCCAGCACAACAATTAGCCAAGTTACAAATATGCCAGTCACTAGGAAATAAAGGCTTATATAAATTACTTATCAAAGTTTGGGTCAGAATCCATCGTAATCTTAAGAAATAATGAGGGCCATTATATATGTATGTAAAGAAAGGAAAGAGTCAAACCAACTGGTACCATGTGGCTGTTACTTTAAAAATAATTTTCAAATCAATAGAAAACCAAGAGTCTTGTAACTGGTACCACATACACCCTGAAGAACTGAAGTGTGTATCATACCACCACTAAGAATGATGACTTCTGTCATTTTAGTATGCGAAGGGAAACACTTTTCAGCGACTTTCCAAGGAGCTAAATTAACAGGCAAAAAGCAAGCTCTAGGCTAACAAGGTTAATTTTTTTTCTTGTAACAATAAAATTTTTGTAGTCTTCAAAAATGTTACATGTCGGAGCAGCCCACTTTCCGGGACCCCTCCTGTCTACCTAAAATGGAAGCTTTCCTTTTCTCATTAAATTCTTCCCGCTCTTTACCTCCACTGTCCCTAGAATTGATTCTCTGATTTTAAAGAACAAGAGATCAACATCTCGGACATCCAGCAGGCTAGGAGTGGTCTTCCTCCATATCATGTGCAGGTCTTCTACCGAGATAACTAGTTGGAGGTTAGAGTTTGCTTTCGTTTCATAAATCCCAGAACATGACTTGCTTCTGACAATTAAAATTTTTATGATGTTACCATAGTTTTATCCCAACATGCATCCACCTAATGATTTATTTTCTTGGTTATAGTTCAGTCCCACCTTAAGCCCGCCTCACTTCATGGCTTTGCTTAATAAAACACCTCTGAAAAATGGGGTTGGTGGGTAACCCACTTTCTGGGCCCCACTTGGTCCCTCTTTCTCTCAAATTTTTTTCTACTCTTCCAAAGAATGTGATGTATCAAGAAAAGAATATCTTCCAAACTTGTAGACTCCCAGCATTTTGATTAAAAAAAAAAAAAAAGAATCAGTAGGGTGCTTCAAGAGAAATAAACTCCAGAGTCACTACAATGTCTGCTCTCTGGTCTTTTGGGAGTGGAAAAGCCCAGGGGGGGATCTAGGGAATCTAGCACTCACTCTACCTGAACAACAAAATCCCTAACATGCCTTCTAAAACACAGGAGCATTAACACACCCCACCAGATAGCCTCACAGCATACCACTTCCAATCACCTAAAATGTGAACAAATTTAGTACTGACATTTCTCACTGCTAAATATGGCACCCTTGTCTTTAAAATTTTATTCTACAGCCTCGAATTTTGGAAATGTGAGTATGTTTTTTCCAATGGGGGATATATATTAAATTGATAGTTGGGACCCTACTGTATCTAATGATTTTTTCGTAATTCTGATTAGTGTGTACAGTGTTGACAAATACTAGCACAGCTCTGAGTCCTAGGAACACTGGCCACTGGCTCCAGCTGCCTGGACTTTTGCCCTTTCTTGATGACTAGCCTGGGAAAAGACCTGGTGCCACTTAGCCTCTCCAAGAGCACAGTGTGCCTGCCTCCCTGACTCAGGCTTCCAAGCACTGCCACGAGAACAGTGACAGCAAGTCCACAGCACTGCTTGCTGCAGGGCACTGTGCTAGCCTCCTGATAAGCCTGACCCAGAC
>NW_004524668.1:10850732-10877820 GCF_000260255.1 Octodon degus
AGTGAAGCCTAGAGACTGGCCTGAATTCCTCAAGGCCTGAATTTGAACTGTCTAACTCTAGAGCTCAAACTCCCAAGTACTGTGGTTTCCATCTCATTTGCCGGAATATAATCTGAGAAACTCTGCCCTACAGATTCTAGACTTCCACGAAAGTGCCAGCAGGAAATGGTCATCCTCACAGGAAATGTGTAACCCGAGTACAAGATAGATGGAGACCACGTGCACTGACACTTCAGAAACACCTGTGAATATAAGACAGCACAGCTGACAGAAAATGAACAAGGAAAATTCCTGCCTTTGTTTACCCATGATTTTTAATGTGGGCTCATTTTCCTAGTGGAAGAACTAAACTTTCATCAGATTAAAGTAGTATTCCTCATCCTACAATGGGACTAAAAAAACCAGGGATTCCAATTCACAGCCCTGTTCCCCTCAAGACACTCACTGGTCAGCCCCAGGCCTCCCCTCTGCTGGAGCTTCCTCAGCAGGTTGCAAACCGAACTTTCTTAAGAAAATCAATGGTTTTAGAAATACAAGAATCCAGGCTCATAGGAAGTTCTGCTCAGAACCACCCTCTGGCTTTCCTTATTTTCTTTCAGGGCTCTTATCACAATTTTTAATAATTATTAGTCTAATTAAGAGTTTAATGTGCACCTCTCCTGTGAGACTGCAGTGCGCACAGATGGCGCCTATCTTACTCAGTGCTGCATTCCTGATGCTCAGCAGCAGACCTGGCAGTGTTGTTGCCACTTACATACAACATGACGAGTGGGGACATGACGCCCTATAAGCCAACTCACACCTCAAGAGGAGAGAGACAGAGACAGACAGACAGAGAGTCAGAGACAGAGAGCAAGAGCGAAAGACAGAGAGAGACAGAGAGAGACAGACAGACAGACAGACAGACAGACAGACAGAGGCATCTATCCCTAAGTATTTTCTTCTGTGCTTGAATTTCTTGAATCTGAGGTAGGAACTTTTCAGGACCCTCATAGCCAACAAAGCCCACTGATACTCCAGTCCCTCATATACTGTAAGTGGCACAGTATTTGCTTAAAACCTCCAAATATCCACCCATGTGCTTTACACTGTCTCTGTGTTGCTTATGACACCAATACACTGCAAGCAAGCTACATAAGTAGATGCTATACTGTAGTGTTTAGGAAACAATGACAAGAAAAACAAAGAAAAACAGTCTGTACATGTTCGGTACAGAGGACTTTTTTTTTTTCCCCAAATATTTTCACTGTGAGGTCAGTGAAATCCACAGGCACAGAACCCAAGGATTCAGAGAGTTGACTATATAAAAACCTTTTTTAGAAAATGTGGTATGCTTTCAATTTCAAACAAGCAATTTGGAAGTAAATCTTTGTAACAAAAGAATGTTTGAAAAGAACCTTCTCCCCTACATACTCATGTATATATGTTATTTTTTTCAAGTAGTACTAAATGTATTGTTAATCTGAGCAGGGCCTTATCTTAACAAGTCTTAATTGGATCCTGGCATTATTTCCCAGCTCAATCTTAAGTAAAAGAAACTGCAGCAGCACCACCATCGTAATGTATTTATTCCTGGGTCCTCAGGAGGTCAGGCAATGGTTTGGGCATCATGTTTGCCCCAACAATGCATCCCCGTGAGGAGGAAGACAGACAGAATCCATCACATACGCGCACATGCACACGCACACGCGCGCGCACACACACACACACACACACACACACACACACACACACACACTGCTTGATAATCCAAAGGCAAATCAAGAACAGAACAGGGTCACAGTGATGGACTCGAAGCAGAGGTGCCACTGCACACTGACGCACAGGGCATCAAGCACATGAGGGCACCAGAAGCAGAGCCTGAGGGGGCACACAGCTGCCAGCGGGGCCCAGATCCTGAGCCAGGCGCACTGAGGGCAGTCAGCGAAATGACCAAGGTGTCCAGAGCTGAGGAAGAGGGGCAGGGGGCAGGCCCGGGAAGGTTTGCGAGAACCCGGTGTGCTCTGCCTGTCTGCACGGTGAGGCACAGGAGGCAGGGTCCAGATGGCAGGAGAGAGCCTGCGTGCAGCGGCCAGGGCTCCTGCCAGAGGCTCTGGGCTCCCCACCCTCTGCCGTGGTCCAATCTCCCAGCACCCTGTCCTCACTGCTCCTGTCTTGGAAGTTGTTAACACTGATTACTGTGACAGATGGAAGAAGTTAAGGCCCTCTCTGCTTTTCTGTAGCAGACTTCAGTGAGGACTTGCTTTTCCGCTAGTTAATGAACTACAGTCTCCAAATCTGTATGAATGCACAGATTTGGGACAGAAAGCATTAAATTTAATGTGTTATCCTTAAGTTAACTTAGTTACTAGTTATTAACTATTCACTGATCTAGTTAACCTGACATTTCTCATTTCCCACTACCTCAAACTCAGTGGCAGTCAATAAATACTCGCCCCTTCCCAACTAACAGCTGCAAGCCCCTTCCCACACGCAGTCCACCCCCCTTCTGAGCCAGCACTTTTAACGTGTCTGCTCTGGCCTGGACTGTGCTGGGCACTGAGGACACAATGGCCCATATGCTGATGGAGCTTCCCTCCACATGAAGTAGACTGGCTGTGGTGCTCCTGCTCAGGAGGACAAGAAACCTCCTCGGGAGGTTGATTCTCCAGCTCTGACCTCTCTGGGAGCCTGCAGAGGGCCTGCTGAGCCTTCCCCTGCCACCCGTCCCTTGACCCAGGCCCTGCCCTGCTGAGCGGAAGGGAGCTTGGAGTGTAGCTGTCACTGCTTCCTCCAGAGCAAGGACTGTGCTCCGCACCTCCATGTGCTCCTCTGCTTAACCGTCATAGCAGTATGGATCACAGTGAAGCCTGATGGCATGTTCAGGACGAGGCGGCCAGGATTCCAACACTTAGCACTGCCTCATTTAATCTTCACATGACCATCTGCTGTGGGTACTTTTATGATCATCTTTTACAGGAAAATGAAACTTGCCCATAGTCAACCAGTGAGTGGGAGAGCCAAGGAATTCCAACCCAGGCAGTCAGGCCTCGGGGTCTGGAGCGTCACAGGCCAGGCCACAGACCCAGAAGAGTAATTTTCCCCAACTTCATAGTTTAAAATAAAATAGTGGAGCCAAACCCAGCTGTGATGGCACACTCCTATAATCCCAGCTCAGGATGCTGAGGCAGAAGGACTGTGATGAGTTCGAGACCAGCCTGGGGTACAAAGTGAGTTCAAGGCCAGTCTGAACTGCACAGTGAAACCCTGTCTCAAAAAGACAAAAAAAAAAAAAAAAAAAATAGAGCCAGGTAACATTCAGACAGTTATACTCAGGAGTCCACATTTTACCATCAAGCCAGTAGGTCCCTACTACACAATCCAAGGATGTTGGCGAGTCTCTTTCGAAGGTCCACAAAATCAGAGCCAACAGTGTTACCTGCTGGTTTCACTCCGGGCTGTGGAATGGAGTTTTCTGGAGGTTATGATAGATGAGGACATCATCACTGACTGCTGGGATTCCCTGATTTTATATTTTTAAATGTTCTGATCTGTGTAGTCTTCAGTCCAGAGTCGCTGCACCCAATCAACTCCCAAATTTTGACGCTGTACTACAGCCCTATGAGATGCTACTGTTGCAGAACAGTGCACGCACTCTGGGAATTTAAGGGTGTCACCGCTGGTCTCTAAAGGAGAATGAATGTAACAAACTAAAACAAACTGAGTGACCTGCGACAGCTTTAGAATATTAAATACAATAATTTACTATCAATGCCCCAGCATGAGAACAGAGCTGCTACCCTCCAAGTTAAACCCCAGGGGCACAAGGCTGAGACCCCCGCAAAGGACCTCAGTGGAGGGGGGCCGAAGGGGGCAATGGGCGTTTGTGTTTTGGGCCCCTGTCCTGCCCAGAGGAACATGGTGGCCTCCTAGAATCCAGGGCCCACTACCCTCACCCAGCAGGACTTCCCCCAAGGCTAGCAGTAACACGCTGAATCTCCTAGCAGTGACTTTTCCATAACCCTTCCCGGCACGGGTGTAAGGCCAGCTACGGATGCAGGCCCAGCAGGCTCAGCACCCACCCCAGGATGCCAGGCGCAGAGCACTGGCTGCTGTGAACAAATCTAGCAATCAAGCGCCAAGAGGTCTATGGCACAGCGGCCCAGCTGACAAGGGCCACATGCTCAGCTGGGGAGGGAGTCCCTGCGAGCACTCAAGAGGCTTCAAAGCAGAGCCTTGGATACCACTGCCCTCCAGAAGAACAGAGAGAAAGGTGCCCATGACAGCAGACAGAAGGGCTCCTGCAGCGTGGCGTCAGCCAAGCCAGGGGACAGACTCCAGGAAGGGAGAGCAGAGCGGCATCAAGCACAGTAGCCGAGTCTCCGAAATCTGCCTTACCTGATTCCTTTCCCCGCTCCTGCCAGCACCCTTCCAACCTGAAGCCACACAGCAGTCTCCATTGCCACCCACACCAAGAAAGTACTCTCCGTGCCAGGCCAGGCTCCCCTCAGCCATAAAGAGGTGCTCAGGACCCGGCAGTGGCCCACATGGAGCCGGTGGCCGGTCCTACTGACAGCAAGAATGATAAAACAAGCTGCACGGAGGCCCAGTATCAACCACTGCTGAGCATGCACAAGGCCACCAGTTCTAGCGAAAATGAGATAAACAAGGTCTTGCCTACCTGCACTCCAGAGCTGACCTAACCGGGTGAACTCTGAGAAGAAGCCCTGTGCTGCCTCTGGGGAGGTCACTGCTCCTGAGACCGAATGGCGACTTTTTTTTTTTGTACTGGTGATTAACTCAGGGCCCTTACACTAAGCTACTTTCATAGCCCTTTTTATCTTTTGAGACAAAGTCCCTTTAAGTTGCTAAATTGTTTGAGCCTGGGCTCAAACTTGAGACTCTCCTGCCTCAGCCACCTAGAGTGCAGAGATTACAGAACTGTGTCACCAAGCTCAGCTTTTCAAGTACATAAACTACATGCATTTTCATCTAAAGAAGGACACTAGAGGGTGGAGGGCAGGGACTTATCCTTTCAAGTCAGACTGGGCATGTATGGTGTACCCGTGATATTAAAGAAAAAAATTCTACTGGAAGAAATAACAGAAATCACTTTAGTCTAAAAGTTCCTTCCTGGTCCCAACTAGCACCCGAGCCCCCAGCTCACCCTTTGGCTTCTCCTCCCCTCATTATGGTACATCAGTGATGGCGAGCCTTCTAGAGCCTTCAATGATACAAACAGTTCCCTGTGGCATGCGTGCCATAGGTGTGCCACTGCTGGACTGGGTCTTCCTCTTCCTTTAGGTCTACCACAGTCTGGGCTGTCTACTCCGGGTCTGTCACCAGAACTGGGGGCCAGGAGAAATCGCAGGTATCAGCTCTCCCACTGCAGACTGCCAACCTTCCTGGTGCTCAGTTCTTCCACAGGCAGTATTTTCTACATCCTTCCCGGTTAAGTTCAAGCCCCAGGTTACCATGAAGATAGTCCAAAGAGCCTGCCATGAGGACTCCTTTCCTAATCTACGTGATCAGTCCTGTGTCATGTCAGAGCAGAACTGAGGCCTGCGTCAACGTGGAGAGATGCAATCGGCAAGCCGATCAACTAGAGGGTTTCTGTAACAGCCCAACAAGGGTCATCTTGGGCCGGAAGCAAACAGCAACAACAAGCAGAAGGCACTGTACATGGCAGAATTGGGATGTGCTTACCGGCTGGTGAAAATACCTAATAACCAGTGTCCGCTGTGCCAGGCACCAGCCTGAGCGCTTCTGGTCTGACCTCCTTACTGGCTGCAACGGCACAACTATTCCTACTTAACAGATGAGGCAAGAAGCAAGCTGACCAACCCGAGCTGGCTCAAGCAGAACTGAAGATGGGAATCAGACAAGAGCCCACAAAGGAGACAGAGCTAAACTGTCCCAAGTCTTTTTTACCACCACCGTATTAATAGCAACAGCATAGAAGGCTGGCCTTCTTGCCACAAGTTCCTTCCAGTCATTCTAGAACCTGCTATGCAATTTGTTAATCCCTTTTTCAAATTTCAGAAATAATCCAATGTTTTCATTCAGAAAGATGATGTCCTAGATCTTAGAAAAGTTGCTAATTTAAGGTTACCCCACCTGGAAATCCAGGAGTTATTTCTCCTTCTCCTTTGTTTATTCTCCTTATTTCTAATAATTTTCCTAATCTGGAAAAAAAAAAATTGCTGGGCCGGCCAAATAGCTCAGCAGATTAAAGCACCTGCAAGCAGGCCCAAGGGCCAGGGGTTCAATCCCCAGGCCTGCTGTGCCAGCCCCACCCCAAGGGTGCACTGAGACCAGCAATTGAGATTGGGTGTGGTGGTACAATCCCAGCTCTTGGGAGGCTATAAACAGGCGGATCACTATGAATTCAATCTAATAATGAGACCCTGAAGACCCTGTAGACCTTTCCCTAAAAATACAAAAACAAAAACCCTAATTTATCTAGTAGATTATTTAAAGTGAGATTTAAGTGTTATCATTATTCAAGATGTTAATTTCTTAAACTATGCATTTGTAAGTCAAAATTCATATATGCTAGAACAACTTTTTGCAGCATGTATACTTTTAGGATTAGAAAAGAAGAAAGAAAAATAACTAAAATGAAAGATAAAAAGCCATTCCAGGTTTCATCAAGCCTTTAGAAACAGGTTTATGGTGAGGCACTCTTCCCAAAATGTCTCCTGCAGAAGGAATGTACTACTAATGCAGGGGATGACATGAGTGAGTCTCAAACATTTACTGATCAACAGAAGACAAACATAAGAAAACGCACATGATATGATCCCGTTTCTATGAAATGCTAGGTCAGGAAAAGCCCATGGGGACAGATCAGGAGCTACCTAGGGTAAGGGAGAACCAAAGGGCCAAAGGGACTTTTTGGGTAACAGACATGCCACAGTACTTGACTGCTGGAGTAGTTACATGAGTCTAGACATCTGTCAAGTATAGTAAACCCTTAGGATGGGTAAGTTTAACTGTACACAAACAATGCTCCGGAGTTCACTTATTTATTTTTGTTTTCTGAGACAGGGTCCACTAAATAGTTCATTCTACTTTTGAAGTTTATAGCCTAGGCTGGCCTTCAACTTGTGATGATCCTTCTGCCTTGGCCTCTCAAGTGCTAGGATTATAGATGGGTGCGGCACCAGGCAGTTTGATTTTTATTTTTTAAAGTTCAGTAAGTAAATGAATCCTGCATGCTCATCTTTAATTTATGCTAAATGAAACTTCAGTACACCAAGACAACAGCTTAAAGGACAAAAATATCACTGCAACAGAAATTAAACTTTAATTAAGATTTTTTAATTTAGTTTTAACCCAACTCAAATGTTTCCCTACCTGAAACCTTCAAAAGCCCCTGCTTCTGACTCCTTACCCCTCCCTGCAGCCCTGCTCCCAGCTAAGGGGCCTCAGAACCAGTCTCCCATGCCCTCTCCACTCTGCAGACAGACGTTCCCTACCACTGCCAAGGGAGCACCACTGCACAACACGGTCTTGGAACTGACACTCATACGTGGGCTACGTATACATCTCACGTGGCAACACGCACGGACGCTTTTAGTTTTCAGAAGTATAAAAATAAGCAAGTTTTACTAATATTTATTTCTATTCATATAAACAAAGGCCAGAAATTATTGCAAATCAGTTCTAATCTTAAGATCAATTTCACCAAAATTAGCACTGGAGGGTGAGAGCAGTGGATGACAAAAGAGATTCACTTTAATAACATTTAATATTAAGAATACTGCACAGTACATTCATGCTAACATACAGATAGATTACTGCCATGATAGGCTAGTAATAATCACCGCAGTCATTGTTACAAGCAAAAAATTCCAAGAATCGGGAGGTATTAAAATACTCTAAAATCCTATAAAAGAACATTTTATTTTTAAATTTGCAAGCAAGACTCTAAGCCACTCTTCCTGGGCAAACAATGGGGGGAAAATCAAACGTTTCAGTTTACTGAAATAACAAATTGCACTAAGGCATAAGTACGACTGCAGTAACAGGAAACAGATGGCCACGTGGAACAAAAGAGTTCTGCACACCATCTTTGAAAAAGCCAGCAATTAAATGAATTGAGAAGTACTCAAAGCTACTCTCCCCAGAGCTTGCAGGTTCACCGAGCTGTCCAACTGAAGAGTCTGGAGCACTGCTAATCCCAGTACCACACGGGCTCTCGCCACACTCCTGCCCTGTGGCTCAGCACAGAGCAAGTGAAAGCCTGCTCCATGCCCCTCACACCAGCGTCATCCTGTCCCAAGGCCCTGCACAGCTGGCTCCAGACCCTGGGTTGTTCTGTCCCTTGAACCAAGACCATTCCCAGCTCAGCACCTCTCCAGTTACTGTGTGCTCACTGCCTAGCATTCTCTTTCCTAGGGACTTCCCACCCCCAGTATCTGGCTACGACCAGAGGGCCACTTCTACCACCAGTCACCTCCTCAGAGGAGCCGTCCTGAGCACAGAACCCAGAGCGCCTGCCCCTCTGCAGCACAGGCTCACCTCATGGCCTGGGCCTTTGGGGCGCTCTGTACTACTGCGTCCGGCCTGGCCTCCCCTTGGAGCGTGGAAACTGCTGGGCCTGCCTGCCTTCTTTGCCGCAGTCCCCACTGCAGGCTAGGAGGCAGTCTGTGCTGGAGGCGGGGATGAACTGAGAACACGGCAGTGGGGATGGCTTTCACAGGCTCAGGGGCAGCTCTGGAGCACTGAGCAACTAAAGCTTTCATTATCCTACTAGTTTTAAAACAAGTTTGCAAGGCTCAATTATGCTTCTGGTTAGCAGGACTAATATAGATTACTAACCGGTCTGCAAAGATGCTCAATTATAATTATTAACAATTTCACGTACCAATAGCAATGATTTTCTTAGAGAAAGAAACCTAAGAATGACAGAACACTGGCAATCAAGGCGGTTGTAGTAAATTATTATGGTCATTCTCAAATATTGCAGATCTCTGCTACTGGAAACCTGAGGGGGCTACACACTCCTCCAACCAAGTTTCAATGTCTAAGTGCTAACCCGACTGTGGCTAATTAATACTAATGAGTCATTCATTAAGACAAAGCCTCCATCATTCTTGGTTTTTTAGTGACTACAGCGGCAGAGCCCCACACTGGATGGGTAACAAAAAGAAGAAATAAACTAGTGCTGCTGTGTCACATAATCACTGGGATTTGGGGAGCTGCTTGATTCCTCAGCGTGTTACAGCTTAGTTTGATTGACAGATGAGTGCAGCAGGGGGACCAGGAACCCGAGCTTTGGAAACTGACAGGCTGAAGTCGTCTGGTATCAGAGATCTGTCGCTTACTAAGGCAATGACCAAGTATAAGCCAGCACCAACTGTCTGGGCCTTCATGGCTTTATCCACAGAAGTTGGTTACAAAGACTGAATTCATATAAGCAGTGCAGTCCATGCTTAACAGCGTGCCTGCCGCGTTTGTTACACACTCAACAGACAGACAAGAAGTGGTATTAAAGACTAGTGAATCTTCTCTAAGATATTATGAGCCTATGGGCATTATGTCACTAAATCAATCTAGAAATACAACAGAATATCTCAAAAACTCAATACAGAAGACCCTAACTTAGGATGGTATGGCTTAGCAGTTTTTGACTTTACAATAGATTTATCTGGACACAGCCCCATAGTAAACGGAGCAATTATATCAGGATCAGTGTGTGGATTCTTAAAGAATAAATGACAGCTAAGGTTTAAAAATAGAGAAAAGAGAACAGAGGAAGGAAGAAGAAACACAGTGACAGCTACTTCTGAGAAGGAACAAGGAGTTGCAGACAGAGCGAACTGGCTCTACACTGAAGGGACAGAGGGGCAACATGGGGGTCAGTATAGAGTCAAGAACAGGGCAAATGACACAGACAGTTGCTCCGGAGCCTTGCGGAGCCTCAGAGTTGCGCTCAGGGAGCCTGGAGGGCCAGCCTGCCAGGAAGCACTTGGAACACACAGACACAGCCAAGCCTAACGCCACTTTGAGAGACCATGCTTACAGTACTGGCAAGCGTCAGACTCTCCCATTTCCTCTATGGGAACAGCCTTTAATCAGGACAGTGGGCCCACAGCCCGTCAGTCACAGGGACAGGCACGGGTGGAACGAACGCTTCCATGCTGCTGCCTTACACGCCGTACCCATTACGAGACCTGACAGCTAAAACTCATCAAAGCGGTGCCAGGCAGGTCCCAGAGAGAACACTCCAACCACAAAATAACAATTGGGATTTTCATTAAAAGCCAATCTTGTTCAAATTCAAGTATTTTCTTTCTTTTTTTTTTTTTTTTTAATTTTTTTTATTTAGTGTGTGTGTGTGTGTGTGTGTGTGTGTGTGTGTGGCCAGCTCAGCCCACCAGGGGGCGGGGCTGGCTGGCATGTAGTGCTGGGGGATCGAACCGCGGTCCCTGTGCTTTGCCAAGCTTGTTCCAAGTAGGTGCTTTAGACCACTGAGCCATCTCGCCAGCCCCAAATCTTTCACCTGATTTTTTTTTTTTTTTTTTTTTTGGCAGAACCGGGGATTGAACTCAGATCCTTGTGTTTGCCAGTCAAGCACTTATCCTACTGAGCCATCTCCCCGGCCCCTCAAGTATTTTCAATACCTAAATCTTTTATGCAGTAATTTTGAAGTTTTTAATGAGTTTATTGATCATTTTCACCAGCTGAAAATGAGAAGATAAACACAAGCACGAGCATAAATTATCCTTAATAGTGCTCAATTTTTACGAATTACCAGGACAATTGTTGAAACATACTGATAGATTTTTGTGCTATCACATAATAGTTAGGTCTCTAGAGCCTGCAAATAAGTTCTTCCAATAATGAAATATCACTAAAAATTCTGAAAATTTTAGTTACAAAAAGTGGACAATTTTTATCATCCAAACAAAACATTCAATAGTTCCAGATCACTTAAATTATACCCAAATCAGAAATGTGCTAACCATTAGAAACATAAGAGGATACTTTTGCCCCGATATTTTGGCATTTGGCATCAAAGGCAGCCCTCTACAGATCTGATATTAAAGCTTGTCAAAAGCAAAATGAAACTGTAAAAGAGCCAAGAACAAAAGTGGGTATTGCTACAACTCTTTTGAATAGCATGTAGCCTTAAAGACAAGTTCATTTAATACAAATGGAACCTTAAAGCAGAACTGTAAGGCACAAAAAAAAAAAAAAAAAAGAAGAAGAAGAAAAGAAAGAAAAGTCCAAACACATTAAAAGCACGACAAGCCCAATAGGGTTTAAGAATCAAGCCAAAAATTAAGCCTAAGGGTAAAGTTGGAGGCAATTCAAACAATGGAGCAGTGAACATCGAAGCGACCGGAACTAAGTCTATGTTTAGACTCCACTTTGGAGACATTCACCATCATTCTTAACCAAAATCAAGCCTTGTCTAACAATGGTCCCCAACGAGTAGGAACACAAGCTTCTTTAGGTGATCAGCTGCAAATTTAGGGCCAATCTTAAAATAGGAAGGCAAATGACACCTACGGCATCTGTTCATACAGTTCTGACAGATGACAACTGAAAGTGTACTCTGCTCTTCTGCCCTCCCCTTCACCATTTCAAAAAGAAGCTGCCATCAAAAGCATGTCAGTAAATCTCCAAGTTTTAAAATAATAGGAACCATGTGCCCCATGTGTTCGCCAGATTCATTTTTATGATGTATAGTTCTCTGTATTAAAATAAACATATTTCTGATAAAGAAAGTAATGAAAAGAAATCAAAAGAATCCATCCCAAGAATTTCACATCTCTCAATGCAACATGGGACTGGATTTATTAGACTCTGCCACCTAATGAAAGGACCTGTGATCTCCATTTAGAAGCACCCGTAAATGATTAAAAAAAAAAAAAGATCTCATGTTCCAGGGGACAGGGATACAAAATATTTTCAAGACTGAAAGTTTTAAGCTAAGGACTAAAATATATGGCATACCTCATGTTTAGTTTTGTTCTTTATATTTAAAATAATGTGTTTATGAAGAATTTAAAAGAGAACATTTTTGCTGCCCATAAATTTCTATAACTGCAAGTGAAATGATATTGAAAAAATAAGAATGCTATTCTAGAATAAATGAAAACCATCCAACTGATTGTACTTATCAGAACATGCTTGGGTTTACAAAAATATGCATTGCAAAACAGTTCACCCCAGGTAATCCCACGCCCATCTGTAAAGAGAAACGTGTACTACATTTCACTAGCTGTCCTCTATATTCTATGAAAAAGATTTTCAAAGACAAATACCTGAACTTTGGGTTTGACCAGTCACAGTTTCTAAAAAAAATCTTTCAATCTTTTCTTTTGAATCAATGAAAATTATAAAATCATTTCAAGTGTTAAAAATGAAAACCGACTAAGCTTCAAAACAAAGGCCAAAACCTCACACAAGAGTAGGGCAGGGAAGAGGTAAACAAAGAAAGTCTGAAGTAAGGTCCCTAAGAAGAAGCCCTCCACCTAAGGACCCCCAGAAGTGCCAGCCCAAGACAAGGCAATGCACAGTCCCCTCCATTAAGAAATGCACACTGTGAAAACAACACACTGATAAATGATGTTATGACATGAAAATGAAAATCTGAGCAGAATGAATGTGTATGTTACTGTCTTTAAGATTCAAGAGCTGGTCTAACATCTAGGTTATGTATTTGTATAAATTTGTATTTTAAACTCACCTGATTCATTTTGAATTCCTGTTGTGTTCTGTAAAGATACACACAACAAAGAAACTTCTTTGATTACATGAACCCTAAAAAGAAAAACAGACAATTGTAATATGTACCTGCCTACAGATTTACAGTGATTTAAAACCACACACAGAACTGCAGAGTTTGCTCAAAGGGCCATTCATAAGGCAACTCCATGCCAGATCAACTTCAGTCTATGCTGACGGCTTACTTCTCAAATTTATTATCCACAGTAAAATAGATTGCTTACTAATCCTTACTAGGGCTTCATTGTACTGTACAATTGAAAGCAGACTCATTAGAATGACATCAAATTTCTGCTCTGGAATTGCATCACTCCTAAAAATAAATTAGCTTTGTTAACGGTGAGAAACACACAGCACTGAAGAGCCAGTCTTTATGCAAAGCAAGTGTCCCTCTTTTGCTTGTATCATTGTGCTGCATGCAAACACAATTAGAGCCCATTACATTACTGGTTTTCAAGTTCCTAAAGTAGAAATGACGGTTTACTAACATTGGCTATGCTAAGTAATCTTTGAGGAAAAGAACGAAAATGTGCAATAAAACACAAATGCTTTAATATAAAGGAGGTTTAGAAAAAGCTACAATTTTTTAAAATTCTGTGCTCAAATATGACTAGTATATGAGAATGAGACAGTGAAATATTTTCATGTGAACACACATACATAGTCATGTACCACACAACAACGCTTCAGTCAGCGACGGACCACACACCACAGTGGCCCTATAAGATTGTTCTGCCTCGTGATGCTGCAGCTGTCTGGACATTTATGATGTTCACACAGTAACCAAACTGCCCAGTGATGCATTTCTCAGCACCCATGCAGTCACTAAGCATTGCGCGGCTATATGCATTTTCTACATAATAATCTACGCAGATGGTCCCTTCTGCAGTGCACGCCTTAGGAGCCATTTGATGTCATTCGCGATACGTGACAATCATTCCACCTTAAGCACAACTTCCACTGTAATGTTCTGATTGCTTCCAGTGTGCGGACACATACACACACCATTAAGTGCAATTCTATTTCTTCAGGCATTTATTTATAAGAACTTCTCTTTCCTTCCTGGCCCACAAGGCTCTGCTTATATGGTAACTTTCTGTTCTAGCTGTTAATAACCCAAGGAATCTGGAACACAATGGCATTCTTCTCACCAGAAGAATACACTGCCTTTGCGGCCCCCTGCCACAAAGCATATTGTTTTACATTTTACATTGTGCCCTGGTTTTGTGAGGAGAGTTGACTTTTTCTCTTCTCTCCAGCTGTTCAGCACACTCACCTGATCACTTTTAACAGGCAAAGGCACTACACTTCAATCATGGTTTGGTCACCTGAACTATTTTTTTCATTTGTAAATGGCCCAAGGAATGTACTCCATAAAAAGGCATCCTGTTAAAAAAAGCAGCACTAGCCAATCCAATGTACGTACCTAGTAATTAAATGCTCAGTAAATAAAACATCCATAAAAGAAGGGGGACCCACAAGACAATGTCTCTTCTTTTAAAGCACGACAATGTACCTCTTTCTCACATATTCACCACACCCTTCTTCAGGACACACATCACACACTGAATATAATCCGTCCCATTGTATGAGACTTGAGACAGTCATCCTGGTGAAAGTAACACACTCTGGTATGAAACAGTGGTAAGGGCCACGGTCTCTAAAACAGGCTTACCTAAGCCCCTCAAGCGCAAATGCTCACTGACTTCCCTTGATTCCACTGGGTGGCCCAAGGTGACAGTTTACGCCTCAGGGGAATAAAATCTTGGGAGTTTCACTTGTCCTCTCACTGAGCTTTTTATCAGTAGGTGTACTCACTCACTTGGGATTCAGTAGCTCTTTGAGAAACAGACAAAAGCTGAAGACAAGCAAATATTTTAATGAGAGATGTTTGGAAGGCGCTACAGCAGGCTCTTCCTTGGTTTGTCTTTTCCTTCTCAGGAGAGTCATCAGTCCTCACAATTATTACATATGAAAAGTCTTCCAAGGTCCAGCAGCCACTGTGGAGTCTTCACATGATCAGCTCAGTAACATTTACTGAGGTAAGCACTAGCATCCGCCAATGACAGATTCAAGAAGGTCAGGATAACTTGGCCAAAGCCCATAATTCTGCTTTCTATCATTTCTTAACTACGTCTCACTCTTGTGCTGTTTTGCTTGGGTTATTTTGCTTCTTTTGTTTGTTTAAAGCTTCACTGAGACATTCACATACCACACAACTGCCTTATTTTCAATGTGCTACTCAAATACTTAAAGAGTTGTGCAACCATAGCCCAAATCAATTTCAGGACATTTTCTTCAGCACAAAAAGAAACCAGGCACTAGGAAAGTATTAATCTGTTTTGTGTCACTAAAGTTTGGAGTGTGCTGACTTCTCAACACTTCATATTGTGACAGGAAAAAAAGACAACAGTTTAGTTTAAAGACCTTAATTGGCTATATTTTTGATTCTACGATAGAACACATACTTTTGATTAAGGAACGCTTCGTTCCGTAACACGGAGTAGGTGTTCCCTCACTCACTGACTCCTGTTACCCTGCGCCCTTAACAGGAACCCAACACAGCTCTGTAGTAGCAGGAGGGAAAAACCCCTGCCCTCTAGGGGAGAGGACTTGCAATGCACAAATACACAAGACCCGAACACGCTGCACATGGAATAAGAAGGTGATTTAGAAAAACAATAAAGTTAGGAAGAGGACGAGACAGATTACAAGCTCTGTATATAGCTCTGCAATTGCCAACCCAACAATCTGCTGAGAGAAGGACTCAGTCAGTAGTCAGCTCTTAACGCCAGGAAGAAGAGAAGGAAGGGAGGTTTGGGAAGAGCCTTGAGGGAAAGCCCAGGTATGGGTGGGAAGCCCCTGCACAGCAGCAGCCTTGGGGCTGAGGGGCAAAGACGCAGAAGTGGGGACAGCACGCAGGCAGTGATGTCACAGCAAACGTCCTGTGTAGGCAACAGATGATGCTAATGTGGCCCTGGTGGCAGAAGAAACAGAAGCGACTGAAGGGGAAGGGAAGGGGAGGAAAAGGAAAGGAAAATGAAGAAAGAAAAGTAGAGCTTCCAAATTTAGTTGCTAAAGAAAAAGAAAAAGGGAAAGGACAGGACAGGACAGGACAGGACAGGACAGGACAGGACAGGACAGGTCAGATCAGGTCAGGTCAGGTCAAGGCTGGTCCTGAAGTCTTTGTCCTAAGGGACTGGGAGAAGGGAGCAGCTGCCTTCTTTCCACCTCCTTCTCATTTGCTTTTCCTTTTTAAATAATTTTTCCTGTCCTTGTCTCACCCTTTCCACTTGCTAGCGTATAGGCACAATTCAAACAACTGCCCTATCCTGACATCTAAGATTAAGCAGCTAAAAGAATATTGTACTGAAAGCATTTTATTCTTTATTATCTGAGTAAAGCAACATTTTCCAAATTTAAAAAGCTATAGTATCATTCAGATTGCTGCATGATTAAAACTCTCCTATGACTCTCTACACTATTTTGTTCCTCTTGGTCCAAATAGGAATGCACGCACCGTGTTTCTTTCTAGAGAAAAGAGAGACCCCATCACACTCTGAAGTTCACTCGAGGCGCCTGTGTAGAGACCCAGTTCTGCGCCCCTTCTGCCCCCGCCTGTGGAAGACCACGCTCTCGGTCTTTCTCTCTCCCTCTTGTCACGTAGTATCTAAAATATTTTACAATACTATAAACATTGCAAATCTGACAGACTTCAGAGCTGAGGATTCCTGAAATTCAGTAATCATCTAACTAGTTGCAATCAGATATGAAATTATGTATTTTAAAGCAATGCCAGACCTTCTCCGACACTGCTTTGGAGTAACTTCCTGAAGATTCTTCCAATCTTGCTCAAAACCCCTTGGAAGCACCTCAGCAAACCTACATAACATCCATGTTCAGCACTGATTTCAACACCCCCACTTTTACGTAGCACCCAATTAATGTCAAATCAGTTTAAAAATCTGGCTAACGACTACCTTGAGGTCAAAATTTTGTCAAATGTGAGAAATTTAATGATCAACCCTATTAGCACTAGAAATGTTTCCGGACACCCCAATGAAACCTTAACCATCCTATCAAAAATATTTTGAAGCTAAAGAATAAAGTGCCTCTGGCTTCCTAATTTTAGATACTGGAAGATTTTAAAAGTCCAGGACTTTCCTGACAGTGGCTAATGCCTTAGTTTCTCTTATGAATTTCCACGTCTGGCTAAGCAATACTGCCTCTATAGGACTGCTAGAAGATGTCTGTGTATCCCTCCTGTTCCACCCATATGAGACTGATCAAGCCTGGAGGAAGGAGAAAGCATACACTGGATGGACGCACCCAGTCCACAGCTCCCTCAACAACCCTCTGAAATAATCTAGAGATTAATCTAAGACAGATGGAAGCTGGCACCAATGAAACACACACAACACCAGCTCACCTGTCTTCACTCATCTCTGCAGATTTGTTTATTCTATAATGCTATATAAGGGGCAAAGAAAAAGCAAGCCGATGCTTTAAGATTAGTTTAGGTCAGGAATTGGGAAAATGTTTAAAATTTGTTTTGATTTACACTGTCATCCATAAGTCACTGATTTCACAATTGCTCCTTTGAATCAGTTATACTTTTCGTGGATATCTGGAAAACCCCGTAATTAGCTTTGTGATACTCACTGATACTAATTTCTCATAATTATTTTCTTAAATTACAAAAACAAAAATCATGTTGTAACATTAAGAATCAGAAAACAAGGGCTGGCAATGTAGTGCAACAGACTAAGTGCCTGCTTAGGCAAGGACAGGGACAGATTCGCTCCCCAGCACCACGTGCTGCACCAGCCCCACCCCTGGGCGTGCGGAGCCTGCGAGTCTGGGCTTGGTGGCGCAGGCCTGTAATCCCAGCCCTGGGGAGGCTGAGACAGGAGGATCACTACCAATCAGAGCCGCCTAGTGAGACCCTGTATCAAATACATGTTTTAAAAAATCAGGAAACACTAACTTTATAAGACTTAGGAAGCTTATGAGCAAAGAGCAGAACAGAAATAAGAAAACTAGCATGGTCACATTGAATTTAAAATATCAGTAATACGAAAACTGAAAGGAGGTACAAGAAAAAGGTTTTAATATGCCATTTTGTGAAAGGGGACACACACTGTTTATGTCTGCAATAAGGAACATACCCTAAAACTACTACATAAACTAGTTCTCATAGCAAACACATTATTAAGCTTTTAGCAAGTTTTTAGTGACTACCACTGATTTTAACTTATTCTGACCAAAGGATTTTTGTAATCTGAAAACTTCTATGAAAGTAAGAATACCTCATCTATGCCAACTGCTCAAACACAGTTTTATGAACTTACACTATGAAGTACTCACTATCATAGAAAATTATTGATCTTATGTCTTACCTTCAAGCTCGTGCATCAACATGAAAAAAGTACTGCCCATTTGTTAGATTAAGCAAACACAGAGCAAATCTGCCTGGGAATTTGCCAAGTCAAAAATATAGTTTCACAAGTTTAATAATTTCACGTAGTTTTACATAAAAAACATAGCCCCAACTTTCCTTTGAAAATGCAAGCTATGTAGCAAAATTAAATCCACTAAAGTAAGAAGTCAGACCTAAAATGCTTTTCATTTTAAGAGTAAGAAACTGCGCTGTGGAGGGAGGGGATGAGAAAGAGAAGCCGCATTTGGGGAACTCGGCAACACCCAGCAGATGGGGAAGTGCACGAAGGGTTTGCGCTAGGCTGGTGTCACTCCAGGCCTGGAGCTGTGTCTCCCCGAGGTGCCAGAGACCACAGAAGGGAGCCGCCTTGCCAGTCAAGGTATGGGAACACACACAGGAAGGGGATGCTCACGAATGAAATTGTCTTCTCCCATCTGAGCAAATCAGTTCCCTCACCGTGGCCTAGAACAGCACCAAGACAACTGGCCAGCCTGACTCCCTAAAGGCAGAGGGCGGAGTTCATCCAGACAGATCCAGAGAAGGCAGAAGGTGGCATCCAGCCGACTTACTCCACGTGGGGGAATCTGACACTGACAACAGTTTCCCTGCAACAGGTTAGAAGAACCGAAGGTCTGACAGCCTCAAAGGCTTCAGAGCTGTAAAGCTCAAAAGAGAAAGCAGGACTGATTAGAGCTCTTTAAAATGTAAGTTACAGAGCTCTGAGGTCAACAGCCCTAGGGCTCCAATGGGCCAGGAGCAATTACACAACACCACATTAAAATGTCACATAAGAGACCAGTTAGTGTACTAGGCAAGTACTATAATTCCACGTTTACACTGTGGTGCCCAAGGGCTTCTCCCTACCAAAAGATCTCCAGTTCCAGTTCTGGGGAGGGGTTGAAGAAAATTTTTGCAAATATACTGCTTCTAGGCTTGGAATTAGCTCAGTGGGAGAGCACTTGCCCAACGTGAATGAGGTCCTAAGATGTGATCCCCAGAACCACAAAAGTAAAAACATTAAAATGCAATCTGCTCTAAGCATCCACTGATAAAGAGCTAAACTTATAAATAAATGAACGACAAGTGTTATTATTTACATAACTAATGCTATAGACAACTATCAATGTGTTCTCGCTCATTCTTTTGATTAAATTGATAGACTTACGTTCTATTGCAGTGAACATGGAATTTATTACTTCACAAATCTCAGGCTTTGCTTAGGGTTTCTATAATAATTCTCTCTGCTTCCCCAGTAAAAAATATCAAGTTTCTCTAAAGAAATTAAAATATATTACTGCTTGGTCTAACAGTAGGATATGCTTCCCCGTGGTAAGAAGAACAAAACAATTATTTTCAATTTTCCTTGATGAGCACCATCCCATCAAAACTGCCTTGAATTAAAAAATTAATTTCCTTTCCTTCCTTTCAGGACTAACTGCCAAGAAACAGAGATGTAAAAATCAACATGGAAAGGCGGGGGCAGCTCTCTCGGATCACGGTCTGGGACGAGAAGCCCTGCAGGCTCAAGGTTATTACAACTCTCCTCGCCCCCAGCCTAGTACAGTGTGCCAACTACGGCCTGTGCACTCTGCAAAACAGCATGAAGACAAAGAAGTTTCAATGAAAAGATACTTTTGTGACACTGTCTGAAAGTTAGATGTACAAAAACCTTAAAATTGTTATAAAAGAAAACCGAGGTCCCTTCTTTACTGATACTCAAATGCCAAGCTTCAAACAAAATTTCTAAAGCGAGGTACATCCACATTTGCTGACTGCTTTGAGTTATTATTTTTTCAACCAAGTTAGCAATGCTGATTATTTCTGTGATTACAATCTGAAAATTGAGAGATTCAGGAAGCCTGAATAAAACTTGTGTTTTTTTTTTCTTGAGAAGTAAGGAAAGCTACAGTAACACGGATGTGCTCAGGCCTGCAGCCAAGTACCCCTCTTACCTGAATACTTCCCATGTATTAGTCCGGTCGCCCTAGTGCTGCCCCGGGACCCTGAGGCTTTTCCTATGCAATAGAGAACACAGGAAGACTCACCTCCCATAGAAACTGCACCTCTAGGTCAGGGGGATCTCCCAAGATCCCAGGTAAACAGGCAGAAGAAAACCTGCAAATTCTACCCAGAGGAAGCCACTATGTAAAAATGATTTCATATTCTCCCACATTTGGTTAAGATGGGAGGAGGTTCAGGGAATACATCTTTCAGTAACAAGAGGTTTGAGTTTTATCCTCTAAATCTTCTCAAGAGCTTTTTAAACTAATAGCAATACCTACTGTTTTCAAAGAAACTCTTAGACACACAAGTTATTGTTTATAAAGGAAAAATACTTCTTAAAAATAAATTATTTGGTATTCTTGTTCTAATGTAAAAGAAAATAAATGCCTGGTTACTTATGAATCTAAAAAAAAAAAAATTAAAACAACGAAGTCCGGCATAGGGGCACATGTCTACAGTTCCAGCTACTCAGGAGGCTAAGGCAAGAGGACAGAAAACTCAAAGGCAGCCTGGGTAACATGGGAGATCCTATCTCAAAATTTCAAAAAGCTGGAGAAGAGCTGAGTATGGTGGTACACCAATATTCTAAGAGGCTGAGGCAGGAGGATCTGAGTTTGAGTTCAGCCCAGGCAACTTAGTGATTAAGTGAGATACTGTCTCAAAATAAAATTAAAACAAAATGGGCTGGGGATGCTGTTCAGTGTGAAGGTGCTAGGTTCAATCCCCAGTTCTGAGCAGGCAGGCAGGCAGGCAGACAGATGGTGAATGTGTAGGTAGGTAGATGGATAGGGTAGGGTAGGGTAGGTTAGGGTAGGGTAGGTAGAATAGGCTAGGCTAGGTTAGGCTAGGACAGGACAGGACAGGACAAGACAGGACAGACAGGATAGGGTAGGGAGGGGAAAGGAGGGTAGGATGGGTAGGATAGGACAGGATGGGTAGGGTAGGATAGGATAGGTTGAGTAGGACAGGACAGGATAAGATATGATAGTAGGGTAGGGTAGGGTAGGGTAGGGTAGGGTAGGGTAGGGTAGGGTAGGGTAGGATAGGATAGGACAGGACAGGACAGGACAGGACAGGACAGGACAGGACAGGACAGGACAGGACAGGGCTAGAGATGTGATTCAGTGCTAAAATACCTCAGGGTTCAATCCTTACTACTACAAAACAGTGAAAGTCTCTTGATCCTTGTCCATCCGCCATGATTAGCAAAACAGTGCACCTCAAGAGATTATTTACACAGAGCAAGAACACAACAGGACACGGACAGTTCCAAGGAACTTTGGGTTTGGTTGAATACAAACTTGGTATCGTGGGCAGTCACCCAGATATGGTGTGAGCAGTTTGTATCCAACCCTCCAACCTAGTCTCAAAGCCCCCCACCCAAGGTGTTCAGTGAAAGATAAAAGAGGAATTACAGAAAAAGAGAACCCAGGGCACCTGCAGGGCAGTCAGTGTTTACCACAAGTGAGGGACAAGGATCTTCTCTATCAAAAGAAGTACCATTAGCAAAACAAAGTGTAACATTGGAGAGCCATTAGGTTGGCAGGAAAGAGTAGGGAAGTAGGTGGAAGTGCACAGCCGGAAAGATGGGGCCCGGCAGACCAGGTAGGAATCCAAGACAATAAGCAGTTAGGGTCAGACCATAGGCAATGGCTGGAAGGAAACAAGAAATAACCCAGGCCTCAGAAAAAGGCCAAGGAGAATGTTAGCTAAGAGAAAAGGAGATACAGAGTTGGTGAGGATGGGTACAAAAGGGGTGACATGACTGACAGGAAGAGTCAGCCTGAGTCCCAAGAAAGCAGTCAGGGTTAGGGATGGGAATTAAGTGGAAAGCAGTGAGCTCTGTTTTGTGGACTCTGAAGAGAAGGCAGGCATTCCCATGGAAAGACACACCAGTCAAATGGAAAACCAGTCCCCATGAAGACCAATGTCAAGGTTAGGGACGGAGATTCAGAAGTCTTCTCTCTCAAGGAACCAGAAAGGAAACTACGGCGGGAAAAACATCTAGAGATGGCTAGAAGGTGCAAGATTCCACTTGATGAAAGCGTGGAAAGGACTGGAAAACCACTTTTTCAATGTCTTGTAAGGAACACAGTAAGGTCAGCGTGCCTAAGGACTCACAGTATAATCTAGAAGAGTCTTTTCTCTACAATAACTGTGCCATGCTACGAAAAAACATTTAAGGTAAATTTTTTTTGTTTTTCAAAAAATGTAGAGTGTCTTAAGTTGCTTGCATATCTTTACCTACACAACTAAAATAAAACAAAATAAAATAAAAGTCCAAGTGAAAGAAAACTAATGGTTGTCCCCAATCTACAAATAGTGGTGCCAGGCCCAGCACGGTAGAGCTGAGCCAGAAGGATCACAAGTTCAAGGAAAACCTAAGCAACTTAGTGAGAACATGTCTCACAATAAGATAAAATAAAATTAAAAAAAAAAAAAATCTTGGGATGTAGCGCAACATTTTCTGATAAAACCTCTAGTACCAACCTCCCCCGCAAAAGAAGAGGAAGAGGTAAGAGAGGACAAGTGGCCCATCCCACCAGCACAGCTCCATCTTTCTGTGCCCTGCTCCACATCTTCTAACAAGTGCTAGGTAACAGAACTTGGCAACAGGAGTCTACACTTCTTCCACGAGAACGCCTTCTAAAGACTCCTACTTGGGGTGTACACTAAACCAGGACTGTTAGTAAGCACGGCACAGCCGCTGAGGTACGCCTCAGAGCGAGAAGTACTTCATCGCTTTTAGACTGGTACTTCAAAGTACGTTCACTTCTATTGTTTTAACAAAAGCCTGGGAAACGTACCAGAATCCTACTGAAGCATGCCTGGCTTTAGTGAGTCTCACAATTCTTCTCAAATTCTGATGGCATCATTTACATTATTTGAAAGTACAACAGAATGTTCCTGCCAGAGAAAAACTACATGGGAACACATACGAAATATGTAGGTTCTACCGATTTCCACACTGGCTGCCCCTGTAATCAAACTAACAGTTGCACTTAGCTTTATTTATTTCAGACAGGCTATACCAAGAAGTTAATTCAGCTCTTTCAAAGCAAAACATAACATATGATTTATTGCCAAGAGGTATAAAACATTCTTTCTACCAAAATGGCTGGAAAGTAAGTATTCAGTGAAACCTTTTTTATTGCATGTTCCAAGGGACTAATAAATGGAAACACAGCATCGGAATGACATGAACCAAGACTCTTAAGAATAAATACTATACTGTACTAAAAATTATACAATTATAAAAATATTATATTTCACATCAAATGAACCAGATTTGCTACATCCATTAACTCTTAATTCATGCTTCAAGGAGGTGTGGTGGGTAATGAAAGACATTCTCTCTCTCTTTTTTTTTTGATTAACAATGGCTGATTTACTATCTACTTTGACATTCTTTTTAAGAAAGAATATTTACATGATATATGTATTCATTCTTGTCAGACTGTGCAGATACTGTGTTATTCAGAAAACCATGCAGCTACCAAATGTGACTCCAATGGCAGATCTCTTTCCATCCGTTCAATTTATCAGTGCATTCTGACCAAAGATCACTTCTTCCCCAACAGAATTCAATCTGTTGCCTATACTGAAAAAAATTACAGAGATTTAGCAACTTTTTCTCCCCCAGGGGAAGGTGCATTAATGCCATGTTTTCTATGAAGATCAGTTAGCTATCTTCAAATTACAACATCTTAAGTTAAAGTTAGGTAAGCACTTCAAAATAAATCATTCCTTAGGACAAATTCATCATTTTCGGGCATAACCCAAAACTGGCTGTTAAAAAAAAGAAAGACTTTAGAAAAGCTATGGTTTGGCTTCTAACATCAATGTTCAAAAGACTGCTTCACTAAGTTTCATTTTCTAAGAGAAAATAGTTATTTCTGTGCTATACAGCATAATGGACCACATGCTTAAATTCTTCACCAAGCATCAACTTTATGCAAATTTATTTAAATTCCATAATAATCTAATCTGCATACTGGGAATGCTGATCCCATGTCATGAAAACTCCTTCAGAATCTCCAAAATACTTCATATTGTTTCAGTTCTTGGCACACAAGGATGCCAATGTTAAACTCCTTAAAAAAGGACCATTTTAATGAAGTCACAAAAACAAAAGCTAGAAGGAATTTGGACAGAATGGGAAGTCCACTCCCGGGCTTTAAGGTATAAACCATATCACCTATACTTAAGAGTTCTTTGAAACACTGTAAGGTGCTTGGATGAGTCAACTATCTAGTCAAAGGAGCCTCGCTTTAAGGCAGTGGTTGAGAATCACCCAACATTGTTCCCCACCCAGGGGACATCTGGTAGTGTCTGGAGTCTGTGGCCTGTGATAACTGGGATCAGGTACCACTGGTGACTCACGGGGGGTTGGGGGGAACCTACTGGGCACTCCATCGTGTACCTGCGAGCCCAGCATCGCAAGGACTCCTCCAGCCCACATGTCAACAGTGCAGAGGCTCAGGAGTCCTGCTTCAGTGAAACTTAAGGGTTGTTTTCAGGGCTAATTTTACATATCTAATTAGAAACTTCTAACCTCAAAGGAGAGAGGCAGAATATTCCTGGAGGCCCCTAGTCAAACACTGCAACAGGTGACGGCTTCGTCCACAAGCCACACACAAACCGTGATGCACTGGATACCTGTCAACGGGAATGTCCCGGTCACAATGATTGTCACCTAACGTTCCCACCAGCCGGACATTCTGTGTAGGAACTCAGAGCCCTGTGACTTTGACAATTTCCCCCCAAATGTCCACCTACGCCTCTTTTACTCCCTACTATGTTCTTTTCAAGTGGGAGCTCACAGCCTCAGTTTTCTGGGTTTCTTTTTCTTGCCTCAATAATAAAACTAACATGAAAAGCTTGCCAGAAAACATGAAAATAGCAAATGACCTAAGGTGCCTTCCATCCTGGAAACCGATTTAACAGTACCTAAAAGGTCTGTAAATCAGATCTCTGACTCAAAAAGAGATCAGTAGGTTAGAAACAGACCTATGAATTATTAAACATAATCATCAAAAGAACATGAGTGCAGATCTATGTAAAGACTGCACAGATCCGGCTGATAAAACAAAACAAGAAACTGAAACTGTTACTTTTTAAAACTGTATTTGCCAGAAAAATGCCAGGCTGAAAATCAGAATTCACATTTTTCATGTCATTTGCAGTACTTTAAATCTCACAATAGAAAAACCTTTGCAACAAACTAAAAGAAACTCAGGTTTTAGAACCCTTACAGCTCAATATGGAGTTGATTGATAAATTAGGGCCCATCCATACATTAGTCAATAAACATTATATCAAAGAATATATACTGCCATGGATATTCACAATACATAAAGAGAAGACAAAGGACGTGCTATATCAATCCTGTATAAAATATAAATACACAGAAAACAGACTGAAAAGAAAAGATCTGCCAAAACATTAACAATGCTAGTCTGAAGGGGGACAGGGTTGTATCAGTATGTATCGCCCCTCTAATTTTTTTTTGTTTTTTGTTTTCCAACTGTTCTACCGTCAGAATGCTTCATGCTCACCAAAACTAATCCCTTATTACAAATTTAAGCCCTATTTTTGAAGCACTGTCTACAAAATAAGACAAAAAACAAATCTAAATAACCAACTTTTCAATGAAAACAAATCTTCAGAATCAACAAAGCAAACACTTGATGAGCACTGCCAATTATGTCCCCAGCGCCTCTGCAAAAACCTGAAATGTCCGAGATGATTTAAAGCTACGCAGAAAAGATGTGTCCGGTAAACAGAGCTTTACAACAACAGCAAAGGCAAAGGGAGTGTTACCTCCCACTCTGAATTTTCATCTGCCTTTGCATAGCTTCAAAGGAGGGAGTTTAATAAGAGGATCTTAATAGATTTTCTCAAGGCTAAACTGAAATCCTATATGGAAAAGCATCCTGCCAAGTAAGTGTTTTTAAGAAAGCCTCGAGTGACCAACAGTGTGTGCCACCTCAAAAAGAGACCTGGTCTTTTTTTTTTTTTTTTTTTTTTCAATTTTTAAAACCACAATCACGTTTCTTGGTCCCTGCTCCTATCTGTACGCACATTTTCTTTTATGTTGAGAAAGGGGGCCCCACATTAAATACCCACATGGACACAAGGAAAGCCAAGTACTTAGATAAAAGAATCACCGGAAGGTTCTGTTTGTTGTCAAACGTTGCAGTCATTTTTTAAACAATAAACCTGGCGTAAACAAAAAAAACTTTAAGCTATATTTTTCATAGTCGTGCTTTGGGGACAATAACTGTGCTAGGGACAATCACTTCAGCATCTCATTAAAGGGCTCTAAGGACAAGTTACTGGAATCCAGCAAAAGGTGGTGTACGCATTATACACAGCCTGGATGGAACACGAAATGCAGCGAGGAGCGGGCAGGTCCTGCACCTCCTTGGGGGAAATTCCAGCTGCGTAGGTCCCGGGAGCCGGGCTGCCCGCTTGGGTGTGGGTGTTTTCCCGGCTCCCCCACGCTCGCCAGCCAGGGGGTCCGTGTGCACGCGTGGGCTGGGGATCCCGAGGAGCCACGGGGTGGGGAGTGACCCTGACTTGTCGGTCTACTTCTAGTCTCGCCCGGCACCATCAGAAACAGGTTCCTGGACAGCTTTTAAGGAACACAATCAACGCTACGGAAAGAAGTGCACGTCTGTTGTGGACACTTACACACACACACACACACACACACACACCGACGGGGAGACCAGCTCCAGGTTCCCAGCACACAAAAACTACTTGGGACACAAAGACCCTGGACACAAAACGGATTAAGCGCACAAGCGCGCGAGGCACACTCGGTGGGACACAAAAGGGCAAAGCACAACCACTTGACAATCGGGACGCCCCAGCCCACGTGGGGTCCCGGGCGGCCCCGCAGCCGCGCGCGCGCGC
>NW_004524668.1:10878420-10902503 GCF_000260255.1 Octodon degus
CGGCGGCTTCGCTCAGCCGGGAAAGGCGTGTCGCCTCCCGGGCAGAAGAGCCCTGCGCCCGGGGGTCTCCGCCCGGTGATCACCCCGAGCCTTGCCCCGCGGAACTCGCTCCCCAGGCCGGCTGGCGAGAAGACGGCGGTGCGTCGGGGCAGGATGATGCCCTGCTGGAGGGAGCCACGGCGCCCCGAGATGCCTCGCCTTGCACGCCTTGCACGCCCTGCACGCGGAGCCGTCCAGGACCCCGGAGCTGCGAGGAACCTGCTCTGGAGGTGAGGGAGCAAGATAAAGCCGAGAAGGACGTCGGGAGGAATCCACATGTAGTGGCCACCTGAGCCCTTATCCTAACTCCATGGAGGTGACCCAGTACGAAGGATGGACATCTATTAGGGAAGGTGTGCCTCTGATTTTTTCAAAAGACCGAATGAGTTCTTTTCTGTAACTAGGGTTCCGTTAAAGGAAACGTGACATCAACGTCAGGTTATAATCTTAGCAGAGAGGCGTGATGCTGTATGACATGGTCAGTTGTGGTGAACCAAGGAAGGTGACTTACTTCATCAGAGTCTGTATTGTCAAAGCACTAAATAGTGACAAGGTCAGCACAGAGCCTAATGGAAAAATCAAACCTCCGAGGCTTGCTGCCCCTCCCACTATTCATGGAAAAAGAGATGATAGATCTGGACAATATATGTGACTGTGTCACTAAAGTACTGTGTTGTGATGTCTTGTGAGGCAAGCAGATTGAGGCCACCCACAGAGCCAGGTGTGGAAGAGTGCAGAGTCCAGCAGAAAGCCTAGAGCTCACGGTAGTGTCCCGTGGGAGTCTGTGCCAGAAAGCTGAAGGGACACCCTGGAGGGTGAAGAACCAAGCTGGAAGCCAAGAGACAACGTCCAAGATGAAGACTGGCGACCTTCCAAAGCAGCAGAATGGAGCCTTCCTGCCTCCTTTCCCTTGTATGCCATCCAGGGAGCAAGCCTGTTGGGTGCTGTCACTCACATGGCTTCGGTTTCCAGTAGATCCCGTTATCCATTCCTAAAACGACTGCAATTTAGTTGGGTGTTTCTGACTCAAATTGATGTGATTAGTTAGCTATCACACACCCCTTACATAGACTAACACCTTTCAGCTTGGACTATGCATCAAAATCTGAGATATCTGTACAGTAAATGTCAGGGAAGGTTCCTCTATTCCTTCCACTATAAAAAAAAAAAAAAAGAAAAAGAACACATTGAAAAGAAAAGCTAATGTGGCACCTCTCAATAGAATGCATGTCAGAACTGAAATGTTGATAGCATCATGCCAAGAGAAGATTGGCAGAATACTCTGGTGTTACTCTAAAATGACTTGAATGTATTAGTTCCCTGGAGCTGCTGTTAAAATTTCCTATTTTATACCAACAGAAATGTATCCAAAATCAGCATTACTGGGCTAAACCCAAGGTACCAGAGGATCCATGCTCCCTCTGAAGGCTCTAGAGGTTTTAGGAGAGGTTTTCCTTCTCCCAACCTCTAGTGGCTGTCATGTTTTGGCCTGTGCTGCATCACTCTAGTGTTCAAGGCAAACATCGTCAAATCTCTTTCTGATGCATCTTTGAATCCCTTTTTATTCTGTATGTCGTCAAATTTCTTTTTGTCCTGTCTCAGTTGAATACATATGATTGCATTTGGGACCCAGCAGATAATCAGGATAACCTCCCATCCCGCAATCACATCTTGAGACACTCATTCCATATGAGGTAACTTGAAAATTCTGGGGCTTACGATGTGCTTGTGTTTGTAGACTGCTTTTTAGCCTGTCTCACTGCGTGTATTCTCAGCATTTCCAAACCACCCTCCAATCAACCATTGTATATATGTGTGTTATTTTTCTTGAACATGTTGGAATTATCCAACCCGTACTGTTCATCAGAGTAAATAATTATATGTTTTATATTGTAGCTATTTAATCAAAGCAGATGAAGATCAAGATACAGTGTAATTTAACAAATGCTCATCAGATTGGTATGCTAAATATTACTCCTTTTGCTCTTTGAAATGGTGAAGTGTATCTCAGGAGGATGAAGGAAGGAATTTAAGACGCCTTCATCACATCACAATGTACTTGTTGTCTACAGTGAAACTATACAGGTACACTTAACACAGCACATGGCCAGCTTGACCAGTTAGCCCAGTACTGGCCTTGCAGAGGACAGATGATACAGTCTTCATGGACCGTGACATCCCAAAACCAAGACTAGTTCTGGTATGTAGCAAACACCCCATAGATATTTTTTAATGGGAATAAAAAGAGACCCTTCTCTTTGGCTCTAGATGTGGATGGATTAAAGAAAGTATGTTGTGGACCAGACATTGTGTATTTAAAACATAGCATAGGATTATAATTGGAACCGCAGTGCTCCTGGCCAGCACAGTAGCTGGGTGCCAGCAGCACTGCTCCTGAAGAGATTAACGATTTTGTTACTGAGATTAAAGAATCTGTAATACAGTGAGAATATAAGCAGACTTAAAACGTCCTGCCTGGTGATAGTATTTACTGTCTGCTAGGTTCTGTTCTAAGTGTTTTCCATGGAGGACTTCAATCCTTCTTATAGCCCAGTCAGATACACATTAATCTCATGGTCAGCCGGGGAAACTGAAGCCAGAAGGGGCAACAGCTTGTTATCAAACTAGGTTTTGAGCCTGACATGTGCATGTGTGGACGCGCACACGTGTACACACACAGACACATACATGCTCACCTGAGAGCTGAACAAGGCACCAGAATGGGCAACCACACTACATATATGCCCTCAATGAGTCAGTCCTCCTTCGAGGTACTCAGTACGTGGGTAACTATTGGTAAGCATTTTGTTTGTTAATAACTGTTGAAGGAGGCCATTCTAACTTAATACTCTCCTTGGACTGTCAAGAGTATCAATTAAAACTCAGAGCTGGTCTGGCATGGGGATGCACACCTGTAATCTCAGCAAGCACTTGGGAGCCTGAGGCATGAGGATTGACACAACTTTGAGGCCAGCCTGGGCTACGTTGTGAGTTCAAATCCAGCCTAAACATTGTGAGATTTGCTTCAAAAGAAAAAAAGAAAAGAAAAACTTAGGCATGATCAGAGGAAGAAACCCAATATCTAAGGGTAACTACATCAAAATAAGTTCATCTTTTATTTAGATAACACATTACTGACCTTTAAAAAAAATTTTTTTTTAAGTGGAGTCCTTTTTCTCACAGCTACAAAATGTTTCATCGAGATCCAGTGGGTCTTCTAGGATTCTTCACCTTTCCCTTCTCATCTGCCACCCCTCCCTTTCCCGAACAAAGGATGACATGAGTAGCCATACCAGCCACCACTTGTACTCGGGGTTCTGGTTAGAAAGGAACAACTGAAGTTCAAAGATAGGCATTCTGGGGACAACAGCTACATCTGATTGTATAATAGGCACTTCAGGGCTGTCAAGTTTCATGAGAAAATGCATCCTTGAAAAGTTTAGCCAATTCTCAGCAATGATGAAACTTCACGCTAAGAAGGAGAAGGGGGTCATGTGTGCGCCACCCAGTCTATACTTAATACCACGTCCTCTTAACAGTCCTCATGTGGGTACCAACAGCTCTTGTTTGCAGATAAAGAAGCTAAAGCTGAAATTCAATGTTAAGAGACACAGCTGGTGGCAGCCAGAGGCAGATGCAAGGATTTCGCTGGTGTCAAAGTCTGCAGTGTCTGCTGTGCGTACAGCTTCTGCCCACGGAGATGTTGTCGGAGACAGGGACATCACTCCTGCCCTGTGGGAGCGTAGGATTCCGTGGAGGAGTCTGGATTTATGGAATCAGTTTAGAGGGAACACGGCGAGCCAAGAACTGCAGCCTCATGCTCCCAACATGCTCTGCAAGGGCTTGCTCCCCGCACTTTGTTTTTCAGTAGCACTTTTAAAAGGAAAGAAGCCAGGTGCCTTGGCACATTCATGTTAAGACCCAGCCATTCAAACGCTGTGACAAGAAGATTGCTGGAGCCCAAGAGCCTGGGGCCAAACTGCGTAATGTAGTAACACCCCCCCCTCAGAGAAACAGGGAGAAAGGAGACCATCTCCAAGATGTTAAGATATTTAACCAATTCAAATTTATGGTACCAAAAAACCCCTTCATTTTGTCCTATGAGAAAATCTAGAACACTGATCTAGAATTTTCCATTATACTCCTCATCTCATATTCTTTTTTAGAACAAAACATATTAATAAATCAAATAACAGCTTCAGCCTCCCATACAAATGTCCCTAAGTAGCATTCCCTCCTGTTTCAGAAATGCCAGTGTGATAAACTTAAAAGCTGATACAGTGTGTGCCCGAGAATACAAAGGGAAGTTTTGTCTCCTTCCTTGAAGGCAAAATTAATTCACTAATACACCACCGTGAGAGCATGAATAAAACATATAGGTTGGCAACAAAGGCATTAAGTGGAAATATTTTTCAGCAGGAAATGGCAGCAGGGTGAAAAGGAATAGAAGATAAATCAGGTAGAGAAGCACACAGGCTGCCAGGAGGCGGTAACACATGAAATCTCACATGTCTCCTCAGATTGGATGCTGCAGTGTGTTCCTGCAGAGGCGTGACTGCAGACAGGATGGCCCATCTCACCTCTCCGTGTGTCACTCACTCATCCTGGGTGGAAATCATCTCTACCCAGAGGCCCTGTTTCCGCAAAGCCATCGTGACACCCCATGTTCTGGAAACGCTGGGCTGCTTTTCTTCAGCATGCCTTGTGGCTAGGATCCACTGTCTGCCTTCTCTTTGTATCCAGATTCTCCTTTTCTTTGGCACCAGCCTTTGCACGCAGTCTTCCTGCCTTGTATTACTTTCTCATGGCTGCCATAGCAACCTTCAGTGTCACAAATACGGTGGGTTAAAAACAACAAGAATGTATTCTTGCAGTTCCAAAGGTATTGGCGGAGTGAGTCCCTTCTAAAGGCACTGAGGGAGAATCTGTTCCTCGGCGCCCTTCTAGGTTCCTGGAGATTCCTGTTTAGCTTGGCATTCGTTGGCTTATAGATACATCACTTCAACTGCCTTTGTCTTCACTGACCTTATAATAATACCAGTGGTTGGATTTCAGGCCCATCCCAAACCAGCAGGTCCTAAACTTATTTCACCTAAAAAGACACTATTTCAAAATAAGGTCACCTTCTGAGGTTCTGGCGGATGTGGATTTGGAGGGGCCACTAACCAACATATGTAGCAGGACAGGCCACATTAGTCATTTCCTCTCTATCAATCCTAGCGTAAGCCCAATCAGCGAGTGTCCATAATCTGTGTGCTCTGTCCCACTGCAGCCTAATTCTGAATGGATACATGTTAAATCCCCTATGTATCCTAAGCTCCATGAGTGTAAACACTACCATCTAACACATCTGTTATCTAATCAACTAGGCACAAGTCTTCCCTCAATCAATACTGCTGATTATTAAGGACTACATGAATAAAGATTAAAAAGACTAGAGTGTCTCTCGACCAGAAACACATTTGCCATAGCTAAGCAAGGACTCCGGGTCCAGGCTTTGGACTCACCTTTCTTCCAGTGCCTTCAGGTTCCTCCTCCACACCTCCCAGAGGATTTAAACCCTGTTGCCATCATAATCCTTTTCCAGAGCTAAGAGGCAAAGTCGGAAGGCATGTGGCCTTCCTTACGTGCATGTGAGCATAAGGCAACCATACATGTGTCGCAGCCCACACAACACCTGCCAATACCTGCCAGGGCTATGACACTTAAGATGGGCTCATACATATCCTAACCAAGCTGTATGAGGCTCTATTTGAAACAGCCTTGTCCAAGTGATTGCTGAGTTAGTTGATACATTGTGTCACCTTGGCTGAATCAGCTCAGGCAGTTCTCAGCGTGGGGGGCTAACCCTGCAGGTGGGCAGGGCCCAGGAACTGAGGAAAGATTCCTGCCCCCCTGCCCTGCTTCCGTGGAGAGTCCCAGAATTTGGAGGAGCTTGACCTTTACAGCTGCCCACTTTGGAGGAGCTCTGATCTTCACTGTGGAGCGCTGATCTTCGCAGTCAGCACAGAAGGAAGAGAGAGGGTTGATGGACGCCGCCGCAGCTGCTGCTCCTCCTCTGCTCTTCATTGTTTTCTGCCGCATGAACTGCTGTCATTTACCTTGGAGCCAGCGGAATATGGACTGAACCCTCCAGTAACTGTGAGCTAAGTAAAGCTTTCCTTCCTTCATTTTGAGTGTGGGGTATTTGTCCCAGCAAGGAGTAAACAGTAACTAAGACACTAACTTTAACTAATGGTCCTGTAATAATTCCCAACTGGGTGAGATTTTGCCGCTAACGGAGCATTTTGACACTTGCATCGTCATTGAGTAGAAGACTGCTGGCCTCTAGAGAGTGGAGGCCAGAGAGGTTGCTAAACGTTCTACTGTGTGTAGAGTAACCCCTTGCACAAAAAGGATTATTCAGCCCCAAACACCAACCCTGCAGTTAAACACTGCTATAGATTATACTGCATTTGATTTTGCATTTTCTCCTTTAGACATTTTTTCTGCTCCCTTGGCATATGGAACACGGACTCAGCCACAAAAAAGAATCTCTCTCCCTTTTCTATCCCTTCCCCCACCCATCAGCATTTTCATTTTTCCCTTAATTGCTTTTCCCCTTCATGAGCTTTTCATATTTTAGATATATTGTATGCCTCTCTGTGTAGTATGTATTAATATTTTTGCTTTATGTACTGGTGAAACATGGGTATAGTTACTAGATGATAAAGTATTTAGTAGGAAATCAACTGATCTTTTGTATAAGAGTATAAAGAGATTGTTTTTAAATTGTGGGGTTAAGAGTGTGGCTCGGTGATGGAGCACTTGGCTAGCCTATGTGAAGATAGGGGTTGAATCCTCAGTACCACCACCTCCAAAAAAACAAAAAAAGTGACAAAATACATCTAAAGGAAATTTTATAGTCAAAACCATGTTTAAAGATCTAAGTTCAGTGGCATTCACCATTGTACAACCATCACCACCACTTATCTCTAGAACTCTTTATTACACAAATCAAACTATATGCCCATTAAACAATAGCTTCCCCGTCCCCACTCCTGCTCTTGGAGGATCCTTTATGCTCTATAAATTTGACTTCTCAAGGTATCTCAAATAAGCAGAATCATGCAGTATGTATCTACTGGTGACAGGCTTATTCAGCTTCGCATAAACCTCTAAAGTTCATCAATGTTATAGTATACATCTAATCTCTAATTTTTAAGGCTGAACAATCTATTGTATATGCATTTTGTTTCTCTGTTCATATTTCTTTGGAGCCTTGAGCTCCTAGGAACATTATGACTATTTATCATATTTCTGTTACGAACATACGTGGACATCTCTCTTTGAAACCTGCTTTCAATTCTTTTGAGTCTATACCCAAAAGTGAAATTGCTACATCATATGGTCATTCTATTTTTAATTATTTGAGGAACCACCAGACTGTTTTCTATAGGGGCTGTGCAATTTTTCCGTTTCCACCAATGCTGCACAACACTGTCCTTCTCTACATCTCCAATAACATTTAAATTTTTCTCAATAGTGACAGAGCTAAAAGGGTGTGAAGTAATAGTTCTCAGTGGCCTCGATTTGCATTTCACTAGTGTTCAGTGGTGTCAACATCTTTTCATCTCCTTGCTAATCATTTGTTTCTTTTTAAATAGGACAGTTTCTATAATTAATACATTGCACATTGTTATCTTCTTAGTGGTTATCCATAGTACAAGATGCAGGCAGAATAGCCTGTCCATTCTTGCTAATCATTTGTAGCTCTTGTTTGAGAGATGTATATTCAGAGGCTCTTGCTCATATTTTAATTGAGTTATTGTTTATTTGTCAGGGTGTTTTTTGTTTCTTGGTTTTTTTTGGGGGGGCGGTTTGTTTTTGTTTTTTTGGTTTTTTTTTTTTTTTTTTTTTTTTTTTTGTAGAACCAAGGATTGAACTCAGGCCCTTGCACTTGCCAGGGAAGCGCCTATTCTACTGAGCCATCTCCCCAGCCCCTGTTGGGTTTTTCTAATGTTAAGGAGCTTAGTGACTTAATTTACAAATGTCTTCTGCCTTTTCATGGATTGCCTTTCCGTGCTGTGATTTTGTCCTTTGACACACAGATTATAATTTTCATGTGGTCCAGTGTCTGTTTTTTCTTATGTTGTCTGTGATTTGGCTTGGTATTGTAGCCAAGAAATCACTGCTAAATCCAACATCAGGAAACATTAAGAGGGGTTTTGGTTTTTGAGGGTGTCTGGGGTGGTGAGCTTTTCTGTTTAGGTCTTGGAGTTGATTTTTGTATCTGGGGTCTGCAAGCAGATGCCCAGTTTTTCCATGCCATTTGTCCCAAAGATAGTCTTTCCCCACTGAATGATGTTGGTACCTTTGTTGAAAATTATTTGATCACATATGGAAGGACTGATTTCTGGCTTATAAACCGTTTTCAAATGTAAATTTCACTTATGTTTCTTTTTTAAAGTATCTTTGAAAAGCTGTATCTATTAAAAGCATTTTCAAAAATCTTTTGGTGCTTAGCTTTTATTATGAGAATTTATAGTCAGAAATTACCATATTTTACAGTGAAGATTTTTGTACTCCTCCCCTCAAAAACGAGTGGTTCTTCCAGTGGAAGTGTGTGAATTCTGGTTAGTAGCATTGCAGTTGCTAGGGATATTGTTCAGGGCTCAGGAATGCGCTTAAGCATGTAGAAAGTCTGGGTTTAAGCCCAGCACCAAAAAATGAATAAAATAAAGTAAGTGAATGTGTGATTAAATAAAGTTATGATTAAGAGAGAAAAGGTTGATTAAAGCAAATATTGTATACATTTGGTCAAAATAGGGGTGATATAGTATTGTTTATTTATATTACGTCATTTCCCCCAGTTACTTCCCTCCCCTGGAACTGGGGATTGAACTCAGGCCCTTAGACTTGCCAGGCAACTGCTTATTCTACTGAGCCATCTCCCCAGCGCCCTCCCCAATTACTTTTAATACTGATCATTGTCCATGTGAACTGGCTCTCCTTGATGAGCTCTTATAGCAGTGTGCTTAGCAAAGCCAGAAAGGCTGCCTGCTGAGCAACCAACCAGCAGTCCCTAGCATGTGGGGGAAAACAACACTTCATTTCCCCAGACTGTGGTTACCTGGTTGAAAACTATCAGGCTCCGTTCACGCCAGAGAGAGACCCCAGCCCTCTCCATATGTGCACCTTGCCACCACATGCAGCGATGGCACCGTGGAAGGCTGAAGATTACTACTAGTCTTTTAATGTATTCTACTCCAAGAGCAAATGTCAAAAAAAATGAACTAGCAAGACTGAAGCCTCATTAATACGCTCTTACGCCAGTCAGGATTATGTCTACTTTCAGAGAGTCAGATGAAAGAAGAGGAAACAGCCGCCATGGGCAATGATTATCAAACTCTCCTTCTTCTGACATGATTAAAATTAGCAGTAGGCACTCTTAACAGTTATTATTTATTTGCCATGTCACATCACAAATCACAACATCTCAACTACTTTTTGTGAATGATCGTGATACAGTATTATGACGGTAGCTACAGGAGAGCAAACAAGTATCTCAGTAGGAGATAAAGTAATGTTTTATGTAAGATTATAAAGGGCGTTTCAGTGTAGAATTGATACCTGAGTTTCTTTTTAGACTAGTCCATCTTTGAACACCTTTTGGTGTTTTGGTTTTGGTTTTAAGAATTTGTATGGGCTGAGTGTGTTGGTACACGCCTATAATCCCGACACAAGCCTATAATCCCGGCCCTGGGGAGGCTGAGGCAGAAGGCTCACTGTGAGTTTGAAGCTGGCCTCAGCTACAAAGTGAGTTCGAGGCCAGCATGAGTTGCGTAGTGAGACCCTGTATCAAGAACAAAAAGACAAACAAAATTGTATGACCTTCATTTGAGCTATTCTTCTAAGTGTTGTACCAAATAAATAAATAATTTTGAAAAAGGATACATTTGACACTTGTGGGCAAATGGATACTTCTTCAGACAGTAACATTAAGTGAAATGAATCAGACACACAAGGTTAAATATCATGTGATTTTTCTTACATGAAGAACCTAAAATATAAATGAGTTAAAGAACAGAATAAAAAGTACAGAACAGGAAATAGGAAGCTAGAAGTCATGCAAATATACAGGAAATGAATGGAGGAGAGGGGAAGGGGAAGTAAAAAGAATTGAGATGTACTATGTCCCTGTATCAACTCCCCACAATGAATGGAAGCAGTAGTCAAGCATGTACTAATTAAAAATTTAAAAATTAAATATTTGTATGACCAATTAATACAAATGCTACAGGGCTGGGGAGATGGATCAGTGGAATAAGCACTTCCCTGGCAAGTGCAAGAGCCTGAGTTCAATCCCCAGTTCTGGAAAAAAAAAATGCTACAAATACTTAATAATGACAACTGGCTAGGCATGATGGTACATGCCTGTAACCACAGCCCTTAGGAAGCTGAGGCTGTAGAAACTCTGTACGTTCTAGGCCATCCTGGGCCACATACTGAGTTCAGGGCTAACCTGAACTACATAGCAAGACCCTGTCTCAAAAAACCAAACAAAATGACAACTAGCACCTCTGGGCCGGATTTATATTATATCTATAAAAATTACAGAGCTAGAAGAAACACCAGTTATCCTTCCTAGTTAAAAAATCTATTGTTCTATTATAAGCTACCCCAGGCCAGTTTCCTAATTGAAAACTAGAACTAGCTATAATTGCCAGTGAGAAGCAGCATGAGTTAGAAAGGGGCTGTCTTCTATTTTATGAGAATTTACTCTAAAGAGTAATTTGTTAAGCATTCTTTTTTTAAACTTCTGGTAATTTTAAAAAACAATTAACATTATTTAAGTAAAATTGTATGGTATGACCTTTTCTTACTGGCAACATATGGGGAAATGCAAAACGAAGAAAACCACAGTATTATGCAACTCAGCCCTTACATCATCTCGTGAAAGGTGCAATTTGGGCCACCTTGGCAGTTACATACGATGTTGTCTCACTGGCAAATACCAGCCTCGGGATGGATCTGGATCCCACACTGCTAAGTGAAATGAACCAGACCAGAAGGGTAAATATTGTGCCTGAGATATAGTTCAGCAGCATAAGCACTTGCCTGGCAAGCACAAGGTCCTGAGTTTGATCTCCAGTACTGCAACAAAGAAAGGATAAACATTGCTATGAAGTTAGAAATCCCAAACATGAACAACTTAGCAAAAATGGAAGAGAGGTGGCAGGAAGCAGGGAGGTAGATTTTGTGGAGATAGGAAGGGGGTCTGAGGAAGGCAGGAGAGGAGGCTGGGAAGAAGAAATAAAAATTATACAGAGGCAGTGTGTATATATGTACCAGTTCTCCATAATGAATGTAATTATTGTGTACCATAAAGACATACCAACAATAAGATCAGGGCCGGGGAGATAGCTCAGCAGCTTAAGTGCCTGCCTGGAAATCCCAAGGTCCTAAATTCAATCCCCAGTACAGAGGGAGAAGGAGAAGGAGAAAGAAAGGGGGAGGGGAGCGGGAAGGGAGGGAGATGGGGGAAGGGAGGGGGCAGGGGAAGGGAGGGGGACGGGGGAGATGGAGAGGGAGAGAGAGGAGAGAAGAGAGAAGAGAGAGGAGAGAGGAGAGAGGAGAGAGGAGAGAGAAACGGATTGCAGTGAGACTGATGGATCCCTACAGCGTGCCTGTAATCCCAGTGCTTAGAAGGCTGGGAACAGGAGGATCCTACAAGTCCGATCTGTGTAGTGAGACCCTGTAGACCCTGTACTAAATACATTTTAGTACAAAATGATCAAACACATGTATGGGAATATATAAACTATGCATATGAATATTCATAAATGAATAACCAAATCAAATCATCATACAAACTCTAATATGAAATAGGCAAGCATATTAATCCTATGCAAAATAACTAATATATTGCCTATATCTAAAAGTCACTATTCTATTCAGAGAAGAAGATGACCACTTATAACTTTTGGGGGAGTGGAACATAGCACCTCTTGCTTGCTAGGTAAGTGCTCTACCCCTGAGCTACATCTCCAGCTCAAAATCTTCTTAATTCAAAAAAGTGGCACACATTGTTCCCTTAGTTGGAACATTACTGAATAATAGAACAAAGTTGGCTTGAAAGTGGAAAAACATGCTGTAGACCTGTAATGTATATTTTAATAAGGAGTTACAATTCTGAAAGCAAAAGTATCATTATAAGAATGATATGCATGAGACTAATTTTGTAAAGGTGCCTTAATCCTTGCTAGATTCATTGAATTTTTTTTTTTTTTTTTACTGAGACAGGTTCTCAGTCTGTAATTCAGGCTGAATTTGAACTTACTATGTAGCCCAGACTGGACTCAAACTTCTGATTATGCTGCCTCAGATTTCCAAGTGCTGGAATTAGAAGCATGTACTGCCAGCCTAGCTTCACTGAACCTTTTCTATTAAGAACTCTAAACTGGCCAGGGAGATAGCTCAGTACAATAAGCACTTGCCTGGCAAGTGCAATGCCCTGAGTTCATTCCCTGGTTCCACCAAAAACAAAACAAACAAACAAAAAAAGAACTCTAAGCTAGGGTAGGGAGATAGGTCAGCAGCTTAAGTGCCTGCCTGGCAAGTGCAAGGTTCTGAGTTTGAACCCCAGCACAAAAAAAAAAAAAAAAAAAAAAAAAACCTCTGAGCTTATGTATAAAGGAATAATCAGGGATACGTTCATATGGCTTTCAGTGTCACCATTTCATTCATAAAATTGTAATGTCTGCTACAAATGTCTGCAATATGGCAGGGTAAAAATAGAGAAAAAGAGCAAAGTACTACACTTGATGGGAGCCAAAAGGCTAAGAAATAATGGGAAGTGAATCAAGCAAAGCAGCGAAAAGAGGTGAGCGCAACCGGAGTTTATACAACAGCGTCCTTATGACCTAAACAGTATTAAGGCCCCTTTGTCTTGTATTATATCGACAAGCTGGGGCAGAACAACAAAACAGAGCAAAAAAAGCAGTTTTGCAAGGTGTCAACATTAAAAGGACATCAAGATTGTACAAGTCAGGGTCCTCCAGAGAAACAGGATCTGTGTGAGAGGGGGTAAATTGCAACAAATTGGTTTCTGTGTTCGTAGAGGCTGACAAGTCCAAGGTCCTCCGTGTGGACAGCAGAGGGCTTTGAACATCTAGAAGATCTAGGGCTGGCCAAATAGCTCAGTGGATTAAAGCACCTGCAAGCAGGCGCAGGGGCCTGGGGTTCTATCCCTGGGCCTGCCCTGCTGGTCCCACCCCCAGGGCGCACTGAGACAGCAATTGAGACAGGGCGTGGTGGCACGAGCTGGTAATCCTAGCTCTTGGGAGGCTGTAAACAGGAGAATCACTATGAGTCTGATCTAGTAGGGAGATCCTGAACACCCTGTAGACCCTCCTCTAAAATACAGGGGGAAAAAATGTAGATTTTAGGATCTAGTAGAGCCAGTGTTCCAATTCCGTGGTGCGGATGGAGTCTGGTGGCAGTAGGCTGGGTGACTCTGGGGTTATTGTTCTATTCAGGACAATTTTTTAATCCAAAGTTCACTGATTTAAATATTAATCTCATCCTGAAATATCCTTCATGCGGAGACATAATAGGAACCTCAAAAAGGATATAATAATACTCTTAAGTGGCACCTGATATCATTTGTTTCTGTATCAGGGGCCACATTTGACAATGAAGCTTTTCACAGATCTCTAATATTCTCCCTGAAAAGGGCAGTGCAGCCAAGTCTTGACCCAAACAGTATTTAGGCCAAGTCTTTGGTATTTGACTGCATTTTGTCTTTCTACGAAGCGAATTTCTGAGTGAAAGCACAGGTGCTGTGGCCCCGGCCTGTAGTTCCAGCTACTCTGGAAGCTGAAGAGGAAAGATTTTCTTGAGTGGCGCAGAAGCTTGAGACTATCCTGGCCACATAGGCAGGCCCTGAGACTATCCTGGCCACATAGGCAGGCCCTGAGACTATCCTGGCCACATAGGCAGGCCCTGAGACTATCCTGGCCACATAGGCAGGCCCTGACTCCAACAAACCAAACCAGAATACTTTGTGAAACATCTGTAACTACAGAGGAGGCAAAGGCTGGAGGATCACAACTTCAAAGTTAACCCCGGCAGTATAGCAAGTCTGAGTCAGAAAGGGAAAAAGAGAGAACACTTTTTATGAAGGAGAAAAAAATACATTAAGGCAAAGATGCACTTGATGATGTTTACATATCTTTTCACATTTTCATGTTTTTAAGTGCAGATGAATGCATGGCATTCAGACAAGCCTTGACATGAGGTTGAGGAGACATTTTGTAATTGCTTCAATAATATTTTACAACATAAACTATTTTTTTTTTTTTTTACTATTTTGAAATTTCTGGAGGAAGCTACGTTCTAGCATGCAGGTGCCTGTGTGCAAGCTGTCACACATTCACACACATTTACTGAGTGGAAGCTTCATTACATTTAGGACGCGAGCCGTGAGATAACTCAGTGGACTAAGTGCCTGCTTTGGCAAGCACAGGGACCAGGGTTAGATCCCGGATCGTGCATAGCACGCTGGCCCTGCTGTCAGGGCGAGCTGAGCCAGCAGTGGAGTCTGGCCAGGTATGGTGGTGCACACCTGTAATCCCAGCGCTGGGGAGGCAGAAAACAAGACAGTCACCGCTAGTCCGATCTGCGTAGTGAGACCCTGTACCAAATACATAAAAATTTAAAAAAAAAAATAGAAGGATAGACTGGAGATTTATATAGGTCAATAGATGCAACTTGAGACCATACTTGCTTACTTTCTTTTCTTTCTTTCTTTCTTTCTTTCTTTCTTTCTTTCTTTCTTTCTTTCTTTCTTTCTTTCTTTCTTTCTCTCTCTCTTTCTTTCTTTCTTCCTTTCTTTCTTTCTTTCTGTTTTAGGGAAGGATCTACAAGGTGTTCAGGGTCTCACTACTAGATTGGACTCGTGGTTATCTGCCTGATTACAGCCGCCCAAGAGCTGAGTTTACAGGCTCGCCCCACCACGCCCAGTCTCAATTGCTGTTTCAGCGTACCTCGGGAGCAGGGCTGGCATAGCAGGCCCCGGGAACCAAACTCCTGGACCCTGGGCCTGCTTATAGGTGCTTTAATCCACTGAGCTATTGCTCTGGCCCTTAAAGACCATTTTTCTCCTGGACAACATTTTTTCTATGAAGTCTTTACTACAAACAGAATGCGATGTTTTCTTTCAACTTTAAATCCTTTATTTTTATCGCACTGTTCATCAGATGAATTGTTACCTGAATTGAGCCAGACTTGTGGGGGAAAAAGTTGTTACTTAAATCACTAAATTGACTAGGTGCCAGTGTGCGGCTTAGGTAGTCAGATTCATTCATTAATCCAGAGTGGATTTATGGTGTAGCTTTGGGAGGGTTGGGAGATTTACCATGATTGTGGCAGACCTTGACCTTCATGGGATCGAGAGTTACACTCAGCTGATGAAGCACAGTCTCTTCTGCCTGGAAGTCAAGGCCCTGTCTGCTGTCACATTCACCCACCTTTCGATTTCATCTACTCCAGTGTCCCTGGCTCACCCTAACTTCCGGGTCTCCTAGAAAGCCTCTCTCCTGCGTGTTCACGTGTTCAGACCCCCTCACTCTTGTGCCCCCTGTCCTCCCGCCTCTTTAGGAGCCACACCCTGATCTCTGCCCATCCCACAATGAGGAGCAGTCTCTCCCATCTCTCTACTCCCTGTACTTCCCAGAGCACCTTGGTTCTCTTTGGTGGCATCTAGAACTTCCCCTCTAGGCTCCTAATGACCCAGAACAGATGCCAAGGCCATGCTCCATCCCTCTCTTCCTACCTGTCACAGCACCCTGCATGGATTAAATCCTGCTTATTTTGTCCTGTTTTTCCTTAACTATTAAAGGATCTGGTTAACGTATCTAAAACCTTATGTGGTAGTCTAGATCCATGACCTTGAACTTAAAGGATATGGTGTATCCTCAGGTTCTTAGGCTCTGTCTACTCCACGCACACCCAGTCTTCAGGCGGCCACCCAGATCTTTGTGTTCCTTTTGTACAGAGATCCATCCCTCCTAGGCCCTTTCCCTTACATCTGAAGCCAGCTCCTTCTCTGATGTTCTCCTGGCCACCCCGTTCTCTCTTCACAGATCTGCCCCACTTCTCTGTTCCTCTCAGCTTCTTGCACATCCAGATAACCTGAGTTATAGTTCACACCCCCCTCAAGTGTGCACAGACTTGAATTACTTCGGCCCTGTTGTTGCTCTTCATAATGTCCCACCTTCGCTCCCTGCTTTCTAAAAACACCCTCAGCCTCTACAATTCAACTTCCTGCCTTCTTCAGGAAGCCTTCCCTGACCTCCCTGGTTGAAGCTTTCCTTCTGTACCCTGTCATCCCTCTCTTTTTTGTGATCACACTTACATCTTATTATTTGGTCCATGCCAGTTGGCCCCAGGAGACCATTAGCTGGTTGCATGAGATAGGGATTGTGTCTTATTCACTTCTGTAATATTGAGAGGTGCTCCAGAATTGTGGGTCAGCTTTGAATGCTCCTCTTACTTCTGGCTTTGAACTCTACTTCTGTCACCTACTACTGTGCGACCTTGGACAGGCCACTGGCCCTTGCTAGCCCTCACTTCACATCGGTGATAATTCCAAAGGTATGACAATAGTAATACTTGTCTCCTCAAGAGGAAATGGAGTTTGAGCTTTTGTACATAAAGCACTGGTCCTTTGTCTCTGTCACATAATGGGGACATGACCATTAAAGAGGGAGGGAGTTCATAGCTGCTCTGATCTGCCATAGCAGGTGCTGACATACGCATATGGAATGAGTGAGAAACGGAGCTTTGAGGTCAGCGCATTGTGAACATTGCATCTCCTTAAATATAAAATCTTTTTCTTTAATGTAGACTCAGAAGCCAAAGTAAACTGAGACAAGCTTGCCAAGGTAATACAAACGGATGAGGGTATTGCACTATTGTCATTTCTCCTCACATTTCACAAAAGAACTCTATTTTAAAGTAAAACTTTTTAAAAAGATACAGAGTAACGATCCCTCAGCCCTGCCCATTTGGTCCTCTTGATTTCATCCTCTTGTCTGCTTTTGGAATTAAATTTGAATTCAGAGTACCAAGACAGACAAACTTGGGAAGAAGTTAGGGTCTTTAGGATTTACGGCACTAACTGTGAATACTAGGTGTGGGTTTCTGTTTTTTTTTTTTTTTTTAATTTTAAAAAGAATAAAACTTTAAAATGTAAAAAAATTATCATTCAAACATTTTCTAAACGAGACAATGAGAAATTAAGAATGGTTGTCATATGGAATATTATTATCTTCAGAGTTGTTGTTTAGACTACCAGCTATATGCATGCAAAATTGATCAAACAATGAAGTATTCTTTCTTTTAATAAACCAATAAAACGAATAGTACAATTATGTTAGATAATATCCATGTCTCCCTTCCTTCTTTATTTTGTCCTTTCCCTAACCCCAGTTGCTCTTTCCTTTCCAGCACTTTCTTTCCATTTCACAGTATCTGTTGTGCTTGTGACATTTTATTTACTCCTTCACGTTCTTGTGTTAGGGAGACAATCTGAGGTTCACACATGTGAATCTGACTGGTTTCACTTCTGAGTATGGTCTCTAGTTGCATCCATTGACCTATAAAAGCCTGAAGATGTCTTTCTTTAGAACTGAGTAATATCCCATTGTATGAAAATACTGCATCTTTATTTGATTCTGAGATTCTTTGGTTGAGGGGAATTTAGGTTGTTTTCAAGATTTTGCTAAGACAAATTGTGCTGCCGTGAACATGGGTGAAAATATATCACTGTGATGTGATGTTTTCAGTTCTTCTGGAAAAATATCCAGAAAGGGAATAGCTGGCTTGAATGGAACTTCTAATCTTAGTTTTTTGAGGAAACTCTACCCTGATTTCATAGTGGTTGCACCAGTCTACGTTCCTGCCAGCAATGGAGAAGGGTTCCTTTCTCCCCCACAACCCTACCAGCATTTGTTATTGGATCATTTCTTGGTGACAGCCATTCTTTCTGGGGTGAGATGGAATTTCTGTGTTGTTTTAATTTGCATTTCTCTAATAGCCAATGATGTTGAATAGTTTTCCATATATTTATTTTCCATTTGTATTTCTTCATCCTAAGAAGAATGCATATTCATCTCAGATGCCTTTGTTTTTGTTTTTTTGATTGGACCTTTGAATTTTTGGGGACCTGATTATTTTTCCCCCTGTATTTAGGACAGGGTCTCACCATATAGATTGGACTCATAGTGATTCATCTGTTTTCAACCTCCCAAGCGCTGGGATTACAGGCATACACCACCATGCCCAGTCTCAGTCACCGTCTTAGGGCACCCCAGGAGTGGGCCAGTGTGGCATGCCAGGGATTGATCCCCAGCCACTGTGCTCTGTCTAAGTAGGCACATTAGTCCACTGAGCTATCAGGCCAGTCCTGGGGACCTGATTTTTAAAATTTTTACATGTTCTTGATGGAAGTCCTTTGTCTAAAGACAGGTGGTTTTTCCCAATTGAGGGGCTTTCTTTTCAGTCAGTTGGTGATTTCTTTTGATGTGCAAAATATTTTCAGTAAGATAAGATCCCAGCTGTTGACTCTTTGAAATATTTCCCATGTAGCTTGGTATTTGTTCATGAACTTTCTGCCTATTCAAGATTTCCACCAATTTTCTCTTCCAGTAAATTTAGGATTTCTGTTTTAGTATTTAGACTTTTGATCCATTTAGACTGTAGTTTACTACATGAATCTAGTTTTAGTCTTCAGCATGTAGACAGCTAATTTTTCCAGCACCACTTATTAAAGAGGCTATCTTTCTTCCAGTGAGCATGTCTGGCCCTTTTGTCAAAGATATGGTGGATGAGTGTGTTTATAGTAGTGTCTGCATCTTTTAATCTGTTCCACTGCCCCTCAGGTCCAGTTTTTTTTTTTTTTGCCAGTGCCATACTGATTTTATCTTAGTAGTTCTGTAGTATAATTTCAAGTCAGGGATTATAATGCCTTCTGCTTTACTTCTGTTGCCCCAGATTCCTTTTGTTATTCTAAGTCTCTTCTGGCTCCATGTGAATTTTAAGAGTGTTTTCTCAATATCTGTGAAGTATACTAATGTTATTTTAATTGAGATTGCATTGAATTTGTATAAAAGTTTTGAGTGTATGGTCATTTTCACAATACTGGTTCTTCCTATTCATAACAAGCAATATTTTCCCATTTTCTGAAATCCTCCTTGATCTCTTTTCTCAGAATATTGTAATTTTTACTGTACAGATCTTTTACTTCTTCAGATTGATTCCTGTTTCATTTTTTTGGATGCTATTGTGAAGGGTGTGATTTCCCTAATTTATCTCTCAGTGAGTTTGTTGTTTGTGTACAGGAATGCTATTAATTTTTGAGTGCTGACTTTGTATCTAGCAATGCTACTGAATCTGGTTATTAAACCTACAAGTCTTTTGGTGGAGTGTTTGGGGTCTTCTATGGAGAGCATCATGTCATTGGCAAGTAATGATAATTTCACCTCTTCCTTCCAAATCCTTATTCCTTTTGTTTCACTCTCTTGTCTAATTTCTCTGGCTAGTGTTTCCAAAACTATATTAAACAGAAATGGTGATAATGGGTGACCTTGTCTTGCTCTTGAAAGATTATAAGTTTTGTTCATGTAGTATGATGTTGGCTGTTTGCTTGTCATAGGTGTCTTTCATCAGGTTGAGGTAAAGATCATCTATTCCAATTTTCTGTAGTTTTTATCATGAATGAGTCCTGGACTTTGTCAAAAATCTTTTTCTGCATCTATTGAGATGATCATGTGGTTTTTGATTTTGTATCTGTTGATGTGGTGTATTACAGTTATGTATATGCATATACTGAATCATACTTGAATTGCTGGGATGAGTCCCACTTGGTCATGGTATATAATCTTGATGATTTGTTGCATTCTTCTTGCTGGTATTTCACTGAGGATTTTTGCATCTATGCTCATTGGGGAGATTGGCCTGTAGTTCTCTTTTTTGGTTGGGTTTTTCTCTGGTTTGGGTATCAGGGTGATACTGTAGTCCTTCACAGTTTCACAGTTTGCCTTTCATGGACTCACTGTTCCATGGGTTTTCAAAAATTATGAACCTAAATTATTTTTTAAATAACAACTTGTAGCCAAAATTTTAATCCTAAAGAGTCTCACAAAACGTATTACAAATGACAGCATGAAAAAAATCTTGCACAGTAACACAAAAAGTTCAGCTCTACAATGTACCGTTAAATTGGTAGGATGGGGGCCGGGGAGATGGCTCAGTAGAATAAGTGCTTCCCTGGCAAGCACAAGGGCCTGAGTTCAATCCCCGGTTCCACCAAAAATAAATAAATAAATAAATAAATAAATACAAATAAATAAATAAATAAAATAAACTGGTAGGACGTTGACTCTTTGAAATCTCTGGTTTCTGAATAAAAATACCAACAGCTATGTGCTTGTACACAGCATCAGAGACGGAACATTTGTGACCTAGCAAAGGTAAACTCTCTTGAAATTTACCTACTTCTATACCAACCGAGCAACCTTTCCTCAGGATAAAGACCAGTTCCATTTTTAAAACCATGCTCACCTCATTTTGCTTGTGGCCTTAATCTGTACCTGGTGGTACATTTGTACACTATTATCTCAGCTTTGAAACAGGTCTTATTCAATTTTGTCAGTTTTGTTTCTATGACATTGGAACATCACACTTTAGGCAGAGTTCAGAGGTTTATTTTTGGTCTGTGCAAGACTAAAGTTCAAAGCAAATTTAATTTTGCTTAAGGGAACACTGTAAAGTAACAATTCTTGGTATTACCTGCCTCCTGTGATCCATCTCAAGCCAGAGAGAATTACATTGTTGTGTCACTATTCTAAGACACAAGGATGAACAGCTAAAACATCTTAAAAATGCATCAAGCTTATCAAGTCTCAAGTGAAACTGGAATTTTCTGGACATACTCCCATCAGTGAAGTTAATTCCTGTACACCATTACTCCTGAAAACTGAATGTCTGTTTCCTTTAATTTGGCCTAGATTGGCTGTGAGAGCAAGAGAAAAATTGGGATGGTTTGATTTCTCTCCCTAGACAGTTGCTATGTTTGTGTCTACTTGTCCCCCCAAAGCCTCATGCAGTCATGGGGTGGGGACTTCTAGAGTTCGAGATTAACTCATGATCCCCTGGGATTATGGATCTTAGTACTGCTGGGATTGTGGGTGTGAGTACTTCCCCCAGCGTAAGGCAGATAGCCTGAATATAATATAAGAGAGACAGAGACAGACATTCTTTGTTGGCATTCTTGCTTGTTGCCATTGTCGCTGCTACTCCTCCCTTGGCTCATCTTGCTCTTTGCTGCCCCCATGAACTGCTGTTCTCTGCCCTGTGCCACTCTGCCTTGGAGCCAGCTTAGTGTAGACTGAAATCTCCATTAACTGGGAGCTAAATAAACCTTTCCTTCCTTCATTTTGGGTGTCAGGTATTTTCCCAGCAACGAGAGAAGAAAAATTACGTAGGTTTACGAGTTTAGAAAATGGCTAAGAACATTAGAAGTATTTTTCAAAAGGTTTATACAAGTGTTTGAAGGGTTTTTAAAGCCTTAAAATATACATAAATACTAAAATATAACATCACTACCTCACAGATTTTCACTTCGTGCGGGGGTGTCTGGAGCGTAACTTCCATGATATGTGAGGGACCACTGTCCTTGCCTCCAGGAATGAGTTAGGGAGAACTGCTTCCCTTTCAATTTCATTAAACAGAAATATTGGCATTATATCTTCTCTAGAGAGCAGTGATATCAGCAGAAGATGCTAACAGAAAAACACGTTAAGACCTGGGAATAAAGAGCAACAAGGGCTGGTGAGATGGCTCAGTGGTCTAAAAGCACCTACTTAGAACAAGCTTAGCAAAGCACAGGGACCGCGGTTCAATCCCCAGCACCACATGCCAGCCAGCCCCGCCCCCTGGCGGCTGGCATGGGTTCTTTCTTCCCTCAGTGCTGTTGAAGCCAGGAAATTATTTTTGGTGGATTTCTCAGGTCGCTGATATAAAGCTTTTACCTCTGAGCTCATCCTGAGGAGAACTGACCAGGTAACTTCTAGGCCAGGTGACCCCTGTGCTTTGGCCATGACTTTTCCTTCTTAGCCACCTGGTGAGGTAGAGCCAGAGCTTTCTTTGTAGCTTATGCTTATTTCTTCTCTGCTTATTTCTGCTCGATAGAGTCACTTCAGTTAAATTATGAGTCCCTGTCAGGTTGCTCATGGGCTCCATGGCCTCTTGTTTCCACACTGGTCCTCTTCCCCGGGCCGAAATCTCTAGTAGAGGATTGAGTAGAGTGGTGAGCGCAGAGTCCCTTGTTTTCTTACCGTACAGAGAAAACATTCAGTCTTTTACCATTAAGTATGATTGATACTGGTTGTAAATTTTTAACTATGCTTTTAATTTTATTAAGGAATATTGAGTTATTCAAGATTTTTAATTCATATGTATCTAGGAATCTGTCCCTGTCTTCTGTATTTTCCAGACTATGAGAGCAAACATTTTCAAAGTAGGTAATAATAATTTTCTGAATTACTATAGGATCTGTAGTGATTTCACCCTTTTCATTCCTTGTTGCATGAATTTGAGGTTTTTTTCTTCCTTACTTTAGTGAGGTTGAGTATAGGTACATCAGTTTTCTTTATGCTTTCAAAGAACCAACTCTTTAGTTCATTAATTCTTTGCATCATTTTCTTAGGCTCCATTGCATTAATTTTTGCTCCCATCTTTATAATTTCCTTTCTTCTTTGGGCTTTGGGCTTGACTTGCCTTTCTTTTTGTAGAAGCTTGAGGTATACCATGGGTTATTTATTTGGGCTCATTTTGTTTTCCGGATATGAGAATTCACCACTTTAAATTTCTCTCCAAAGACTGCTTTTATTACATCCCACAGGTTCCAGTAAGTTATATCTGCATTTTTAAAATATTGTTTAATTTCTTTTTCAACTTCATTTCTGGCACATTGTTTGTTCAGGAGGTGTTTTTAATTTCTGTGTGTTTATGACATTCTCGTAATTTCTTTTGTCATAATTTCAAATTTCTTGCACTATGGTCAGGTAATATATACATGGGGCAATTTTAGTTTCTTTGCACTTACTTAAGCATGTTCTGTAGGCTAGTATATGGTCTATTTTAGAGAATGTCCTGTGTGCAGCTAACAAAAATATATATTCTGATAATGGTGGGTGGAATACTCTGTAAAGGTCTACTAAGTCCATTTGTTCATAAGTTTGATTTAGTTCTGTTATTTCTTTGCTAGTTTTTGTCTAGTTGACCAATCTCTTTGTTACAATGTGGTGTTAAAGATCACTGTTATGATTGCATTACTACTTATTTGATTTTTCATGTCTGTTAAAATTTGTCTTCTATAGTTGGGTGCCTCCATCTTTGATGCATATATATTTATGATTGTTATCGTTTCCTTCTGCAGTTTTCCCCTAACAAGTATATAGTGGTCTTCTTTATCTCTTTTGATCATTCTTGGTTTGAAGTTCACATTATCTGTGAACAGAATAGCTACCCCTGCTTTTTTCTGGGTTCATGTTGCATGGAGTATTGTTTTCCATCCTTTGACTTTCAGTCTATGAATTTGACTTTGAGTTAAATGTGTTTCTTATATACAGAATATTGTTGGATTTTGTTTCTTGATCAACTCTCACTGTGACTTTTTCTCCTTAGCCTCCTGGCAAGGTTTCTTTTGATTGGTTAATTGAAGCCATTGACATTGATGTTATTACTGATGTGTATTGGCTTATGTTTGCCACGTTATTTTCCTGCTATTGTCTCCCTACTTTTCACCTCTGACTAATTGCTTGCCCTGCTTGGTGATTCATTTCTATTGTTGTTCTTAGAATTGTAGTCATTTTTCTCTCTTTCTACAACATCTTTCATTACCCTTTGTAGGGTTGGGTTGGTGTTCATGAATTTCTTCAGTTGTTCTTTGTCATGGAAGTATCTTATTTGTCCATTAATTTTGAAAGGTAACTCTT
>NW_004524668.1:10903613-10906272 GCF_000260255.1 Octodon degus
TCAGTTTGGCTTAGTCCCCAGTTTTTGGTGTAGGGCTGGGGTGAGGTTATTACTCCAGAGTGTCCCAACTTTGTTACACAAGGGAGAACAACTGATTACAACAGATAAGACATCCTAGCTACGGCAGTACAATTGGCAATAAGCACAGTTTAGAAACTGCCCAACTGTAGTAGTTACTGATTGTGTACTTTAGACCATTGGAACAGTCTATCGGTAAATAACAGAACTGATTGTAAATTAGGATTTGGTATGTAAAATGTTTCCTCTTGTTGGAGATTTACCCTGTGTTCTTCCAGACAAGATGGTTGCCATATCCGGGGTACTTCTTATTCTGGCTGTCTAATCCACAGTGTAGGAGTATGGGACAGGCACCAGGGTTTCTCCAGACCAAGACTCCCTGGATGGCAAGGGGTGGTGGGCAGGGTTTTTCCCCTCCCATACGTCTGACCTGGGGCTCACTGTTCCTCTCATGATGATACGGGACAGGGGGCAGAGTTTCTCACATCTCAGGCAGCTCACTGAAACGTCTAAGGCTTACCAAAGTTCAGCAGCACTCCCTTGATATTAGTGAGGGTTTCTCTAAAGAAGATTGTCACTGCATGTGGGGGTTAGAGCCACATTTATTATGCTCATATTTGCAAATTTGATATGTAACAAATACATTGTCATTTCATCCAGGTATTCATTTTCTCATGGAATATGCATGCCTACTGTGTATACTGCTTATTTTTAGTGTCTTCAGAGTACCCATATTAAAATTCAGTGTACTTTAATTTTAGCTTACAATTACTTTTCCATAGTTAATCATTTTTTTCAGTTAAGGCAGCCTACATTTTGATATAGGACTTTGAAAAACTATTTCGTTTGTAGTCAGTTCTACTAAAAATGTGATGATTAAATTATATTATTTTTAACAATGCATTTATATTTTATATGTTACACATATAAAATTATCTCTGATTTAATGTGTGTGCTTGTGTATGGTTTTTTGGTTTTTTAAAACTTGTTCATCTGCATCTTGTACAATGAATAACCACTAGCACAATAATATGCAATGTATTAATTATTGAAACTGTGCTAGTAATCGGTTTTGGAACTGTCTCATTGCTATTTGTTTCTCAATAAAATTATTTTTAAAAAGCAAAAAAAATAAATTATTATATTAATAGTTTCAAGATATTCAGTTCCTAGGGACTGGGAATACAGTTCGTAGTAGGGCATATGTCTAGCGTGTGTGTGGCCACAGATTCCTTGTATAGCATGTGCACACACACACACACACACACACACAAATAAAATGCTGACAGACAGGTTAGCTATAGTCTCTACCTTCAGGCTCATTAACTTAATTATAAATAAATAATAACAATTCTAAATATTGATACATGCATATTTAAAAATCAGTAATATATGCTATGGCAGCAGAAAGAACACTAATAATTGATAAACTTTTTAAACATTTGGCATCTCTTGTATATATAAACTCTACCTGAATTAATGTACCTGGCTGACAACAACTTTGGGGGGCTGGCATTCGAGAAAGACTCAGATTAGTCTTGGGGAGGTGAAGGCAGGAGATGCTGAAGAAGCCAGGCACAAAGGATTCCCACCATAGTTACCGCTCCTAGATATTTACATAGGCATTTAGTGTCTATAAAGCAGGTATTAAGTTGGACAACTCTGGCATTACAGTCATCCTTGTTTTGATGAGGTTCAAGTACACAGTGTGCCATTTGAGGGGAGGCAGTCTTGAGTTAAATACAACCTTAGGTCCCACTTCGCCATTGCCATTCATACCCACTCCAAGCCAGTTACAAGTTTTCACTAGCTTTCAATGGCTTTAGATGTGAACAGGATTACATGAGAGAGTACATGCAAATAGCTTGCCTGGTGCCTGATGTCTGGACATCTTAGCTGTTCTCACTGGGTTAGTTTTATGTCACTGTGACAGAATACCTCAGATAAGCAAGGTAAAAGGAGGGTAGCAGCCAGGTGTGGTGGCACATGCCTGTAGTCCCAACATTCTGAGAGGCTGAGGGAGAAGGGTGGCAAGTTCAAGCCCAGCCCAGGCACCTTAGTGACTTTGTGAGAACCTGCCTCAAAACAGTGAAGGGCTTCAGTGTTTGGGCCTCTTGTGAGGCACTAATCATGGAAGCAAAGAGAGAGATGAAGGGCCAGGGTCTCAGTACCCACGTCAAAAGTACAGCCCATTGACCCACGCCCTCCAACCAGGCCCCACCTCCAACTAAAGCTTCTACTCCTTCCCAGTAGTGTCACTGGCTGGGGGCCAGCTGTCAGCACAGGAACCTTTGGGGGACAGTTACAATCCAAACCATAGCAATCATCACTTAGGCTGCAGTAGGTGGCATCTCACTGAGATAGTCTTCTCTAATGTTTCTTTCCAAATACAGGCTTCTGCTCTCAGGTATCAGAAATTATATGGACTTTCTGATTTGGAGACCAATAGTAGGTCCAGAAGTCCTGCTGCCATGAACTACTGCTTTTCTGAAATCATAACATAATGATAAAGTATGGGTCAGTGTGGTAGATGCTGGGTGCATTAGGAGCCATTTCTTCTCTCTCTCTCTCTCTCTCTCTCTCTCTCTCTCTCTCTCTCTCTCTCTCTCTCTCCCTTCCTTATACTAGGGATTGAATGCAG
>NW_004524668.1:10906968-10915704 GCF_000260255.1 Octodon degus
GCTTATTCCACTGAGCCATCTCCCCAGCCCTCAGGGGGTCATTTATGAAGATAATTCAAGTGAAAGGAAGCGCTCCAGTCACATAATTGATAGTCTTTTCTCTATTCACCTCATCTTGCTATTTCCGAACTAAAATGCATGTCACTCCAGCTTTCTCTGAGGTCACTTGTGATAATATGTAAAACAGCTTGGGATGGCCAAGAGACGACACAGGAGCGCAGCCCCGCTTTGCTCAATGCTGACTTCTGCCATACGCCACAACAGTTCTATCCAAACAAGCTATAACACAAGCCTTATGCACAACTTAAAAATTTCTGGAAGGCATTTGAAAATAATAAAAAGAAACATATCATTATCACTCATACCACCTGCTTAAAATACTCAAAACCTATGACCATCTTTACAGAGCACAGAGTTAGGATCCGCACCGTGTCAGCTTGTCATGGCTGTGACAAAATACCCGAGACAACTTAAAGGAGGAAAGGTTTATTTGGACCCGTGGTCTCAGAGGTTTCAGTCCACGGTCTGCTGCTTTCAGCTGGTTTCATCAGTGCAGCTTGAGAAGAGACAGAAGCAGCATGGCATGAGGGCTCGGTAGAGCGGAGCTGTCCCTTAGGGCACCTGAAAAGCACAGAGTAGGGAAAGCAGCCGGAAGAGATAGGGCTCGGGCCCATATTCAGTCCCCAGGGCCACACCCCTGGATCCCACCTGCAGCCTCCCTGACATCAGTGAGTTAATCTGTGGATAAAACTAGAGCCCTGCTAATCCAATCACCTTCCAAAAGGCCATCTTCTGAAAATATGACTTTTCAGAGTCATTTCAACTCAATGCCATAAATCATACTTCTATTTATTTATTTATTTATTTATTTATTTATTTATTTATGTTTGTATTTAGTATATGGTCTGCAGGGTCTCACTACACAGACTGGACTCATAGTGAGCCTCTTGTTTTCATCCTCCCAAGTGCTGGGATTACAGGCATGCACCACCACGCCCAGTCTCAATTACCGTGCCCCAGGGGCTGGGTCAGCACAGCAAGTTGGGGATCGAATCCCAGTCCCTGTGTATGCCTAATCAGGTGCTTTAGTCCACTGAGCTATCTGGCCAGCCATTTCATACTTCTTGATTTCTAAGCCTTCTTTCTTTCTTTTTTTGCAGAACCGGGGTTGAACACAGACCCTTCTGCTTGCCAGGCAAGCACTTATTCTACTGAGCCATCTTCCTGGCCCCAATTTCTAAACTTTCTAAAGAGGACTGGGGAGATGGCTCAGTAGAATAAGTGCGTCCCTGGCAAGCACAAGGGCCTGAGTTCAATCCCCAGTTCCCCTCTCCACCCCCACTCCTACCCCCCCAAAAAAAAAACCTTTCTAAAAAGTTACAACAATCAGGAGCCCAGCATTCGCTGATCAATGACTGGATATGCGTACATACAGATGATGAAATGCCACTGAGCCTTTTGAAAGTTTGCCATTTGCCACCTACTGACCCTGTGAAATGGTGGGCTAAGTGAACTAACAAACACAGAAAGTGCACTATCACATGATCTCTCTTATATTCAAATTTCTTAAAAGGTCCCACACATAAAAAGAGACTTGAATCATGGCCTCAAGAGACAGCTAGAAGGTGTTGCTTTCCGCTGTCACTGGCACAAAATACTCAGCACTAAGAACTTAAGGTGAGCTACGGCTCATGGTTTTCAAAGGATTCACTCTGTGGTCAGCTGGTTTTGATGCAGAAGGGCACAGTGGAAGGGCATGAGAAGAAAGCTGCTCATCCTATGGCAGCCAGGAAGCATAGAAAAAAGGGCTAGGGAGGGCTATGCATGCCCCAAAGGCCCATCCTCCAGGGGCAAACCTCTTCCATCTATACCCCTCCTCATAACAGCCTGTTTAGCTATAAACTCATCACTGAGCCAGTCCACTGAAGAGCACAGTGGCCCCATGATCTGGCCACCTTCCCAAAGTCCCACTTCCTAATGCATGAGGCTCTGGGGACATTCTAAGTCTAAATCATAGTGTTCTATGGGGTAGGATGAAATGGGGAGATGAAGGTCAACAGAACAAAGTCACAGTTATGTGGGATGACCAAGTCCAGAGCTCTAAGGTTGGCGCTAACAGTGCTGCATTGTACACTGTAAGTTTTCTAAGAGAGTAGATTTTAGGTCTAACTAACACATACACCCATACATAAGCATGAACACCTACACATAGAACTATAGAACTATGCAAGATGATGTGTATGTTAATTGGTATGAACTGCATACATGCACCCCAAAACATCATGTCGTACACCTTAAATTAATAGAATTTTTAGAACAAGAGTATGCTATTGGATAAGGATGGATATAAATCAATGGAATAAAATTGAAAGTTCAGAAATAAATCCATACATTTATGGTCAATTGATTTGTGACAAGGATGCAAAGGCAAGTTAATAGGGAAAGAATAGCCTGCTCAACAAAGGGTGCTGAAACAAATGGATAGCCACATGCAAAAAGTAAAATTAGAACCCTACCTCACACCCAACTTAACATGTAACTCAAAATGAATCAAGTACATTACTATGATTCTGGTCACATAATTCATTCCACAATTCTGGTTACAACCAAATTTGGCCAGAATTGTGGAAAGAATTAAGTGCATGAACCAAGGTACTACTTTTTACTAAAAAAGTAAAAGTCAAAACTATAAATTGGATAGAAGAAAAGAGAGGAGCACATACTTGTGACTTTAGGTAGATATAGGTCTTTTTATTTATTTTTATTTTTTTATTTTTATTTGTGTGTGTGTGTGTGTGTGTGTGTGTGGCCAGCTCAGCCCACCAGGGAGCGGGGCTGGCTGGCATGTGGTACTGGGGGATTGAACTTCGGTCCCTGTGCTTTGCTAAGCTTGTTCTAAGTAGGTGCTTTAGACCACTGAGCCATCTCACCAGCCCCCAGATATAGGTCTTTTACATGTGACAGTGAAGAACTAGCTCAAGAAAACAAGAAATAACTTGAATTTTATACAAATTAAATAATGTTGTGCATCAAAGCACATTGTCAAGAAAGTGGCAATCGAAACAACAGGAGAAATTACTTATAAACTGTTTCCCAAAAAGTATGTAGTATCCCAACAATAAAAGAAAGAGCATGTTTGTTTAAAGAGCAGAGGATCTCAATGGATGTTTCTCCAAAGAAAATACACAAATATCCAATAAGCACGTGAACTACATATTCAACACCTTTGGTCTCTAGGGAAATGTAAGTTAAAAACTATAATCAGATCACTTCATGTCCACTACAATGGTTACCATCAAAAAGGGGGAAAAATGTCAAGGATATGGAACAGTTGGAATCCTGATACACTGTTGATGGAAACCTAAAATGATAAAGTAGCTTGGAAAACCATTTGTCAGTCCCCAAACATAGTGAAAAGAGTACCCGATAACTGATTCCTAGATCTGGATACAAAAAAAATTGAAAAAATTTATATGCACATGAAAATCTGTACACAAATATTCAACGCATCATAACGGCACCAAATGCAAACGACCCATGTGCTATATTCACACAGTGGAATGTTATTTATTCAAAAAAACAGAATGAAACACTAATGCATGCTTTCACAAGAATGAGCCTTGAAAACATTATTGTAGGCAAAAGAAGCCAGGCAGAAAAGGCCAAGTAGCATTTGCTTTTATGTACATGAACTATCCAGAATAGGCAAATCAAATCCATGGAGACAGAAAATGGATGAGTGGGTGCTCCAGGTGGGAGCAGGGAGGAGTGGGGAATGATTGCAGGTGAGTGTAGGGCTTCTTTGGGGGCTGGTGACCATTCTCTGCAGTTCAGGGATGGCTGAACATCTTTGCAAATATGTTGGAAATCACTGAATTGTATATTTTGTAAAAAGCAGTGATTTCATGGTATGTAAATTATACCTCAGTCGTTAGAATTGCAGAAACAATCAAGTTCTGATCACTGAATTATGCACCACGAACCCATTGCTGTGCAGGAAAATGAGAGGTAAGTATATCCACGCTAGGAAGGCCACATTCCACAGATGCCTCAAGGGAGTGAAAAGGGATTTATTTTTCTTTTTCGGATTGACAGATGACTTTTCTCAGTCCTGTCAAAATAGCAAACTGGACAGCGTTATAGCATTTCCCCAGCATGCATGAAGCCCTGGGCTCAATCCCCAAGCCCGAGAGCGAGCGAGTGAGCGAGAGAGAGAGAGAGAGAGAGAGAGAGAGAGAGAGACAGAGACAGAGACAGAGACAGAGACACAGAGAGAGAGAGAGAGACAGAGACAGAGAGAAACAGAGAGAGACAGAGACAGAGACAGAGACAGAGACACAGACAGACAGAGACAGATAGAGAGATGGACAAACAGAGACAGACAGACAGAAAGACAGAGACAGAGACAGAGACAGAGACAGACAGAGACACAGACACAGACACAGACAGACAAAGACAGATAGAGAGACGGACAAACAGAGACAGACAGACAGAGACAGAGAGAGACAGAGACAGAGACAGAGACAGACAGAGACAGAGACAGACAGAGACAGAGACAGAGACAGACAGAGACAGAGACAGAGACAGACAGAGACAGAGACAGAGACAGACAGAGACAGAGACAGAGACAGAGACACAGACACAGACACAGACACAGACAGACAAAGACAGAGAGATAGACAAACAGAGACAGACAGAGACAGAGACAGAAGAAGGCAGGGAGACCTACGAATGACCAGAAAAATCAAAGGGTGGAAATCCTTGCTAAAGATCCTAGTCTAGCTGCGATTGGAGGGATGCTGATGGCTTGGGACTGGCAGAAGCAGCTGCATATGGCAGCAAGAAGCCAGCTGGGACACAGAGCTTAACTTCTCCATTCACTTCTTTCTCAGTGCCCTTGCACAATTATCCTCCCCGTTTGCTGCAGAAGTTCCGGACCACTGAGGGCAATGCAAATGCTTGCTGGTGTGAGCAGTTGGTGAACACAGGGGTGTACCAACCGGTGGCCCTCTGCCTGGCCCACCTCCTGCCACTGCTTCCAGGTTCCCGAGGTTGGCAGCCTCCACGGAGAGAAACTGCCCGCTCTCTGCGCCTCCTCCCAGCAAGAGTGCAGAGCCACACATAAGCTAGGGTGCTGCAGTCTCTGGCCTTGATACTTAGCAACAGTGAGTAATAAGAGTGAGAACGTGAATGAATCAAGAGATTTTAATAAGCTTTCATGGGAACTGATAGGGCAAGGAAATGAAAACACTGAAGATCTGAAAAATACAATGATGTAGTCAAGCTACATAGACATGCATATAAGAATGCATGCTTACATATGCATACAACCAATACACATATCACATATCTTTATTACATTTGAACATATGTGTACATAGATAAACAAAAGAAAACTCTACATATGTCAAAACCCAGAATGTGCAATTTTTTCAGCACCTTTTTTGGTACAATTGTAAAGAATATTTTATAATATACAACACATAAGGGAGGCCATAAAAGAAACCTCCATACTTCCAAAGCAGCAGGGCCCTATACAACACATTGACCATGTTCTTCAGCTGAATGCAATAATATTAGAATTTAATAGTAAAGGACGGCCATGAAAATGCTGAACATCTGACAAACTAATATTGAGAAAGAACCCATACATGGTAGAGGAAATCGAAAAAGGAAATGAAGAAATCCTTAGAACTGAACGGTAGTGACAACATCTCTCTGCAGTGCTGGTTATCAGGTAAGAGCCGCTTCCGTAGTGACTAGCACGAGACCTGGGTGGCATTTCCCTGCCTGTCTAATCTTCCTATTCCAGGGATGAAATTTCAGGATGTTTAATGGTGGAGCTATGAGGAACTTGGATTTTTAGAGATTGAACTGTGGCTCACATGACCCAAACTTTACAACTTGAATTATTATTTTAATCTTCTGTTTATGCATTTCTTTACTTATTTGGTACCAGGTCTCACTGTGATCCTCTTGCCTCAGCCTCCCTAGAGCTGGGATTACAGGCATGCACTACCATACCCAGTTTCAGGGCCGGCACTGTGCAATCTGGGACCTGGGACCAGAACAGCATTCGGTACCGAGAATCGAACCTTAGTCCTTGAGCTGTGCCAGGCAGGTTCTTAGATCACCCAGCTATCTCCCCAGCTCCAAGACTTGAATTATTTTCCTTTAAAAAGCAGCACATTTTTTTATACTCAATGAAGAAAGAACTAGGTGAAGCTTGGTTGTTGTGCTTTTCCAATTTGTTTTGCTTTTTTGCAGTACTAAAGATTGTCCCAGGGCCTCAAATGTGTCACCAAGAGCTCTACCGTGGAGCTGCACCCCTGACTCTAGTAAAACAGGGTTTCGCTAAATTGCCCGAGCTGCCCTGGTACATGGGATCCTCCTGTCTCAGCCTCCCGAGTAGCTAGTGTTACAGACAGCCACTACCACAGGGGCTCTCGGTGATGCATTATTGGGAATAATCATTGATACAGCACCCAAATGCTTAACAGAGAAGTGCTACATGTGAGTGGCCACCAAAGAGCAGACAGGGACTCACACTTATTATCCCCAAGTGGACAGGGAATCTTACAACTTCAAGTGGACTTGCGAAGAGTCAGCTGAAGCCCTGGGAGGAACCATTGCAGGAGAGGGGACCTGCCCATGGCGTCCAGTGCTGCTGTAGCTTCTCCTTCAGAGCCACTGGAGAGCCCGGGAACTGTCACGTTCAGCGACACAGACTTGTGAGTCAAGAACACCCACCTTTGGATATGAGTGGGCAGGTGTATTCTTGCCCTGTCGGTAATCACACCACGCGTGCTATGGTTTGTGTGTAGTTGTCCCCACAAAGTCCCATGCAAGCCCATAGGGCAGACCCAGCTGGAGGAAGGAGCAGCGAGTGGCTTGAGGGGCGGGGCCAGAGGGCCAGGGCGGGGCTTGAGGGCGGGGCCAGAGGGCCAGGGTGGGCCTTGAGGGCGGGGCCAGAGGGCTGGGGCAAGGCTTGAGGGCGGGGCCAGAGGGCCAGGGCGGGGCTTGAGGGTGGGGCCAGAGAAGCTCCAAAGGTTAAACTGGTGAAATGTGCTCTGCCCCCCAACCCTCAGCCCAGCTGGTGGGCTGTCTTGGAGGTATGGAACAGGTCATCCTGGACATGGGCGCCCCATCCTCTCCTCTAGGTCTTGCTACACAACTCAGGCTGTGTTAAACTGTGAAGCCTCCAGCACCTGTGAGCTAAATAAACCTTTCCTTCCTTCAGGTTGAGTGTCAGGTATTTGTCCCAGCAATGAGAAAAGAGTAACTCATACAGCGCACCCTCCTGCTGCCAGGCCTTGCGTGGATGCTGCTCCCCGCTTGAGGGGTGTCCATGAGGCCAGGCTGGTCTAGCAGATACAGTGTTTTCAGGGTTCAGTGATTGCTTTAGACCTGGAAGATGGACTGCTGGTCAACCTGCCTGCTGGGACTTTTTTTTTTTTTTTTTTTTTGCGGAACCGGGGATTGAATTCAGGCCCTTGCACTTGCCAGGGAAGCACTTATTCCACTGAGCCATCTCCCGGCCCCTTTTTAAGGATTTTTGTGTGAGACAGACACTCTCTGCCCTTCCTTTTGAAAGGGCAGGCAGCAATACACACAAGATGGAGCTATTTGGGGTCATCTTTGCCACCATATACCTAGAAAAGCAGTTCGGGGAACAAGCAGTCAATAACAATGAAAAAAAAAAAATAAAAATAAAAACTGATGAAAGAAAGGAAAATATGTGTTTATGTATAACTACAGGATAGCTTGGATAACTATACTGCAGATTTCTGCTGGTCTACTGAAAGGAGTAGTTAATGTTTAATTTTTTTCTTTTTCTTCACCCCCCCCCCATATTTTGCATGTGTATACCTGGTAATCTAAACAACTAATTTGAAGATAATATTATTTAATACAACAGCCATTGTTGAATTCCAGTTATTTTGTTTAGTGAAATTCTGCATCATTTAAAAATTTTTTTTTTCTTTTACCATTTTGTATTTTCTTTTTTTGGCAGAACTGGGGATTGAATTCAGGCCCTTGTGCTTGTCAGGCAAACGCTTATTCTACTGAGCTTTCTCCCCAGCCCCTTGTATTTTCTTTAAAAAATAAAAATAAATAAAAACAGGAACCAAGAGACCAAGAGGTGAGTACAGACAAGTTCTCGGTGACATATTTGGGTACCTAGACTCAGCCAGACCTGGGTTCGATATATCCTTGAACTTCGACTTCTCATTACATAAGCCAATACCTTGTTTTCTTTGCGGGGGATCAAACCCAGGCCTTACACTTCACCATCGAATTATATCCCCAGCCCCCAAAATTCCTCTATAAAAATTAAGCTAATCTAGGGGTTATCATTTATAATGGAATACCAATCAATTTAGCAACTAATAAGAATTTTTTTAAAAATTTTATTTATGTGTGTGTGTGTGGCCAGCTCAGCCCACCAGGGGTGGGGCTGTCTGGCATGTGGTGCTGGGGATTGAACCGCTGTCCCTGTGCTTTGCTAAGCTTGTTCTAAGTAGGTGCTTTAGACCACTGAGCCATCTCACCAGCCCCACTAATAAGAATTTTTAAACATGCAATTGAATTTCATACCACACTTTCATCTCTGTGTATGTATCAACAAAATATGGTCCCTTTTTTTTTTCTTTGGCGGAACTGGGGATTGAACTCAGGCCCTTGCGCCTGCCAGGGAAGCACTTATTCTACTGAGCCATCTCGGCCTTTTTTTTT
>NW_004524669.1:0-12081 GCF_000260255.1 Octodon degus
ACTAGTCTGGCACTTTAATGACTGTAGCAGTAAAGAGAAGATAAAGAATCTTTCTAACTTGGCTATGCACATTACCTGAGTTATTTCAGTGCCTACTGAATCAGACAACTGAGCCTCAGATTGGTGTGCTCAAAAACCTATTCCTCAGACCTTACCACAGCTGCCCTGAAGGCAAACTGAGCCAGTAGGGAAAAAAATTCCATCTCAACTTGTTGTGTACATGAAACTCAACAGAAGAATCTTCAGTGATACTTTTCTGAGGAGACTGGCATGGTGTTGTTGTATGAATTATTGTGTTTTCTGGTTGAAGTATGAAGTGGAAGTCTTGTTGGAGGTTGTATAGGGTTGCAGGCTTAAGAGGGCCGATCTTCCCAAAGTGCCTAGAACCTGTCTGGAACTTCTCCATTAAGAATTTACACTTAAAAAGACTAATCATACAGTGGATGGAATCAGATAAAGAACAAGTCAGGCCTTACAAAGGTGTCTCACATTGTGGCCCCTAAAAATAAAGGCATGAGAAAGTGTGTTTCTACTGGAGTCCTATCCATTAGCTTAGTTGTTCAAGTGCCTGTTTAAACAAACCAGTCAGGCTCAGGATGCTGTGGTTTGATTCTCAGATACTCAGGCCAAACTAGACATGCCTTGAATGCATTCTGAGGCTAATAAAAAAAAAATTCTTCTGCCATTTTTCCATATAAAGAATGGGGAGGCTGGACCTTCAGGTATACTTTTTCTGTGAAGACTGCTGGTGTGGTGGACATGGTGAATTTCTGGGGTATTTTGAACTGGAAATTCAGTTTTTCACTGGATATGGGAACAGACTTATGAAGCCCGAGCTTCTCAAAATGCCTTGAATTTACCTGGACTTTCTCCACTTAAAAATGACTGTTAGAAACACAAATCATATGGTAGAAACAATCATATATACATGGACAAGTGAACGCTTTCACTACAATGGAGCATTGGTGACCAGAGTAGTAAAGAGGAAAGAAAGAGTCTTTCTAATTTGGGTGTGCTCATTACCTGAGTTTTCAGGGCCTACTGAATCAGATAACTTAGATTTAGGTTGCTGTAGTTTGAACCCCCTCTTCCTTGGGCCTTAGCACACCTGCCCTGAAGATAACTAGAGCCAGCATAAAAAAAATGCATCTCAACTTGTTGTGTACATGGAACTTGATGGTAGAATCTTCAATGGTACATTTTGTGAGGAGAATGGCATGGTGGTGATATATGAGTTCCTGTGATTTCCAGTTCAATTTTGAAGCATAAGTCCTGTTGGGGGATGTGTAGGGGAACAGGCTTAGAGGGGCCCATCCTCCCAAAGTGCCTAGAAACTATCTGGACTGTCTCCATTAAGAATTCACACTTAGAAACACAAATCCAAAGGTGGAAGGAATTAGATATACAAGGACAAGTCAGGCCTTAAACAGGTGTCTCGCATTATGACCCTTAACAATAAAGGCATGAGAAAGTGTGTTTCTACTGATGGTCTGCCCATTAGCTCAGTTGTTTCAGTGCCTGTTTAAACAAACCAGTCAGGCTCAGGATGCTCTGGTTGGATTCATAGATACTCAGGCCAAACCAAACCAGCCCTGAGAACATTCTGAGGCCACAAAAAAAAAAAAAAAAGTCTTCTGCCATTTTTTCATACAAAGACCAGGGAGGCTGTATATTCAGGTATGCTTTTTCAGAGGAGACTGCAGGGGTGGTGGACTTGGTGAAATTCTGGGGAAGCCAAAGGAATTTTGAACCGGATATTAAGTTTTTTGCTGGATATGGTAACAGACTTAGGAAGGTCCAGCTTCCAAAAATGTCAAGAATTTAGATGGAATTTATCCACTTAGAACTGACTGGTAGAAACACAAATCATGTGATTGAAACAGTCATATATACATGGACAATGAATGCTTTCTCTAGACTGGCGCATTGCTATTCATAGCAGTAAAGAGGAGAAAAAGAGTCCGTCTAATTTGGGTGTGCCCATTAACTGAGTTATTTCAGTAACTACTGAATAAGACAAATGAGTCTCAGGTTGCTGTGGTTCACATCCCCTGTTCCTTGGTCCTTAACACACCTGCCTGAAGGCAACCTGAGACAGCAGAAAAGGAAAAAAAACTCCATCTCAACTTGTTTTGTACATAGAACTTGATGGTAGAATCTTCAATGATATTTTTTCTGAGGAGACTGCAATGGTGCTGGTGCATGAATTACTGTATTTTCTGCTTGAATTTTGAGGCAGCAATCCTACTGGGGGCTATAAAGGGGAACAGGCTTAGGAGGCCCTATCTTACCAATGTGCATAGAACCAGTCTGCACTTTCTCATTTAGCATTCACACATAGAAACCCAAATCATAATGTGGAAGGAATCAGATATACAAGGACAAGTCATGCCTTACACAGGTGTCTCACATTGTGTTCCTTAAAAATAAAAGAATGAGAAAATATGTTTCTACTGGGGGCCTGTCCATTAGCTCAGTAGTTTAGGTACCTGCTAAAACAAAGCAGTCAGACTCACAATGCTGTGTTTCAATTCCCAGATGTTCAGGCCAAACGAGAACTTCCCAGAAGGCATTCTGAGGCAGACAAAAAAAGAAATCATTCTGCCATTTTTCCCTATACAAAACTGGGAGGCCAGACCTTCAGGCATACTTTTTTCTGAGGCGACAGCTGACATGTTAGACATTGGGAATTTCAGGAGTAGGCAAAGGAATTTTGAACAGGAAATTTAGTTTTTTGCTGGAAATGAGAAAAAAATTAGGTAGGCCCAGCTTCCCAAAATGCCTAGAATTTAGCTGGCCTTTCTCCCCTTAGAACTGACTGTTAGAAAAACACATCTTACAGTTGAAACAATCATATATACATGGACAGGTGAATGCTTTCACTAGAGTCCACATTGGCGACTGTAGCAATAAAGAGGAGAGAAAGAGTCTTTCTAATTTGGGTGCACCCATTAATTGAGTTCTTTCAGTGCCTAATGAATTAGACAACTGAGACTAGGGTGGCTGCCATTCAAATACCCTGTTCCTCAGGCATTTCTACACCTGCCCTGAATGCAACCTGAGACAGCAGAAAAAAAAAAAAAAAAAAAAAAAAAAAAAACCTCCATCTCAACTTGTGGTGTACATGGCACTGGATGATAGAATCTTCAATGATAGATTATCAGATGAGACTGGTATGGTGGTGATCTGTGAATTACTGTGATTTCCAGTTGAATTTTGAAGTGTAAGTCCTGTTGGGGGCTGTAAAGGGGAACTGGCTTAGGAGGGTCTGTCTTCCCAAAGTGCCTAGAACCTGTCTGGACTTTCTCCAATATGAATTAACACTTAGAAACACAAATCATATGTTGGAAGGAATCAGATCTACAAGGAAGAGTCAGGCCTTAGAAAGGTGTCTCGCATTGTGGCCATTAACAATAAAGGCATGAGAAAGTATGTTTGTACTAGAGGCCTCCTCATTAGTTCAGTTCTTTGAGTACCTCCTTAAAAAAAAAGCAATCAGGCTCAGAATGCTGTGGTTCAATTAGCAAATACTCAGGACAAACCAGACCTGCCCTCAAGGTGTTCTAAGGCCATAAAAAAAATAAAAAATAAATAAATAAATAAAACTTCTGCCATTTTTCCATATAAAAACTGAGAGGCTGGATCTTTAGGTACAATTTTTCTGAGGAGACTGCTGGCTTATTGGACATGGTGTATACCTGTGGTAGCAAAGGTAATTTCGAACCAGAAATTCAGTTTTTCACTGGATATGGGAACAGACTTAGGTAGGCCCAACTTCCCAAAATGCCTAGAATTTGGCTGGACTTTCTCCACTTACAACTGACAGTTAGAAACACAAATCATACAGTTGAAGAAATTTTATATATATATATATATATATATATATATATATATGGACAATGAATGCTTTCACTAAATTGGCGCATTGGTGAACTTCACAGTAAAGAGGAGAGAAAGATACTTTCTAATTTGGGTGTGAATATTACCTGAGTCCTTTCAGTGCGTAATGAATTAGACAACTGAGTCATAGGTGGCTGTGGTTCAAATCCCCTGTTCCTCAGGCCTTACCACATCTGACCTGAAGGCAACCTAAGCTGGCAGGAAAAAAAATCCATCCCAAATTGAGGTGTTCATGGAAAGCAATGGTAGAATCTTCAATGATACGTTCTCTGAGGAGACTGGCATGGTGGTGATCTAAGTGTTACTGTGTTTTCCAGTTGAATTTGAAGGCAAAGTCCTGTGGGGGCTATATATGGGAAAAGGCTTAGGAGGGCACATCTTCACAAAGTTCCTAGAAGTTTTTGGACTTTCTCCATTAAGAATTCACACTTCTAAACACAAATCATATGGTGGAATGCATCAGATATACAGGACAAGTCAGGCCTTACACAGGTATCTTGCATTGTGGCCCTTAACAATAAAGACATGAGAAAGCATGTTTCTACTGAAATCCAGTACATTATCCTAGTTGTTTATGTGCCTGTTTAAAGAAAGCATTCAGGCTCAGGATGCTGTGGTTCCATTCCCAGATACTCAGGACAAACCAGACCTGCCCTCTAGGCATTCTGAGGCTGAAAAAAACCTTCTGCCCCTTCTCCATATAAAGAACTGGGAGGCTGGACCATCACATATATTTTTTCTGAAAAGACTACTTGCATGGCACACATGGTGAATTTCTTGGGTAGCCAAATGTATTTTGAATCGCAATTTCAGTTTTTCACTGGATATGGGAACAGACTTACGATATAGCAGCTTCCCAAAATGCCTAGAATTCAGCTGAATTTTCTCTACTTACAACTGTCAGTTAGAAACACAAATCATATGGTTGAAGAAATCATATACACATGGACAAGTGAATGCTTTCATTAGTCTGGCCCACTGGTGACCTTGGCAGTAAACAGGAGAGAAAGAGTCTTTCTAATTTGGGTGTGCCCATTTCCTGAGTTCTTTCAGTGCATAATGAATTAGATAATTGAGACTCAGGTTGCTATGGTTCGAATCCCCTATCCTTAGGCTTGGTCATACCTGCCCTGAAGGCAACCTGAGACAGCAGAAAAAAAAAAAAAATCCATCTCAACCTGTTTTGTACATGGGACTGGACAGTAGAATTTTCAATGATACTTTCTGAGGAGACAGGCATGGTGGTGATCTATGAATTGCTGTGTTTTCCAGTTGAATTTAAAGAGGCAGTCCTGTTGGGGGCTGTGTAGGGCAACAGGCTGAAGGGGGCCCATCTTCCAAAAGTGCCTAGAAATTGTTAAGTTCATTAACTTGTTAAGTTCATTCTTAATTCTTCATTAAGATTTCACACTTAGAAAAACAAATCATACAGTAGAAGGTATCAGATATACAAGGACAAGTCAGTATTTACACAAGTATCTCACATTGTGACCCTTAACAATAATGGCATGAGAAAATGTGCTTCCAATGGGAGCATGCCCATCAGCTCAGTCCTTTAAGTGCCTGCTTAAACAAAGCAATCAGGTTCAAGATGCTGTTTTATTCCATACCCAAATACTCAGGCCAAACCAGACCCACCCTGAATGCATCCTGAGGCTGGAAAAAAAAAAAAAAAACATTCTGCCATTTCTGTATAAAGAACTGGGAGACCAGACTTTCATGAATACTTTTTCAGAGGAGACTGCTGGCATGGTTGACATGGTGAATTTCTGGGATAGCCAAAGGCATTTTGAACTGGAATTTCATTTTTTTCACTGGATATTGAACAGACTTATGAAGCCTCAACATCCCAAAATGCCTAGAATTTAGCTGGACTTTCTCCACTTAGAACTGACACTTAAAAACATAAATCATATGGTCAGAACAATCATGTACACATGAATAAGTGAACGATTTCACTAGACTGTCACATTGGTGACTGTAGCAGTAAAGAGGAGAGAAAGAGTCTTTCTAATTTGACTGTGTCCATTACCTGAGTTCTTTCTGTGCCTCATGAATTACACAACTGTGTTTCAGGTTGCTGTGGTTTGAATCCCCTGTTCCTTGGGCCTTTCTACACCTGCTCTGAAGATGCAGGAGACAGCAAAAAAAATCCATTTTATCTTGTTGTGTATGTGGAACTCGATGGTAGAATCTTCAATGATACTTTTTCTAAGGAGACTGGCATGGTGGTGATGTATGAATTACAGTGTTTTCCAGTTGAATTTTGAAGCAGCAGTCCTGTTGGGGGTCATATAGGGAAATAGGCTTAGGAGAGCCCATCTTCCCATTGTGCACAGAACCAGTCTAGACTTTCTCCATTTAGCATTCACACATAGAAACACAAACTTAAGGTAGAAGGAATCAGATACACAAGGAAAAGTCATGCCTTACACAGGTGTCTTGCATTGTGGCCCTTAACAATTAAGACATGAGAAAATGTGTTTCTACTGAAGACCTGTCCATTAACTCAGTTGTTTAGGTGCTTGCTTAAACAAAGCAGTCAGGCTCAGGATGCTATGTTTTGATTCCCAAATGCTCAGGCCAAACCAGAACTTCCCTAAAGGAATTCTGAGGTCAACAACAACAACAACAAAAAATCATTCTGCCATTTTTCCATATACAGAACTGGGAGGCCAGATCTTCAAGCATATTTTTTCTGAGGAGACTGCTGACATGGTGGGCATTGAAAATTTCCATGTTAGCCAAAGTAATTTTAAACTGGAAATTCAATTTTTTGCTGGATATGGGAACAGACATAGGTAGACCCAGCTTCCCAAAATGCCTTGATTTAGCTGGCCTTTCTCCACTTAGAACTGACTGTTAGAAAAACACATCTTACAATCGAAACAATCATATATACATGCACAAGTGAATGCTTTCACTAGAGTCCGCATTGGCGACTGTAGCCATAAAGAAGACAGAAAGAGTCTTTCTAATTTGGGTGTGCCCATTACCTGAGTTCTTTCAGTGCCTAACGAATTAGACAACTGAATCTCAGAGGGCTGTGGTTTGAGTACCCTGTTCCTCAGGCCTTAACACACCTGCCCTGAAGGCAACCTGAGACAAAAGAAAAAAGAAAAAAAAGTCCATGTCACCTTGTTGCGTACATGAAACTCGAAGGTACAATCTTCAATCATAGATGTTCAGAGGAGACTAGTGTGGTCGTGATCTGTGAATTACTGTTATTTCCAGTTGAATTTTGAAGTGGAAGTCCTGTGGGGCAGTATAGGGGAATAGGATTAGGAGGACCCATCTTCCCAAAGTGCCTAGAACCTGTCTAGACTTTCTGCATTAAAAATTCACACTTAGAAACACAAATCATATGTTGGAAGGAATCAGATCTACAAGGAAGAGTCAGGCCTTACACAGGTGTCTCATTGTGGCCATTAACAATAAAGGCATGAAAAAGTGTGTTTCTACTGGAGGCCTGCTCATTACCTCACTTGTTTAAGTGCTTCCTTAGAACAACAGTCAGGCTCAGGATGCTGTGGTTCTATTCCCAGGTACTCAGGACAAAACAGACCTCCCCTGAAGGTATTCTAAGGCCATCAAAAAGGAAAAAAAAATCTTCTGCCATCTTTCAATATGAAACTGGGAGGCCGGATATTTAGGTACACTTTTTCTGAGGAGACTGCTTCCATGGTAGACATGGTGAATTTCTGGGGTAGCCAAAGTAATTTTGACCCAGAAATTCAGTTTTTTGCTGGATATGGAAACAGACTGAGGTAGGCCCAGCTTCCCAAAATGCCTAGAATTTAGCTGGACTTTCTCTACTTACAACTGAGAGTTAGAAACTCAAATCATACAGTCGAAGAAAAGTATGGACAAGTGAATGCTTTCACTAAATTGGCACATTGGTGGCTTTGGCAGTAAAGAGGAGAGAAAGACACTTTCCATCTTGAGTGTGCCCATTACCTGAGTACTTTCAGTGCCTAATGAATTAGACTACTGAGTCTTAGGTGGCTGTGGTACAAATCCCTTGTTCCTCAGCCCTTACCACTCATGACCTGAAGGCAACCTAAGCTAGCAGGAAAAAAACATCCATCTCAACTTTAAGTGTACATGGAATGCAATGGTAGAATCTTCAATGATTCTTTTTCTGAGGAGACTGGCATGGTGGTGATCTAAGTGTTACTGTGTTTTCCAGTTGAATATTGAAGGTGAACTCCTGTTGGGGGCTATATAGGGGAAGAGGCTAGGAGGGCACATCTTCACAAAGCTCCTAGAAGTTTTTGAACTTTCTCCATTAAGAATTCACACTTCTAAACACAAATCATATGGTGGAATGCATCAGATATACAAGGATAAGTCAGGCCTTACACAGGTATCTTGCATTGTGGCCCTTAATAATAAAGACATGAGAAAGTGTGCTTCTACTAAAGTCCTGACCATTGGCCTAGTTGCTTATGTGCCTACTTAAACAAAGCATTCAGGCTCAGGATGCTGTGGTTCCATTCCCAGATACTAGGACAAACCAGACCTGCCCTGTAGGCATTCTGAGGCTCCCAAAAACAAACAAACAAAACAAAGCAAAAACTTTCTTCCATTTCTCCATATAAAGAACTGTGAGCCTGGACATTCAGGTATATTTTTTCTGAAGTGACTATGTACATGGTGTACATGGTGAATTTCTTGGATAGCCAAATGTATTTTGAATCGCAATTTTAGTTTTTCACTGGATATGGGAACAGACTTATGATATAGCAGCTTCCCAAAATGCCTAGAATTCAGCTGAACTTTCTCCGCTTAGAACTGAGAGTTACAAACACAAATTATAAGGTCAAAGAAATCATATATACATGGACAAGTGAACATTTCCCTAGACTGGTGCATTGGTGACTTTGGCAGTAAACAAGAGAGAAAGAGTTTCTAATTTGGGTGTGCCCATTACATGAGTTCTTTCAGTGCATAATGAATTAAACAACTGAGTCTCAAGTTTGTGTAGTTTGAATCCCCTGTTCTCAGGCTTTGCCACAGCTTCCCTGAAGGCAAACTGAGACAGCAGAAAAAAAATCCCTCTCAACCTGTTGTGTACATGGAACTTATCCATAGAATTCTTCAATCATACTTTTCCTGAGGAGACTGGCAAGGTAGTAAAGTGATTTATGAATTACTGTGTTCTCTAGTTGAAATTTGAAGTGGCAGTCCTCTTAGAGGCTGTGTAGGGGAACAGACTTAGAAGGGCCCATCATCTTCTTTTCCCCATCATCCCAAAGTGCCTAGAAACTGTCTGGATATTCTCCATTAAGAAGTCACACTTAGAAACACAAATCCTATGGTGGAAAGAATCAGATATACAAGGACAAGTCATGCCTTACACAGGTATTTCGCATGGTGGCCCTTAACATTAATGGCATGAGCAATTGTGCATCCACTGGAGCCTGCCAATCAGCTCAGTGCTTTATGTGCCTGCTTAAACAAAGCAATCAGTTTCATGACACTGTTATTCCATACCCAGATAATCAGGCCAAATCAGACCTGCCCTGCAGGCATTCTGAAGATGAAAAAAAAAAATCATCCTCCAATTTTTCAGTATACAGAACTGGAAGGAGAGACCTTCAGGCATACTTTCTCAGAAGAGACTTCTGGCATGCTTGACATGGTGAATTTCTGGGGTAGCCAAGGTATTTTGAACCAGAAATTCAGTTTTTCCCTGTATATCGGAACAGACTTATGAAGGCTCAACATCCCAAATGCCTAGAATTTAGCTGGATTTTCTCCACTTAGAACTCACACTTAAAAACAGAAATCATATGGTTGGAACAATCATGTATACATGGATAAGTGAATGATTTCACTAGACTGGTGCTTTGGTGACTGTAGAAGTAAAGAGAAGAGAAAGAGTCTTTCTAATTTGGGTGTGCCTATTACCTGAGTTCTTTCTGTGCCTCAGGAATTGGACAACTGTGTTTCAGGTTGCTGTGGTTCAAATCCCCTGTTCCTTGGGGCTTTCCACACATGCCCTGAAGATGACCTGAGACAGCAGGAAAAAAATCCATCCCATCTTGTGTATGTGAATCTCGACAGTAGAATCTTCAATGATACTTTTTCTGAGGAGACTGGTATGGTGGTGATGTATGAATTACAGTGTTTTCTGGTTGAATTTTGAAGCAGCAGTCCTGTTGGGGGCTGTATAGGGGATGAGGCTTAGTAGAGCCCATCTTCCCAAACTGCCTAGAACCTGTCTGGACGTTCTTCATGAAGAATTCACACTGAAAAATACCTATCATATGGTGGAAATAATCATATATGCAAAGAGAAGTCAGGCCTTACACATTTGTGTTGCACTGTGGTTCTTAACAATAAAGGTATGAGCATGTGTGTTTCTACTGGCAACCTGCCTGTTTGCTCAGTTGTTTAAGTGTCTGCTTAATGAAAGCAGTCATGTTCTGGATGCTGTGGTTCCATTCCCAGATACACAGCCCAAACCAGACCTGCCCTGAAGGCATTCTGAAGCCATTAAAAAAATAAATAAATAAAAAACTTCTGCCTTTTTTCCATAGAAAGACAGGGAGTCCAGAACTTCAGATATACTTTTTCTTGGTGAATTTCTGGGGTAACCAAAGGAATTTTGAATCAGAAATTCAATTTTTCGCTGGATATGGGAAAAGACTTAGGTAGGCCCAGCTACCCAAAATGCCTGGAATTTAGCTGGATGTTCTCTACTTAGAACTGACTGTGAGAATCACAAACCATATGATTGTAGCAATCATATATACATGGGTAAGTCAATTATTTCAATATTATAGCACCTTTGTGACCATAGCAATAAAGAGGAAAGAGTCTTTCTAACATAGGTGTGTTCATTACCTGAGTTCTTTCAGTGCCTAATGAATTAGACAACTGAGTCTAGAGTGACTGTGGTTCGAATCTCCTCTTCCAGGGGCCTTATGACACCTACACTGAGGACAACCTGAGAAAACAGAAAAAATAAATAAATAAATCCATCTCAACTTGTTGTGTACATGGCACTCAATGGCAGAATCTTCAATAATACTTTTTCTGAGGAGACTGGCATGGTGGTGACCTACGAGTTACTGCATTTTCCAGGTGAATTTTGAAGTGGCTGTCCTGTTGGGGGCTGTAGAGCAGAACAGGCTGAGGAGGACCCATCTTCACAAAGTGCCTGGAACATTTTGGATTGTTTCCTTTAAGTATTCAAACTTATGAACACAAATGATACAGTGGAAGGAATCAGATATACAACGAAGAGTCGGGCCTTACACAAGTGTCTTGTATTGTGGACCTTAATAATAAAGACATGAGAAAGTATGTTGGTACTGAAGGCCTGCCCATAAGCTCATTGGTTTATGAGTCTGTTTAAACAAAGCAGTCAGACTCAGGATGCTGTGGTTCAATTCGGAGAAAAAACAGACCTACACTGAAGGCATTCTGAAGGTGCCAAAAAAAAAAAAAACTTCCGCTATTTATTGATGTAAAGAAGAGGGTGGCCAGACCTTCAGGTATACATTTTCTGTGGAGACTGCTGACATGGTGGACATGGTGAATTTAATGAGTAATGAGAGGTATTTTAAACCAGAATTTCAGTTTTTCGCTGGATATGGGAACAGACTTACCATGGCCCAGGTTCCTAAAATGCTTAGAATTCAGCTGAACTTTCTCCACTTACAATGGACAGAAACAAAAATCATATGGTCATAGAAATCATATATACATGGATAAGTGAATGATTTTACTAGACTGTCACATTCGTGACCGTGCATTAAAGAGAAGAGAAAGAGTCTTTCTAATTTGGGTGAGCCCATTTCCTGAGTTCTTTCAGTCCTTAATGAGTTAGACAACTGTGTTTCAGGTTGCTGTGCTTTGATCCACCATTCCTTGGGCATTACCACACCTGCCATGAATGAACCTGAGAAAGCAGAAAAAAAAAATCCATCATAACTTGTTACATACATGGAACTCGATGGTGGAATCTTCAATGATACTTTTTTGGAGGAGACTGGCATGGTGGTGATGTAGGAATTACTGTTTTCCTGTTGAATTTTGAAGAGGCAGTCCTGTAGGGGACTGTGTAGGAGAAAAGGCTTAGGAGGGCACATTTTTCCAAAGTGCCTAGACACTGTTTGGGCATTCTCCATTAAGAATTCACACTTAGAGAGACCCAGTCCTAGGCCAGGT
>NW_004524669.1:35500-49152 GCF_000260255.1 Octodon degus
ATGGTGTTTGTAAATAGGATCACAAGTCCGCATCTTGTACAGCAATTAACCACTAAGAAGAATATATGCAGTGTATTATTTGTTGAAACTGTACTTCCAATTTGATTTGAAACTGTCTCATTGCTGTTTATCAATAAAACTTTGGAAAAAAAAAAGAATTCACACTTAAAACACAAATCATATGGTGGAAAGAATCAGATATACATAGAAAAGCCAGGCCTTTCATAGGTGTCTCACATTGTGGCCCTTAACAATAAAGAGATGAGAAAGTGTGTTTCTAATGGGGGCCTGCCTGTTAGCTTAGTTGTTTAAGTTCCTGCTTAAACAAAGCAGTCATTCTCAGGATGCTGTGTTTCAATCCCATAATACTCAAGTCAATCTGAGGCATCCCCCCCCCCAAAAAAAAAAAAACACTTTTGCTGTTTTTCCATATATAGAACTGGGAGGCTGTATGTTCAGGTATACTGTTTCAGAGGAGACTGGCAGGGTGCACTTTGTAATTTCTTGGGTATCCAAAGGAATTTTGAACAAAAAATTCTGCTTTTCACGGAATACAGTAAGAGACTTAGGAAGGCGCAGCTTCCCCAAATGCCAAGATTTTAGTTAGACTTTCTCTGCTTAGAACTCACCCTTAGAAACACAAGTCATATGGTGGAAACAAGCAGATATACATAGACAAGTTAATCTGTTCACTAGACTGATGCATATATGACTGCAGCAGTAAAGACTAGAGAAAGAGTCCTTCTAATTTGGCCGTGCCCATTACCTGAGTTTTTTCAGTGCCTACTGAATCAGAGCAGTGAGCCTCAGGATGCTGTAGTTCAAATTCCCTGTTCCTCAGGCCTTACCAAACCTGCCCTGAAGGCAACCTAAGCCAGCCCCCAAAAAAAATTCCATCTCAACTTGTTCTGTACATGGAACTCAAGCATACAATCTTCAATGATACTTTTTCTAAAGAGACTGGCATGGTGGTGATCTATGAAGTACTGCATTTCCCAGTTTAATTTTGAACCAGAAGTCCAATTGGGGACCATATAGGAGAACAGGCTTAGGAGGGACCATCTTCTCAAAGTGCCTAGATCTTGTCCAGACTTTCCTCATTAAGAATTCTCACTTAAAAGCACAAATCATATGGTGAAAGGAATCAGACATGCATGGACAAGTCAGACCTTACAGAGGTGTCTTGCATTGTGGCCCTTAACAATAAAGGGAAGAAAAAGTGTGTTTGTAATGGGGGCCTGTCCATTAGGTCAGTTGTTTAGGTGCCTGCTTAAACAAAGCAGACAGGCTGAGGATGCTATGGTTCGATCACCAGATACTCGAGGCCACCAAAAAAAACTCTTCTGCCATTTTTCCAAGTAAAAAACTGTAAGGACTGATGTCCAAGTATACTTTTTCTGTGGAGACAGGCAGGGTGGACATGGTGAATTTCTGGAGTACCCAAAGGAATTTTGAACACAGTTCACCTATGTGTGTCTATACTTTTCTTACAAGTATAGTCTCTAGCTGAATCTACTACATATAAAGGATTTAAATTTGTCTTTCTTTATAGCTGAGTAGTACTTCATTGTATAAAAATACCACATCTTTTTCAACCATTCCTCAAGATATGTACATTTTGATTGTTTGCAACACTTAGCTATGATAATTATCCTTTATAAACGTGTATACACATGTATCACTATGGTATGATGGTTTAATAATTTTGGGAAAATAATTTCTGCTACTTTTATAAATCTGTTAATGATGGAAAATATAAGAGACCCAACATATGAGTGAATGTCATTTATGTATGAGAAAAATTGATATTTAATGCAAATCCATAGGTATAAATCAACTTTAAATGTTTGGGTGAAATTGAAAGACACACCAAGATTTGTTCAAATTCCATGTTTAAGTTCTAAGCATATATTGTGTATATAAGGCACCCATTAATTACTATGTATATGTGAAACTTACACTCACAACATAGATGGTTTTTAAATATATATATATATATATATATATATATATATAATATATATATATATTTCCAAGTACATCCTATGTCATTAAGATAATACTTATTTATTTAATCAATTATGAACTGAGTAGTGAAAAAATTTTGGAGAGTAGTATTCCAGTACTGTTTAACCTTAAAGATCACTTTGTACTAGCCAAAAGCCTATCAATGAGAACATAATATTATTATTGTTGTTGAATATAGAATTTTTGTTTTTGTTATTTAAACAGAAAAACACTTAGAGCAATGATAGCAAATTTCACTCCAAGATAGATAGAGAATAACAATGTTTTCTACACTGCTCATTGCTATCTTTCTGTGGTTTCTCAGATTATAATACAAATGCAAGAGTAATTGATGGAAGGATACAATCACATACTTTATTTTCAAAGAACTAGTGGAATATATATATATATTCCTTCCTTTCATCGTTTTCTCCTTTCCCCCATCCCATCTCTTCTTTCCTTTGGAACTGCTACTATTTTCTAAAACCTATTGTACAATGTTTCTCTCATTTACTCTATAAACATCATGTAGTAGGAATACAATATAATGTTTACACATAGGAGGCTGGTTTATTTTTCTTGCAAGTGTATTTTCATGTTGCATCTGTATACCTATAAAAGTCTCAGGTTTATCTTTTTCTATAGCTGAGTACTCCAATGTATAAAAATACTACAAAGGAAATGGATGGGAATTTGGGTTGATGGGAATTTGCTTGGTTGATGGGAATTTGGGTTGTTTCCAAAATGTAGGTATTACACATCATGCTGCTTTAAAAGTGGATGCACATTGTAAAGATATGACATGCTTCTTTTTTCTTGGAAAATGCTGAGAAGGACAGTAGCTGGGTTGAAGGGACCTCTAGTCCAAATGATTTGAGGAACCTCCACCCTGATTTCCACAACTGTTGCAACCAGCTGCACTCTCACCTAGAGTGGAGAAGGGACTCATCTCCACAGCACTTCCAGCATTTGTTTCTGGTCAACTCTCATATGGCAAAGATTCTGTCTGGAGTGAGATGAAATTTTAGTGTTGTTTGACTTTCCATGTCACAAATGACCAATGAGGATGCACATGTTTCCATCTATTTACTTGCTCTCCACATTTCTTTATCTTAGAAGTGTGTACTCTTCTGAGATACCCCTGTTTGAGTTGAATCTTTGAATTTGGGGGTCTTTTTTTTCAATCTTTATGTGTTCTAGATAGAATTTTTCATCTGAAGGATAGTAGGCTAAATGTGTATTCCTACACTATGCATTATTTTTGTTCTCTGTTGGTGGATGTGCATGAGTTTTTGGAGAAAAAAAAAAGAGATGCAGTTGTTGATTCTTTGGAGTATTTCCATGCAGAATGGGATTTGTTCATGAAGTCTCTGCATACACCTTTTTCTTCAAGATTTCTAAGTTTCCTCTTCCAGGAAATTCAGTATTTATGTTTTAATATTTAGATCTGGGATCCATTTTGATTTTCATTCAGTGCATGGTGATACACAGAGGCCTAATTTCTGTCTGAGGCCCTAAAAGGGCCAGTTTTCAACACCATTTATTAAAAAGACTCTCTTCTCTTTGTTTCTCCCCTTTTTTCTCTGTCTGTCTGTATTTCTTTCTGTCTGTCTGTCTGTCTGTCTGTCTGTCTGTCTCTCTGTCTGTCTGTCTTTTCATGTATTTGGTTATTAAAAGGTCTCACTATGTAGCATTCACTCATGGTGATCCTCTCATTTTCAGCCTTCACAGTGCTGGAGTTACCGGTGTGCACCACTATGCCCAGACTCTGAGGCCGACTCAGCTCAACCCTGGTGTTGAAGATTACGTGAAATGTGGTGCCAGTATCCAACCATGGTCCTTGTGCTTTGCCTAAGCAGGCACTTTAGTCCATCGAGTTATCTCACTGGCCCCATGACTTTTTTTCCTCTAGTGCCAGCATTTGTACACTTTCTTAGACTTGACATGACTTAGCATGGTTGTAGTTGTGTCTGAAGCTTCTAATCTGTTCCACTGATCCTGAGTCTGGTTTTCTTGTTCTTTGTTCATTGTACTTTTATTTTGAAGGAATCATGCTGATTTCATCCCTTTGGCCTTGCAGCATAGTATGTACTCAGGAATTCTTTTTGTTTTTTTGTTTTTTTTTTTTGCTCCGAATGCCCTCAGGGGTGGTTTACCTGGCTGGAGTGTTGTGGGGATCGAACTACAGCAACCTGAGGCTGAAAGCTTTGCCAAAGCAGCCACTTAAAGAACTGAGCTAGGGCCAGGCCCCTTGTACTCAGGAATTCTGATGCCTCAGGCTTGGCTCTGTTACCCAGAAATGCTTTGGCTATGTGAGGTATTTTCTCTGAAACTTAGCTTTGAAATCCAGCTTTATAAGCTAACAAAGAGCAACTGCATAAGTTCAGGAAAACTTCTTGCCTTAGACATGGACTGCTTAAACTTTTAATTATAAACAACTTAAGTACACATTACTGTAGATGACTCATCAGCATCATCGTAACATTTAAACACATTGTACTATGCACATTTGCTGTTTAAAAAAGTTTTCAATAAAACTTTATTAGTACATTTCAGATACACATAGTGTATCAGACAGGGTTTCACTAGAGAAACAGATATAACACAAGGCACAGATATAACAGAAGATATACAAATGTGGGAGCTTGTGCATTAGGTCAGTTGTTTAAAGCGCCTGCTTGGGGAAGCTCAATCAAGCACAGGAGACCTCAGTTCTATCTCAAGCTGCACATACCATACTAGAACTGCCCTTAAGGCAGCCTGAGCCACTCAAGAAAAAATACAGGAATCCTCCTCAAGTAGGGGACCACACACTCGGGGCCACAACCCTATCCCTCTCTCAGAAAAGAGCCTTCTTCCTCCCAATAAATATATTCTGCTCATAAACAAAGTTATACAAATGTATAAAAAATTACAAAATTGGTTTACGAGGGTCAGGTTCAGAGCAGGATGAGGAAGTGTACAGAGGGTGTCTGCACCCTGGAAACTGAAGGATTCAGTCTCAGGGTTTGAAGCTCACTGCAGTGTTCCATGGAAGTATCAGTCAGCCGATGTTTCTGCCATGGAATGGATGAAAGGCTGCAGACTCTGGGACAGAAGGCTAATGTATCTGGGACATAAAGCTGAAGGATTCAAGCCAAAGGCTGAAGAGTGTGCACTGGAATCCAGAGATGATATACAAGCTGATTGTGCAGACTGAAGTTCCTTTGAGGAAGTGGAAAGGTGGATCCTTCCTCAAATGCTTTATATACACTTTACATGCTAAGTCACTCTGGGGTGGGCCCTCCCAACCATATGGCCAGCCCCTCCATGCCCTAGGGTGGTCCCTGACCACAGGGCTGGGTCCACACACTCCATGGTGGGGAACCACCTAGGGGATCCAGCCCTGTGCACCCAATGTATCAACCACTATGCGTAGTGATCACACTCATCATAAAGTATGTGGACTTGTACCTGATAAAACTTCTTTCTTTTCTTCCCATTCCTCTATATTCTCTTTATCCTCACTTTCTGTTTCATTTACAAAGTTTTCTTTTCATGTTTTCCTTTCTTTCTTTTTTTTTTTTTAATTTTGCCTACTCCTTCGCTTTTTCAGTTACCTTGCCTATGCAAACATTTTCTTCCTGTTTCACAATATCAATTAAACACTGGAGTCCCTATTTACACTTTTGGTGTCTGACATCAGAGAAAAAATGTGGTATTTAATTATGTGCATCTGGTTTATTTTAATTAAGAGTAGGGTCTCCAAGTGTACCCATTTTCCTAGATATACATATTATTTTTGACCAAGGAAGAATGCTTAAATTATTGTAGAGAAACAGCAATGAATATTGCATTTATAGATCCATCCTGTTCACATTACCTCAATTAGCTACCAAACTGGGTGGGAAGATGTGATCAACTTAAAGATATATATTTTTCTCCTGTTAACTTACTGTTAACCCTGCAAGAGAAGGTATTTGGACTAGATCATGTGTGTCTATTTATGGATATACTTTCTAAAGTGGAGCATATATTTCAATATGACACCTAGAAACTTCTAGAGCACCTCACTCATATATAACCTTTGTGCTATCAAAGTTTAAGTCTTTAATTTGCAGCTACCAAAACTACCAACACTAAACTGTTAATGTTCTTTTTTTTTATTCTAGGGAAGGGTTTACAAGGTGTTCAGGTTCTCACTACTAGATTTGCGTTGTAATGATGCACCTGTTTACAACCCCCCAAGACCAGGGATTACATGCAGGTGCCACTATCCCAGTCTCAATTGCCTTCTCAGTGTTCCCTGGATGCAGAACCATCATGGCAGGCCAGGAGATCTAACCCCTGGCTCCTACACCTGCTTAAGCAGGTGCTTTCATTTGCTGAGCTATTTGGCTGGCCCTCAACTGTTAAAATTTTAAATAAGGTTGGCTACCTTATTTAAGGTAAGTCTACATCAATGTATATTTCATAAATGCCCAAAGAAGAATAAAAAATATACTTTGAAATTATAATAAATATGTTTGCTAAAAGTAGTTTCTTCTACAATTAAGCAGGTGCTTGCTTATTAATTCATAATTAACAGACATTAAGCAGAAAAGGGGCTTCATATACATACAAGAGAATTATATTCAAGCACAGTGCACTCTCATATAAGTTTGGCAAAAGTGAATTACAATAAGCTTTCTGAAGGATATATGACTTTATGCAGGAGTAGATGAGTCGGAGCATTGTGGTTTTTTTGTTTGTTTGTTTGTTTTGATTACAGGGTCTTGCTATGCAGCTCATCATTCTAGTGATTCTCCTGTCTCAGCTTCCCCAATGCGGTCAGTGCACACCCGCAACACCAGGTATGGTTTTGGGGTTAAAATGATGCACCCAAGCTTCTGTGGGGGGAGTTCCTACTGCATGTGGTATCACAGATCAGCTTGGATCCTTGTGCTTGCCAGACAGGAGCTTAGTCTGCTGAGATATCTCTGCAGACAGAGAATATTTCTTATAGGTCAATTAATAGAGATCATTTAAAATAAGAATCAGAAAGAAAAAAGAAACTTAGATTTCTGAGACAAAGATTGTTTTTGTTTTGTTTTGTTTTGTTTTGAGCTCTGAAAATGAACTTTCTTTTTAGGAAGCTAAGCTAGATAGAAATTAGTACACAGTCGGAGATGGACTGGCCTCTCAAATAAGTCAGCACAAAAATAAGGGCCTCAGAATAGTGGCTGGAGATGCATCTAAAAAAGGCCAAGCACCAAGATGAAGAAAAGTCCAGGCCTACACACAAATCTAAGGGATAAACAGTAACTTGAGATTATACTGCAGTTAGTACCACCTGGTCCCAGAAGTCCAACTAGGCATCAGTAAGCCATGTCTGGGACCAGAGCAGCTTGACACATCCCTTACACAATTTTTTTTGTTCTTCCCATGCAGCCTTGCTTCCCTTTTACATCTACGTTGGCTAAGAAGCTGTATTTGTAATCCTACAAGTTAGTTGTAGGTGACCTAAGCTCCACCCTCAGCGGGACTTTGCTGTATTCCTTCCTATGTTAGTTGATACATTGTGTCAACTTGGCTGAATCAGCTTCTGCAGATCTCAGCATGGGGGCCTAGCCCCGCAGGTGGGCAGGGCCTAGGAATTGAGAAAGGCAGGAAGCCGCCCTGCCTGGTTTCCTGCCACCCTGCTTCTGTGGAGAAGTCTCAGTCTTTGGAGGAGCTTGATCTTGGCAGCTCACCACTTTGGAGGAGCTCTGATCTCCACCGTGGAGCGCTGGTCTTCAGAGTCAGCGCAGAAGGAAGAGAGAGGCTTAATGGATGCTGCAGCTGCTGCTCCTCCTCTGCTCTTCATTGTTTTCTGCTGCATGAACTGCTGTACTTTGCCTTCCAGCAAGCAGAATATGGACTGAACCCTCCAGTAACTGTGAGATAAATAAACCTTTCCTTCCTTCATTTTGAGTGTGGGGTATTTGTCTCAGCAATGAGTGAAAAATAACCAAGACACTTCCCCTGACAAAGAGTATTATAGGCAGCCAAACTTCAGGATTACTCAGATCTCTCAGGAACTATCTCTTAATAGAACCTTCCTACTCCTACCCTCTGCTATTCCTTGGGATTCCTTCTTTGAATTTAAGGGACATGAACTCAGTGTATCTGACCTATAGAAGTTATAGAGTTATATTTCTCATAGATAACATTGCCCTTAAAAATGTATTTACTTGCTTTTAGAAAATAACAGAGCAGTGGGGGCCTGGCCCTCGCTCAGTTCTTTAAGTGGCTGCTTCCACAAAGCTGTCAGCCTCAGGTTGCTGGAGTTTGAGCCACACATACCTCCAGCCCATCCAAAGTGCCCTGAAGGCATTCGCGGAGCAAAAAAAAAATAACAGAGCAGACATTTAAAAAGTAGATATGCACAAAATTGCATGTACAAATCAAAAGTTGGGAAAACCACACCTGTGAGCCTGCCCCCTCCAAGTCCAGGCCAGATAGAGGAACCCTCCAACATGCAGCATGTGCTCTTCACTGACTGCCTGTGGACTCTGTGCTGTGGCCACACTCACTCACAGACTAGAAGCCCACTATGTTTTATCCTCCCTGAGCACCTAGCAAGAGAGGCCAAACCTAAGATCTAGTGCCCAGAAAAGCACACAGCTACAGTAACATACAAAAATAGCAGAGCTTTACTCTGAAGTAGTAATCCTCTACTCCTGCTTGGCCAGCTAGACTCAGAGAATAAACCCAGTGTAGCATACCTGGTACTGGAAAGGGTTAACAGAATTTTGTGCCTTAACTGTGAAAAATTATAAAAACCCCTTGTGCTTCCTGTTATCTACTCTAAGAAATACATTCTCCCTTTCGGCTCAAGGCTGTTCAACAATAAGTAACTGTTTCTTGTCAAGGCAATAAGCTAACACAAACTTCCTCCCCAACCATCTCCTGTAATGTAGTCAGCTTAAGATATATCTCATAAAAATACCCACTTATCACTAGGCTGTAAAAACCTTTTAGTTATAAACAGTTTGCAGCTGTGTCAAATGAATGTAGTTTCTGTTGTTCAGTACTAGATAACAAATTTGCTTACCAAACTGGATGTGATTTCTGTTATAAATACCCTCCTGCTACCTACTTTCAGGGCTGATCAGCCTTCTTGTGTGTGAGAAGTGGCTGACAGATCTGCTTAGTAAATAAAAGGCTCTACTCAAATTTCTCTATGGCTAATCTCATTCCTATGCAGAGTTGACCCATAACAGTACAGCCAGAAAATTTATAATTAGGTTCCACTTGGGGAGTGGTAGTTGAAGACTAAGCCTCAGAATAACCCTCCTTTGGGGTTGCCTGTGTTCTGCTCCCATAATGACTGGGTGATAAACAGCTTAGGCTGCAAGGATATGGCCTCTGCCCATTGTGTTGGCACCCCAGGTCCAGCCAGCGTGGCTTTCACTGTAGACTCAATCTGAAGGTGTTGGTATTAAGTTCAACGGTCTGCTTGAATTCCTATGCTGTGGCCTATGTTGAGCAAAGACCACAGGCTTAACTTCTTTTCCTACTTACGGACATGAGAAAGGACTGACCTTGGCTTGGACAGCTGCTGCAGGCTGAGGTGTATGGGCAGAGAGGTTCCAGGAGAAAGAAGACCCCTCCCAAATAGGTCATAAGTTTAGGCAGGGAAAATTGTGTCTTTCTGAGTTCCAGACCCCAAAAACTATAGATAAATCATTCACCAAAGAAATTGGAGAAAAGATTTGATTTCTTGATGAGAAGTGACACCTTTTTCTTTAGTTCACTCTGTGCTATTTTCATCTGGGGACTTTTTCTCTTGTAATAATTTTCCTGGTTCTTTCCTCTTATTATTTTCACTATTGGCTTTTTTTTTTCCTTTTCTGTTTTATTTTGCTGTTCTTCTCTCTGTACTTTCCCCTTCCTTTTTTCTTCATTTTCTTTTTGTTATCTAATACAATTAATTTGATTTTATTCCTTAATACAATACCCTAACTCAATTTGTCTCTTTCATCTTATCTTTCATTTATTAATTTTTCAAATTTTATTTCTCTCATTCCCTGTATCCCCACTCCCTCGATTTTTACTAGAATTAACCTTTTAGTTTTATGATTCTTTATATAGGAAACCCTATACCAAAACTATTGAATACTGTTCTATTGCTAATACAGTTGAAAGTGTTTCACTGGTTGAGTTTTTCAGTCAATATTTGGTCAGTGTGAATGTTTCACGTGCAATTATAGATCCAGTTTCTATTGTTAAACTGGGTACATTACTCATTCTTAGGTTATATTATGTATAGTTTGACTTCAATGCTATGGTTGGTGCTGATTTTATAGCCCTGATGGGCCAGGGAGATGGCTCAGTGGAATAAGCACTTCCCTGGCAAGCTCAAGGGCCTGAGTTCAATCCCCGGTTCTGGAAAAAAAAAAAAAAAAAAAAAAAAAAAAAAAAAAACAGTATAGCCCTGATGGTATAGCTGTTACTGATGATTAGTTTTCTCTATATGCCAGCATCTGGATTGCCTTTGTATCATTAACCATATTTTGGCCTATTTCTGAAAATCTGGGTACTATGCCAAATACACTGCAGCATCTCCTGCTAATAAACAACTGTTTGGATCCAGAAAGCAGCTGTCTGCTTGAAGACAGAGTGATTTTAGTTTCACAGAGCTGGTTGGCATGTGTCAGATATCCAGGATACAAAGACCTCAAGTCTCAGGCTTGTGCAATGGTAAGTGTTTCCCACTCAACAAAAGTCCAATCTGATTGTTTTGCTCTGGAAAGGAGACTTCAGCTGAAACTTGCCATGAAATTTGGTGTATTTGGGGGGCCGGGGAGATGGCTTAGTGGAATAAGCGCTTCCCTGGCAAGCACAAGGGTCTGAGTTCAATCCCCGGTTCAAAAAAAAAAAAAAGAAAGAAAGAAAGAAAGAAAGAAATTTGGTGTATTTGATTACCATCCATCTCTTATCTGTTGTTAGTTTTTAATTAATTCTGCACAATAATGCTAGAATTTTTCTTCAGAAGAACTCATCCTCTTCCATGTTTCACTATACATTGCTCTATGCACCGACCTGCAGAGAGCCACCCCAGATACTGTCTTTAAGAAGGACAATAGGAAGATAATTTATCATTCTAGGATAGTCTAGCTATACTGGCTTCTTGCTATTTTAGGAGTCACTGCTATTTGACAGCCACAGCTGATGACCAAATCTATGATTTTGGGAGCCATATATAACTATTCATCCTATAGGTACAAATCATATAAGTTAATATCAACTATTTCATTTTCAGGAGCATGATCCAGACAAGTAGGATATATGAAAGAGACTAGGGGACAGTCACTGAACTCAGTATATCTCTTCTTCCTTTTAATGCCAGAAGAAGTTCTACTAAGGCTCCAACTTCCACTTCTACACTTAGCAGTTTCTACCAATTTTCAAGTGAAAAGGGCAAGAAGGTAGCCCTCTGTATACCTCTAGTCTGTGCCAATCTAAAGCAAGAAAAAGGCCAAAACTGGGGTAGACTCTCATACTGTACCCCTAGGCATACTTCCTGGTAGATCTGTGACCCTTGGACCACATTATTCTATAGGCTTTCCTCTTTTAGACTTGGATAGCATCTGTCCCAGAATGGCAGCTAGCCTGTTAAGATCTTCAGCTGAGACATGAGAGGAAACAGGTAGTCTTCTATGGATTGAGACTTTGATTATACTTCTGAAACTGTTTCTGTTCAAATAAATAAAGGCATATAAAAAAGTTGAAAGTTTTATATTATGAGTGTCTTTCTAGTGTTGTAAAATCCAGTAGTTTTGTGTTCCAGAGCAGCATGCTTAAAGATAGAGACATGGGAAAGAAGTTAGTCTACATTTCTGCAAAAAGGAAGAATAATAAACCTGGACTAAATCTTTTACATTTGTCCTTTGAGTGTTTAAGGATTACTTCTAGATACACATTTTATAATATGACCCAGAGATATGTGAAGGAATGGTTCTGAAAGAGGAAGAGAAAATGTTCAATTCTGGAAACTATGTCCTGGGTGAAAGTCACCAGAGATAAGAGCACTGCCACACACAAAGCACTGCTGTGAGAAAAACAACACTGCTGTTTGTCAGAGATATGCAGTGGAGAAGGGACAGAGTAGTAATTCCTTGCATGGCACAGGAACTAGATATTATTTATCTCAAGGAGGAAAAATAATACCAAAACTTTCCTATGGTAAATCTCTAATCCTTAGCAAAACATGACTCTAAAATAAAAAGTTAATTTTTGAACAAACCCCATTGGAAAGCTGAAAATTTGATGAATCATCAAAGAACCTAATGAGGGTCTCTCCAGCCTGTCACATGCAAAACATCTGTCCAAGGACCTGCACATCCTGCACTATTCTCCATTTTACTTTTTGGGAAAACATTATAACATAATCTTATAAACACATGTCTATTCTGTTTTTGTTTTGGGTTTGTTGTTTGTTTGTTTTCTTCTATTGTTTATGTTAGTTTGTTTTTGAGACTGGACTATCTCACTGCACAGTTCAGGCTGGTCTTGAACTCACTTTTCATCCTGAGCTAGCAGTGAATTCCCAGCAACTCTCCTTCCTCAGCTGTCCAAGTGCTGTGTTTACAGATGTGTGCCACCATGCCTGACCTTAAATCTGTTGTGTTGTAAACCCTGACTACAAAATTTGTGCCAGACTGGCATTTTTTAAAGTTGATCTGCCCTGCTGTGGTGCTACCTTGCTATGTGCCTGAAGAGACTTGAGAATTAATTTAGAAAGTTTTAAAGGACTAACTCAGAAGCAGCCCTGACATGCTATGAGCTATGTGAGTAATGTGGACAGAGACTGGACAATTAGGGTACTGATGCAAAGGCTGCCAGAAAAGAGGAGGCTTAGGGTGCTGCTACTGAGGAGGACCACACTGGCTGCTGGGACCCAGGTGGAGCTTGTTGTGCTTTGGAAGAAGCTGATCTGCACTTTGCTCATCTTCAGAGACTTTGCCTGTGGAGCAGAATAACATCAATATAGGCTGCCTTTGGGATTTCTATTGTTCAAATCTACTGTGTGGCTGTATGAGCAAAATTAAGTACAAACCAGGGATATCGCTCATTGCCCTAGCCTATCTGGCATTCACACAATCCTGAGTTTGTTTCCTAGTAGAAAAAATTAAAATTAAAATAATTTTATTTACAAATATTCTGTGGGTCTGGCCAAATAGTGAAACAGATTAAAGTGCCTGCTTAGGCAGACACAGGGGCCAGGAGCTTGATTCCAGAGCCTGTCATGCTGGCCCTGCCCCTGGGTATGCTGAGACTGCAATTGAGACTGGTCCTGGTGGTGTAAGCCTGTAATCCCAGCACTTGAGAAGCTGCAAACTGCAGGATCACTGAGTCCAATCTATGCATTGAGACCCTATACACACTGTATATAGTCCTAAATGAAAAAAAAATTCTGTGAATTTCTAAATCTTTTTTTTAATGTATTTTGTACAGGGCCTACAGGGTCTCACTACATAGATTGGACTAATAGTGATTCTCCTGGTTTCAGCCTCTGAAGCACCAGAATTAAAGGTAAGCACCACCACAACCAGTCTCAATGGCCTTCTCAGCATGCCCCAGGGGCAGGGCCAGCTCCACAAACCAGCGATTGAATTTCTTTTTTTTTTTTTTTTTTTTTT
>NW_004524669.1:49252-50539 GCF_000260255.1 Octodon degus
ACCACTAAGAAGAATATATGCAGTGTGTTATTTGTTGAAACTGTACTTCCGATTTGATTTGAAACTGTCTCATTGCTATCTGTTTATCAATAAAATTTTGAAAAAAAAAAAAGAAATAAAGGGCTCGAAATAAATTCCCGAGCAGCTGACTCATTAACCAGACCAGGCCATGCTGTACACACGTTCTCTTGCATGTGTTCTGGGGGAAGGGGGAGTTTTATATATATAAATGTGGGGCTATCTGTCAAAGGTTTTAAGTTCTAATCTACACACTTTCATATAGTCATATATAGGGTGACAGTTAACTGATTGTATCAGTTGCATAAGAAATGCCCAACTAAGCTGGATCTGCATAGTTCTGGAACTTTTCTCTTGAACGAGGCTAGAGTCCCATTTTCAGCTCTGCCATTTCCTCGTGCAACCTTCCTACCGTTTCTGGATCTCCTTGAGCTCCTCTTTTCCTCCTGAAAAGCAGTGGTAATAGCAACTATCTTAGTCAAGGTCTCCAGTTGGTGTTAGTGCACTTGCGTATACAAGCCTTTAGAGCCTTGGTTACCATTTTTTATTATTATTTCTGCTTGAAGAATCTTAACAGCAAAACACTTTCTGCTTTCTCAGCTAGCTGCTGCCACTACAGGCCTAGTCTCCCAGGAGACTGACAGGAAGGTCGGCCTCTGACAACATGTGCTTTTATTCTGGTGTGCTCTAAACCCACAATTAAGAACATACTTTCAATATGCATAACTGTGTAATGTGCTGAGAAAGCTAATAAGTTACCGTGATATTCAGGATCAATAAAATTAACATCACTCTTCTCAAAAATATATACTTGGGGGGGCCAGGGAGATGGCTCAGCAGATTAAACACTTGCCTGACAAGTGCAAGGGCTTGAGTTTAATCCCCAGTTTTACAAAAAAAAAAGAAGAAGATAAGAAAGAAAATATATATTTGGAGTGATATACCAACTTTTTCACTAAAATTTCTTTAGTCATGAAAAGAAATGGACACAAAAAAAAGAAAGAAAAGAAATGGACTCAGATTAGAACCATATAAAAATACCTTCCTCTGAGGTATATAAAGTAAAGCCATATTAATATGCTGAGCTGTGAAAGGCTGAAGTCAACAACTTCTGTGGATAACCGCTACTATTGTGGACCGCTGGACTGTGTTGGATTGTTTTGCTGAAATCACGCACCTATAGTATCTAGATGCCAATGGAAAACCCATCTCTCACAGGACTACTAAACAAAAAAAGGGGATACAAAGGAAGGATCATTTTGTATCTGT
>NW_004524669.1:50639-55200 GCF_000260255.1 Octodon degus
ATGATAACCAGGGGTTATTTTCTCTGACCCCTTGGGTAAATAATCTGATAACTGCATTAATTGGACCCGTGATTATATTCCTTCTAGTCCTACTCATCAGGCCCTGTTTAATAAACTGTTTAACTAATTATATACAACGAAGAATTCAAACTATAAAGTTAATGGTGCTGAGATCTAACCAGGGATTGAATTTCTAAACAGGCACTTTAGTCCTCTGAGCTATCTGGCCGACTGAATTTCTAAATCTTAAGATTGCAATTTCTAAATTTTAAGATTACAAACAAACAGTAAATTTAAGTTCAGAACATTCAAGTACAAAGTACAATACTTATAGATGGGATTTGCTGTCCTCAAATCACACAGCATTAGACATTCTAACAGCACTATTGGAGGATCTTGTGCAATTAGAAAATCTAAACGTTGTATGTATATCCCTGATCCTTCTCATAATATCTCAATTCTTGATCAAAATATTAAATAACAGATCAATGAACAGTAAGACTCAAAACTTCCATAGATGTTATTCTAATGTTATTTATAAGAAGTCATTAAACTCGCCTCTCTGTGCAAATCACTGTTGACAATATTCCAGAAAACTTTTTCTTTTTTTGAAACAGGGTCTTGCTCTGCATCTTTGGCTAGCCTTGAACTTGTAAGAATCCTTCTGACTCAGCCCACTTTGTGTTGAGATTACAGGAATGCACCACCATGCACAGCTGTTAACTACATTCATAATTGTCCTGTTGATGTTAGTATTTGTTCTATGCACAGTTAATTGTGTCTTTGACTGTCTTCTCCAGACTTAATACTACACATGTGTCCAAGATGTAAATGCCTGGTCTCTGTCCAGGGCCTTTAGCTAGAACTTGTGGAGAGTATTTCTGACTGCAAATCAACAACTATGACCCCTTTTAGCCTGAAGAAAACAGCAGTCATTGCCCACGATTCCTTAATGGGCAGGTCAGGTTACTTCTTCAGAGGGGGAAATTTGTAGGGAGCTGAGTTAGAAATATCTAGGCAATCAGACAGGCCTGGGCCCTCAAAGGAGTGAGTATGGAAGAGGAGATATCTTGCAACTGTGGGACAGAAAGTTACCTCCACTGTGGCTAGATATCAAGACAAAGAATTAAACAAATACAAGTACATGTCTCACAAGGGATGCACATCAGGGATTGATATTCATAATAGTCAGGAATCAACTTGATATAATAGTTACCCAAAACCCTAGAGGAAAAGCCTTTGTCCTGTATTCATGCACAATTGCGATGTGACTGCTTCCCCATTGGCTCTGAAATTATAAGTTACTGGTAAGTAAAGTCTGTGATTGTAATAGCTCTACTAATATGATTTAATATAATTTTCAGATACATATTTATCATGTATTTAGTTAAATATTGTAGGGTGGGGTTTCTTTGGGGGTTTTGCTTGTTTGTTTGTTTGTTTGTTTGTTTGTTTTGGTGGAAAAAGGGATTGAACTCAGGCCCTTGTGCTTGCCAGTGAAGCACTTACTCCACTGAGCCATCTCCCTGGCCCTAAATATTGTAGTTTTAAGCACACTTTGAATATTCAATTTTCATGTAGATTGAGTGCAATAGAATTGTATATATGTGATTGTTTTATGAATGTAGATCTGAATAGATGAAGACAGGTTCACTTTGCACAAACCAGCCACAGGAGTCGATAATTACACATATGTGTCTGGCTTTGAAGTTGACCATAACTGCATTGGGATTATTTATTGAATTGCCCACTTGTGACATGCAGTTGAACACCATCACTATGGATCAGAGCATGAAAGGCTCACTAGAAGATTGTTGCCAATACCACATAAAGAACACTGGAGGGGAATATGGGTAGTGGTTGATTTTCCTGCAGAATATTATGCCAATTTTTCTGACACAATTTTGTGATTCTTACCTTCAGAAAAGTTTGCGTTTTGCTGTCCTAAGAATGACTTGGTCCTTCAATGTAGAGCTCTGGTCTCTACCTTAAGCATCACTTCCTGGCTTCAGTGCAGATCCCTCAGCCTGCTAGCACAGATCCTTCATCCCCTGGCACCACTACCTTTCACCACTGACCTTTGTACCTTCCCAGGGCAGATCCTTGATAGACACTGGCATGAGAATTGTCATGGCCTACAGGCCTCTGGCTAGACTCCTGGAAGTATTTACCAGGGATCCAAGACTTCACCTGGATGACTTTAGCTTCTAGTGCACAGGCAGATCTCCTGTACATTTCTGCACTTGAAACTTTTGGTGAATATGATAAAATAATCCTATCAACTGTGTGTGATGTATGAAATCAGTGTTTGTTCTTGTGCAAACAAAAATGGCTGACAGACCTCACTGTGGTTTTCAAGAAACATGAGGGCTAATAAGGCACATGCTACTAATACTGCATCCATTAGTACCTTGTAACAACAAATAAAAGGTGAAAAGCTTACTAAGATTTATATGTAAGAATTTTTATAATTTACCTGTAAAGTTCAAACAGCACTGCACTTTCCTTCTTTACAAAAAGTAAGTATAGGAGCTTGGTGTACTGGCACACACCTACAAGTCCAGTATAAGGGAGGCTAAAAGAGGAGGACCAGAATGAGGTTGAGGGCAGTCTGAACTACATACAGAGCTCAATCCTAGCCTAACACATGCGGATAACTCAAACCTATTCCAAATAGTGCAGAAAGACCAACTATCAAAAAATTATAAAAGCTCCCCCTTCCATGTATTATACACACTTAGGTTAGATGCTAATTAATGCAAATCAGAAACAAGCATGGCTTTCAAGGAAGCTGCAAAAAAATAAAGATTCCAGATTTTAGACAAGAAAAGTAGCTAAATAAGGAAAGACCTCCAAATGAAGTCCCAGGGCCTGGGCTTGGATGATTCCCTGAGGCACAAGCAGAACGTGACTACAGAGTAATGAATCCTGCCCAGGCCCTTAAACCCAGATATGCATCAGACATGCAGGCAGAGACCGAGCACCAAGGCCTTGCCACAATGTCCCTTTTTCAAAAATCATAGATGTACCAAGGTTAATAATCAGCCATATACCCTCGCTACATATTCCTGTTTCCAACTGTGTCATCATTAGCTGAGTGGCCATACTTGTTATCCTCTTCTTCATTGTAGTTTGACCTGCATTGTATGCACATTGTACATTTCTGTATGTGGTAGTCTTGAAAAGGGGCCTCTTACAACACCCTTGGGACACCTCTTGTCTCTCAAGACCTCCTATCTCTCAATAAACCTTTCTTAATCTTAACCTCTTTTGTCTCTTGATATTCATGCTTTTTACTTCAGGGAACATGAACTTCACTTGTCTGATAGCTGGAAGTTTAGGAGTTCTATTTCTCCTATATCACATGGATGGAAAGACAGCAATCCCAAAAAAAGAAGACCAGGTGCCCAATTAGCTAATGTATAAAATCATCATGTAGTTCTCTCACAATAGGGAGAAGAGTGTATCTAGTCATGGAAGTAAAGATGTCAGTCTGAAACATTAAGTGATTAAAGAGGGAAAAAAAAACATTTTAATCTTTGACTTAATTATTTATTTTGCACAGTGTCTCACTACACAGTTCACACTCTTAGCGATCCTTCTGTCTCAGAATTCTGAGTGCTGGAATTACAAGGATATGCCACCATGCTCTTTTTCCGAGGCAGGTGTTGGGATCCCAGGGGTGTAGGGCCAGCAGGGGATTCTGTACCAGAGATGGAACCCATGAACATGTGCATGTCAGGCAAGCACTTGGATGGCTGAGTTACCACCCAATGTGAGAAAAAAATTAAAAAATAAATACAATCCATATAGAGTTGGAATAGATAAATTTTCAAAAGAAACATGCAGAAACTCTAAAACTAACTTTATTTAAAAAATGAGCAAGGATTAATTTTCTTCCACAAGTTCCAAAGTTATATATCAGATTCACTTTATAAGACAGGAAGAGAGACCCAGTCCTAGCCCAGGTCCGGTGAGTGTGCAGAGAGCTTCCTGCTATCCTGCACCTGTGGGACCAGTCCCAGACCAGGCGCAGCGTGGGTCGGAAAATATCCCACCTCCTTCGGCCACCCCCCACCACTCCGCACTACCTCCCCAAGCCCACCAGCTGAGTAGGAATTGCTGCCACGTCCGGGAACCCCGAGAACCAGTCCTAGCCCAGGTCCGGTGAGGGTGTGGGAGAGCTTCCTCTTCCCCCTACTTCACCTTGCCCCCTACAGGCACAGCTTAGCCCTGGCATACACACCTGGCATGTAATCCTGCAGCTGCAGTCCCTGCAGAGAGTGTAGAGGATAGATCCAACCAGCTAGTCCAGGAACAGAACATCTAATCACAGGGGCACAACAGGTTCACCCTCAAGGGCAGCACTGGGAAGGAGCTGAGCACAGCAGCCAGACCCAAGCCAGATGCAGCTGGATAAGTCCAAACTTTCTACAGCTGCACCTGAGCTTCAGTACGTGCAAAGGTTATAACTACAGCAAAGATATACAACAAAGGTCAGAAAACAGTGCTACACAAAATGACGAGAAGGAACAAAATGCAACCTCAGAACCCAAGCCCA
>NW_004524669.1:63256-75735 GCF_000260255.1 Octodon degus
TTAAATGCCAAAAAAGGAAATAAATGTTGCTGACCTGATAAGATGACCTACTTCTGTCACTCTAAAGTAAGGTGACTCACTTGTGACTTCAACCATTTTCTTTCTCCTTTGACTTACTGAGAGGCATGTTCCTCCATTTCCCAGTGAAGATGTAAATATGGAAGGCCAAAATTCATATGCTGTGAGGTAATATAAGAGCAGCAAGATCATAAGATGATGAATTCATACCATCATTTTGGAAATTTCCATTTATTAACAAGGTTACAGGAAAATTCATACAACACAGCTACTCATTTCAGGAAAATGAATTTTAAAAAATCTTTACCCCTAAGCACATTGTCCTTCAATTTCAATGGGTTGTACCTAGAAGGGGCAAACTGTTGAGCACAGTGGCTCTCAGGGTTGTGGTGTGAAAGTCCCTGCTCCATTCCTATGTGCCTTGTGTCTTCCACTCTCTGTTCATGGCTGCCATGCATCCAGTAGTTTTCTTCTCTAAGGTCCTGGGTCATATGGGATTTGACTAGACCCAGGCACCTGTAACTCAGTTCTCTGAAACTGGGACATAAATTGAATCTCTCCTCCATAAGCTGTGCCTATCAAGAAACTTCTTTAAGCCTTGGGCATGTGAGCAGTACACCACTTCTATTTGCACATGGAACTGAAAGTCCTAATCAGAAAAACTAGACTAGAAAAGAACTAGGAGGCATTTCTAGCAGAAACAAAAAAGTACAATTTTTTTCTGTTTGCAGATATCATATACTTATACATGGAAAATTCCTAGGACTATACTGAGAGAGATAACTGGAAAACAATGTTAGAAAATTTGTAGGATATAAAATCGACATAGAGAAACTAGATAAATTTCCAAATGCTACCTATGAACCGTCCAAGGAACATTAAACAGAAGCCCACTTGGAGCAGCATGGAAAAAATATTCTTAGCACTAAATTCAATGAACAACGTAAAAAAAATGCACATTATAAAGAGAAGCATCCAAATGAATAAATAGCTGACCATATTCACAAGCAGAAGAATCAACGCAATCAAACTATCCATACAAACCCAGACAAGGTACAGGTTCAATTTAATTTATTACGATCCCAATAGAAAAGTTGTAAAATTTGCAAGGAATCATGGAAGAGTTGAAATAACTAAAGGAATCTTGAGCAAGGATAAAGAGGGATCTCTAACATTCCTAAATTTCAATTGTATTACAAAGCTTCAGCCACGAAAAGAGTATCTTGCTGCCATAAAGATATATGCCCACCAATGGAATATGATAGCTATCCCAGAAGAAACCCTGCTCTCAGGACCAACCAATGCTTGGGAAAGTCAGGAATTATACACAAAGGGAGAAACTTCATCTGTTCAATAACTGGCACTAGTTACATTGAGTAAGTGCACACTAAAACTAAAAACCAAGATCTTTATTTTATATCATCCACCAAATTCACCACAGGTGAATTGAAACCTCGAACAAAAGACACCAAACAATAAAACACATGGAAAAAAAAACAAAAACATGAATGCTCCCTCCTACTGTGTCTGAGATAATTTTTCAGTATGACATGAGAAGCTTGGACAGCTACAACAAAGGAAGCACTGCGTTCAATTAAAAAGATTCAGCACTGGTAAGACTTTGCACTGCATAGGAAACTACTGAATGTGAAGTCAGGTGTCAAAACAAGAGAAAAAGGACCTGCAAATCTTCCACCCATCCATAGAATTCATATTCACAATAGAAGAATCAAAGTCAGTAAACCTAGAAAACCCCAAAATAATTGCAGATGAAGACAAACAAGTAAAGAGTATAGATTAATTAAGAACATTCAAGGAATTCAGAGACTAAGGTAGGAAGATTCCTCAACTCTGAGGCTATTCAGAGCTACACAATTCTTTCAAGGTCAGCCTGATCTCCATGGACTGGCCCAGTCTCAAGTTAAAAAATAAATAAATAAATAAATAGGAAAAGTGTTTGGAGCATTTTCCTCCAGGGCAGGGTCTTCGCTGAGGTCCTCTTTCTCTAGGGTTGAGTGGTCGTGCAGGTTACAGGTGAGGGAAGGAGGCTTCCAGCACTTCCTACTGCATTTGGCCTCAGTCTGAGATCCTCCAACCAGAAAACACCCAGATGGAGGACACACTTCTCCCTGTGTGGCTGCCACCCTCTACTCCTCCCACCTCTCCATTTTGTATCCTCTGCCTCCTCTCATGGCCAGCACTCAGAGCCCACACCACAATCCACAGGTGCAGCAGTGGCCACCCACGACCTGGGTCCAGAGGACTAAGAACAGGGTAAGAGCTGCATGAATCCTGATCTAAGGCCATCAGTGAAGCATCCTGGGCCTGCACTATGGTCTCCTAGGCCTGCAGTGTGGTCTCTAGGGCCTGAAGTAGTCTCCTGAGCCTGGAGTCTGGTCTCCTGACCTGCACTGTGGTCTCCTTGGCCTGCAGCCTGGTCTACTGGGCCTGCAGCATGGTGTCCTGCACCTGCAGAGTGGGTTCCTGGGTCAGTAGTGCCTTCAGCACCTCAGTTTCCCCACCACAGCAACCAGGCATGGTCTAGCAGCCTCACCATGAGCTGCTTTGCAAGCTATAGGAGAGAACATGAGGGCAAGGACAAGCAGCTGCGTGAGGTGAGGAGAGCAACAGACAGCTGAAGGAGGGCAAGCAGTTGTACTTGGCCACCCACTGCCTGCTGCGCTCAGGCTTGTGGGGTCTGACAAAAACACCCTTTTAAAGCAGGTAAAGATGCTGCGTGGGCCAGAGTTTGATAGAGCTAGTGAGTGGGCCTCTGAAGTGCAGAAGGTTAGAAACTCCCTGAAGGAAACAACTGAAAATGTCCTGGTGGCCATGAGCAGCCTGTGGCCTCCCATGGAGCTGGCCCACCCTAAGAACCAGTTCAGCATGGACTACATCCTGGGCACCAGGGACGAAGTCAGATTAAGTTTCCCACCAGAGTTCTTCAAGCACGCAAAGGCGCTGTGGAAAGATGAGGGTGTCTGCTCTTGCTATGACAACTGCATGCATGCCGGGCTGCTGGACTGCTCCGGCTACTTTCTGGACAAGATCAATGACATCAGGAAGCCTCACTACAAACCAAAACCCGAGGATCTCTTTCACTGCTGCCTCCACATCCCCAGAATCCTTAATACCAAGTTCCAAGTGGAGGAAGTCAACTTCCACATGTTGTGAGCCAACGGACTCTACTACATCAACCGGGTATGGGCCAAGATCCTCAAAAACTTCACTGCCATCATCTTCGTGGTAAACAGCAGCAACAGCTATGACCAGAATTTCATAGGAACCAACAACTGAAGGAGGCTCCGAACATTTTCATGTCCCTCTGGAGCAGCTGTCCCCACCCCTGCCTTGTGTTTCTCTTCCTCAACAAACATGATCTGCTGGCTGAGAAAGTCCTTGCTGGGACATCCAAGATTGAGGACCACTTTCCAGAATTTGCTTACTACACTATTCCTGATGCTACTGCTCCTGAACCTAGACAGGACCAACACATGATCTGAACCAAGTACTTCATCTCCAACAAGTTTCTGAGCATCACCAGTGCTGGTGGCAATGAGGACAGCCACTGCTATCCTAAGTTCACCTGTGCTATGGACCATAGGAACATCCAGCAGGTGTTTAGCAAGTGTGCCCAGCTGCTCCTGCACTAAGTGAAGGAAAAGAGCTGCTCTTAGAAGGAAACTGAACTTTAAGTAAAACCTAGCCTCAATCAGCTTTGTAAAATTCAGGGTCTTTGGTACAATGTGTCTTGACATGATATATACTGATTCATCTTTTTAAAAATCCTATTCCCAGAACTTCTTTTCAAACCATCTTGCCCTTCCTGGTCAGACAGTATAGTTTTTCTTTCACCCTTCTTTGCTCATTTTTTCATTTCCTTCCTTCCCTTCCCTGGGGCCCTCCTTATTTCCTTTTTCTTTTGCAAGAGATTCCTCCTATTCAACAGTATCTATTGTACACTTGTTCTCATATTTAGTTTTTCAATCCAGAGATACCTTATATTTGCATATGTGTGTCTAATTTACATCACCAATTATTATGGTCTTGATTTGATGTACCAATAAAAGTTTCAATTTTATCTTTCCTTATGGCTGTGTAATTCCCCATTTCTATACACTTTAAAAACCACACATCTTTTTTATCCACCTGTTGGTTGGGATTCATTTGGGTTTCTTCCAAGATTTAGCTATGAGAGACTGTTGGTGTCAACATGGCTGTCTATATCTTACTGTTGTGTGTTGTTTTGATTACACTGGGATGATGCATAAAATGAGAATATACTCAATTAATTGAAAGAGATTGAAAAAACAGATATGGATGAGATGTATTGCAGTCCATGTGTGGAAGGAAGCTACTGCAAACAGGATCCATTATTTGTAGCCCTATTTTGTCACAGTCACCTAAAGAGTCAACTACAAAAGAATGGACAGTATCTCTCCACATGTGAGAGAAGCAAAGAATCCATGTGAGGGTCTGCATCGCATGGCAGTGGACACCCATGAGTTCAACCAGAGCCCTAAACCCCATGAGAATGTCTCAAGCAAGTTTGATCCATGGAATCACAGTAGAAAATCACAAAGATATACATGCAATTTAGAAAGTTTGTACCCTTGAGATGAGACATCTGTGCTAGCAGCCTAGGTGTCTGCAGAAGATATAGGAAATGATACTCACTATAAAAGCCAAAGGTTCCACAAAAGGTACCACAGTCTTTCTCATCAAAGCCAGATCCCGAGATCCTCTGACACTGAAAACAGCTGAATAGGTAGCAGGAAAGCCTTCCTACCAATCTCCTGTGAGAGGCTAAACAGTACAATGTCTTTCTCTTGGGAGGCAGGAAGCAATGTGCAGAGTAAGAACCAGATCTCCCCCAATGTGGACCGCAGCCATTCTAAGTGACAAGAAGGACTTAAGCTTCCTTGACAATGAGTACATCAGAGTTCATATCAGAAAAGACAGCCAGGATCTATTCATTCCTACACATAACCCTGTTTAGAAGTGATACATAAGCCAAGGATCATCATATGAGCAAAACACACTTGTACCATGCCCCACTTCCCAACTGTGTGAACAACAGCAATCTGGAGATGTTTGTAAGCCTACAGGTTCATTGGAATTTGATCCATGTTTTACACTCATTATGACTTTGCTGTATATGATGCCGCTGGTGACTGACCATTGTGGCAACCCATAAGTGCCCCCTGATGTACCTCAGGGCAACCTAAATCTCAATAAACTGCTCCTACTTTTAACCTAATTCTCCCTTGAATTTCATCCTTGATCTCAGGTTGCACAGACTTCCCATGTGTCATATCCAAAATGCTGGCAGTTATGCTTCTCTTCCTTCATTTGGGAGGTTCCACCATGATATTGGGAGGGGGGAAGAGTTTGATTTTATTTCATGGCATCTCAGAATACTTTCTCTTTACTCTAGAATGTGAATTATTGAGGTAATCAGGCCATTATCTGTGCTTTGCTGTTGGCTTTTGCCTTTCATCAATTGCTTAAGCTGTATTAAAAGTTGAGAGCTAGAGGGGCCAGGAAGATGGCTCAGTAGAATAAGTGCTTCCTTGGCAAGGGCAAGGGCCTGAGTCCAATCCCCGGTTCCACAAAAAAAAAAAAAAAAAAAAAAAAAAAAAAAAAAAAAAAAAATTGAGAGCTAGAAAACTTGTGATGGATTTCAATTTATGTTTTTTTTCCTTAGGCCATTTCTAACTTTTTATGCAGGGCCTTGCATTGCCATTTCCTTATAGCTACATTGAGACTTACTTCTACAGTCCTAGCTGGATTTGCCTCTCTTCATTTCCTAATTTGTTTGGCAGTCATTGGATGGCTTGCAGTTCTCTTTTAGACAGCAAGGTGGAATCACTCTTTTAAGTTCTAATTGTTTTCCACTTTGCACAGCAAGTCTAAGGGATCGGTCTGGGGCCATGGAATAGGTTGTGGAATTTCCCTTCTGTTGGAGATGATTGTTATAAGTGTAGCAGCAGTTGCTAGTGTGCTTCTCTCTGCAATCCTGAGAATGTTTTCTTGATTTTCCAATTGGAATATCCTGAACTAACCAAAAGGTGTGCTCTTCCAGTAACTGTCACAGTCATTGTGCATGTCCACAACACACTAGAACTTTGTGCAATATCCTATCCTCAAACTGTTAGAAGTGCTGGTCATTTACTTGCCATTCCAGTATTTATCTTATGTTTTACTCTTAGCACTTCTTTGCTATCATGAAAACTTTTTCTTAGTTCAATTGTTTTGAAACATTTAATTTTCTGAATATTGCTTAATCTTCATTTTTGTTCTAGGATTTATACTGTATCTTTGACTTACAATTTATTTAAAAGATATTGTATGATATCTTCTCCTAGTATTAGAAACTTTAAAAAGTATTTTTCCATTTTCTGTTGACTTAAAAAAAACAGAGATTTGTAAAAAATAAAAATAAAAAATAAAATTTGTGCTCTAAAAATTAAAAAAAAGGTGTGCCCATCTCTAAGAGAAGCTAAGAGAGGCAGCCTTTACAACCTTCATAACCCTAATCTGTGGGTTTGAGGGAGTCAGAATCCATGCTCATCCAAGAAGGCACACATGAGTGTTTGATTGAGCTGGTGTCTAGTAAGAAAGTTCATGTGAGCCAGGGTGGAGAGAGCCTCATCCAGCTGCTTTGATCATTCATCTACTTTTCAGTTTAGCAACACAGTGTGAGTCAGTGGTAACTTTTAAATTTGAGGCCTGCTTTGCTAAAGATAAGAGACACACCCAAGGAAAGCTTTTGGTCTTGGTCATTGTTCTCCCTTTCAGATGAGTCACATTCACTTTTTCAGCCCTGCTTAGACTCAGTACTCTGTCCTTCTCCACTGCCCTGCCTCTGAGAATCAACACAGTTGATCACAGCACTGCTGTGTTCATGGTAATTCTCTCTCCTGTGGTGCCTGGCTCCTGTAAGCAAGTTTACAAAACGCTTGCTTCTTCTTCTTGTGCCCATTCCAAGGCTCCTTTCAGACATTCCTGGGTCATATTCTCAAAAGCTCATCCATGTGTGTTCCTAAAATGTTTAAAGAAGAAATGTAAATTTTATTTCAAATTATGAGCCTTTCACTTTTTAGGCAGAACTATAGATTAACTCCTTCCACTTCTCTCCCCCTTCAGGGATGCTGATCCATTGGCCTACAGAGATGGCTTTGCAGTCTAAGCACCTGGTGGAACATGCTGCTAATCCTAGCACTGGGGAGGCTGAAACAGGAGGATCACTGTGAGACACTGTACCAAGTACAGAAAATATAGAAAAAGATAATGCTGCTTCATGACACAAACTGACTGTTTTTACAACACAGGGAAGTTCACTGATAGAATATAAAACATACATCCTTTTCATACATCCTTCTATATTTGAACTGAAACACCTGCTCGATCAAACACTCATGTGTGCCTCTTGGATGAGCATGGATTCTGGTTCCAGTGCTTGGGTATAGTTTCTGTCCCTAGGGCAGTTGCTCTTTCCTGGCTCCATTTCTCTGCAGAGCCTCCTGAGAGCCCCAACATCACTCTGGGAGGGATGCTAACCAAGGCTCTGATAAATGAAAGCCTAGAAAGCAATTTGGTCCATGGTTCACAGATATGCCATGAAGGAGGCCTAGGCAATCAGTACAAGAATCTAAGGCAGTTTGGACTCTTTCTTACACTTGCAGCTCACTTCCACTGGCAATGGATGGTGTTAGATCTACAGGCTTTAAACTGGGCACAGACACAAAGGGATACACAGGGCTACTATTGTTCCCTTTGTTGCTTTTAACAATTGTCAGAAACAACTCTATACATAAGGGAACACTGGAGCCTTAGCAGACCTTCTTGGCCCACTCTTGGTATACACACTCAACTCAAAAGACAGTACCCAGCATTCTTCATACATCCTGCCAGTTTCAGCATTTCTTTGAAAATAAAATAGGTGATATAAACTTATATGTTTTGTGTGTATGAGGTCAGTTATTTATGGCAAGCAAACAGCAGATTTGGCCTTCAGGTGTAGGTATAAAAGAGCACTGGGTACTGAAACAGGAAAAAGTCTCCCTAGCTGGTTATTCCAGTCAGACAAATCATTAGCCCATGGTCATTCTTCAAAAAATTCTTTGATTTCACAAATGGAAATGATTTCTTTTTTTCTTTCTTTCTTATACCAGTCCCTCTTAGGTTGGCCTGGCTTTTGGCAGCAAAATCAGGTGAAGCTAGTGGCTCAGCAAATCTGGAACACCAAAGAATCAGCTAAGGATGGGTGCAGTCCTCTAGAGAACTAGACTACCACTAGTCTAGTAGTCCCATCCTCTAGACTAGAAGGTTGACTAGGGAAAATCTGACAATCATTAATGGTGGGCACGGATGTGATTAAGATTTCTTGTCCTAATAGCTCAATGGACTAAAGCAACTGCTTCAGCAGATGCAGCATCCGGAAGTTCAATTCCAGGCCAGTTGTGCAGGCCACACCCCAAGGTCCCTCTGAGACAGTCATTGAGACTAGGTGTGGTGTGGCACATGACTATAATCCCAACACGTGGGAGGCTGTGAACAGGAGGATCACTACAAGTCTGATCTGTGCAGTGAGACCCGATAGACCCTCTAGATCCTGTAGACACTGTCTTAAAATATCAAAAAATTTAAAAAAAAAATTAAAAAAGACTGTCTTGTCCTTACCTACAAGATTGAAAGGGGTCCCCTCAGGCTCCAAGATAGGGAATGTCTTAGATACCTGTAATTCTTGTCTGTCCTGTAGCTCACATCTACATTTCAAAACTAGGTACCAAATATTTCTTAATGCAAACAGAATCAGAACATAAGGTGGGGTTTTTTTGTTTTGTTTTTGTTTTTGTTTTTGTTTTTTACCATCTTCCTTCTTTCTATACTACCTTTCTAGTTGTAAAAGACTATCCAAATGCACACTTTCTCATGTATTCTGCTTCAGCTCTATCATGAGAAGAGGCCAGATGCATACACAGAACAATTACATGGTTCTTTTTCATGGCTAAGGGTTAAACATCTTCCACTGCTTAATGACACTGTCTAAAAGAAGCAAAAGATTTTGTGAATCCAAAAAGAAGATACTTTGGGCATCTCCCTGTTTTAATTTTAATTTGGCTTTGTACCCTCAAGATGCCCCTCCAGTAGATCTCACTTGAACGTAGGTGGTTGCAAATCTAGAAAGAGACAAAATCTGACCAGCCTATCCACCCTGGAACTGCTGCTGGATTTTATCCTCCCAGGAAGCCCATGGACCCTGCAATTACTACTGTATAATTGATCTTTATACCCTCAAGGCAATCTTAGAATAGATTCCACTGCAGAGCAGGCAGATGCCATGTTGAGAGATATTGTAAGACACAATTTGATCTGCCTCTTTACACTCTAACTGGTGCACAATTCTATCTTCCCAGAAAGCCTATGAACAACACATATCACATTTGTAAGCATAACTTAAATTTGATCTGGTGACTTCCATGTGTATAAAAGACACATAACTTTGTAATAAGCTATTGCACATAGAAAGGAGTTGGAAGGAGGTCTATTTTCTGTCTCCATAGGTCACTGTTAGAGGTAGATAGAAGAATTGACTCAAGGAATTTGGCCTGGTGCACAGAGGCCAAAGACTTTTCATACACTCACATTTTCCATGTAATCACCTGCTCAATCCTTTTTTAATGAGCAGGAACATAGTGTGTATTAATTCAATTTTGAGGTCAGAGGTTCAACTTAGAGTTATCATGCAGCAAGCACAGTTGGTAAGAGCCCACCACTTAAGGCTCATAAAAGATCTTTCTCACTCTCGGTTAGCACGTTAAGGCACAGGTGTAAATCATTCCCCCTGAGAGTAGCTGTGCAATGGAACATGCTGCAAACTGCCTCAATGAATTTCTGAGCAGGGAATGTAACTAAATGGCTCCCCTGAAAAGCTTCAGGATTATTCCTACCTATAGAGCTGAGAGATATAAGAGCCACAGATCAGTGGCAGAGTTTTCAGGCATTAGGAGCAAGTTTCCACTGAGGAATCCTTGGGTATCTGCCAGAGATCAGCCCTGGCCATGGCCCTCTGTTATTCTCAGGTTTTACTGACCCACAAAACCTGAGATCACTCTGCAGAAAGGAATCTTGCCTTTTCTCTGGTCAGTATTCCATCAGCCATTCATTTCAATGAGGATTCAGATCTGCTGGGAGATGCAGGTTCTGTACTTGAAGAGTGGCACCCCTTCTGTGACAGTTTCCTACCTGGCAGAGTAAGTGTGCTTTGCCAAATTTAAAGAAGGGATAGGCAAGGGCTGTACACAGTCACCTAGAACTTTACAGTACAGGTTGTGAAGTCCACAACTTACCTCTTATGAACCTAAAAGATAGCTATACTTAGGGGAAGAGAATGGGTCAGACATCCTCCAGTAGGGTTAATGTGTTTCAGTGCCATAAGTGTGTTGTCTTAATAGACAGTTATTTCTGGTGTCACCTAGAAGTTGGTTCTCTGACCTGTGCTCAATATTAGCCTTGTGAACAGTCTTGCACAGAATACTAAGGCAGGACATGACTTATTTGTATTCACTGGTTGGGCAGAGATCACTCAACTCATCTGAAACTCATCTATCCCTTCTACAGGCACAGACCACATAAGTTAGTACTAACTATTTTATTGTCGGGGCATGCTCCAGCTAGGCAGGATGTAGTAAGAGAGTACGGGGGGGAGGGGGGCTGCCCCTTAGCTCAGCTCTGTAAGTGGCTGTTTCAACAAAGCAGTCAGGCTCAGGTTGCTGTGGTTCTATCCTCACAACTCAAGCCAGCCAAACCTGCCCTGAAGGCATCTGGAGAAAAAAAAAATCCTTATTCCATTTTGGGGCCAGGGAGATGGCTCAGTGGAATAAGCACTTCCCTGGCAAGCACAAGGGCCAGAGTTCAATCCCCAGTTCTGCAAGAGAGAGAGCAAGAGCGAGAGCGAGAGAGAGAGAGTTGGGGGCAGTCATTATGGTCAGTATATCTCTTCTTCCTTATAATGCCAGAAGTAGTTCTGCTAAGGCTCCAACTTGCCCTTCAACACTTAGAAATTTTTACCAGTTTAGAAATGAAAAGGGCAGGAAGGTAACCCTCTGTATCCCTCTTGCTCTCTGCCAAATCTAAAGTACAAAAAGGCTCAAACTTTGTTGGCCTCTCACACCATACCCCTGACATCCTTCCTGGTAGATATGTGACTCTTAGAGCTTACTAATATATCAGCTTTCCTTCTTCAGACTTGGTTAGCATCTGTCCCAGAATGGTAGATGGCCTGTTAAGATCTTCAGCAGAGAAGTCATGACAGGAGAGAGGCAGTCATCTATGGACTGAGACTCTGATTATACTTTTGAACCTGTTTTTGTGCAAATATGCAAGGGTGCATAAAAATGTTTTCTATGAGTGGCCTTTTCCGTGTCATAAAACCCAGTAGTTTTGTGCTTGAGAGCAGCATGCCAACATCTTCATGGTTGACAGCAGCAGCTACGACCAGAATTTCATGGGAACCAAGAGCCTGCAGAAGATTCTCAACATTTTAAGGTCCCTCTAGTGCAGATGTCCCCATCCATTCCCTGTGTTTCGCTTCCTTAACAAGCAAGTTCTGCTAGCTGAGAAAGTCCTTGCTGGAAACTCAAGGTCGAGGACTACTTTCTAGAATATGCTCACCACACTACTCATGATGCAGTGCTCCTGGGCTTAGACAGGACCCATGCATGAGGTGCACCAAGTACTTCATCTGCGACAAGTTTCTGAGCATGACCAGTGCTTGCAGGAATGAGTACTGCCACTGCTGTCCTCTGTTCACCAGTGCCATGGATCATAGGAACATCCAACAAGAGTTCAACACGTGTGCCCAGCTGGTACTGCACTCAGTGAAAGAAAGAACTGCTCTTAGAAGGGAACTGATGCCAGTTGCTGCTATAATGTCTCTCGGGTAGGTGGATGTTCAAGAAGAAGGGGATTGTGAATGAAAGCAAGAGATAGGAAAAGGAGTATTGTGGGACTGTCCTGCTTCAAGGTTGTATATGGTGAGATGTTTGGACTTATGTGCAAACATGAGAAGTATAGAATTCTTTATCCTAGTTTTAAAATATAATCTAATTTTTAAATGTTCTTTATCATATTATGTAGGGACTTAAAGTTCAACATATCAATCCTTGATGAAAAATACCTGTTCCTTATTATGCCTAAGATGTTTGAAATGCAGAGAGATAGTGAGGTTAAGCTTGATAGCCTAAATTGTTTGATAATAACAACAAGCTTGTCTTCTGGATGGTTAACAACCTAAGTTTGCAGACCAAAATTAGAGAAAAATGAGGGCTATAAGGAAAGCCAACATTTTGGCCCTAACCTTCTAAGGTCAATTAAGACTCAGGGCATATGAGAACTTGTACTGTAACATCATGTACCTCGGTAGTGTCCCAAATTTTCTGATCAAGAAGATTATG
>NW_004524669.1:76440-79243 GCF_000260255.1 Octodon degus
ACTGAGCTTTAATTAAAGCCTAACACTAAGTAGTTTTGTAAAATTTTGGGTCTCTGGCACAATTTGTGTCTGGACATGATACATTTTAATTCCTCTTTTTAAAAATCCTATTCCCAATCCATGTTTGAAAAGTACTTTGCTCGAGACCCAGTAATAGCCCAGGCCCAGTGAGTGTGTGGGAGAACTACCTGCTACCCTGTGCCTGCGAGACCTACTACTGGTTCCAGCCCAGGCACAGTGCAGGTGAGACCCTCTTCCACGCCATTGGGACGACCCCACCACTCCTCAGCGCATCCCCCACCCCGCCCAAAGAGTAGGAATATCTGCCACATACCAGGAACCCCCAGACCCAGTCCTAGCCCAGGCCCAGTGAGTGCGTGGGAGAGCTTCCTGCTACACTGCGCACTCGGGACCTACTACTGGTCCCAGCCCAGGCGCAGCGTGAGTGAGACCCTCTTACACCCCCTTTGGATGCCCCCTACCACTCCACAGCACCTCCCCCAATGACCCACGCAGTAGGAATTTCTACCATGTTCTGGGAACCCCCAGACCCAGTTATCCCAGGCCTGGTGAGTGAGTGGGAGAGCTGCCTCTACCTCCCTATTCCATCTGGTCCCCTCCAGGCTCAGCTCAGGCTGGGGGTGAAACCCTGCAGCTGCAATCCCTGCAGACAGTATAGATGATAGGACCACCCAGCTAGTCCAGGAGCAGAAAATCTTTCCAGAATGGGACAACAGGTTCACCCCAAAGGGCAGCAGCAGGAAGCATCAGAGCACAGCAGCCAGACTCAAGCCAGACACAGCAGGATAAATCCAAACATTGTAGATTGGAACCTGAACTTCAGTACATACTAAGGTTATAACTGCAACAAAGATCTACAACAAAGGTCAGAAGACAGTGCTACACAAAATGCTGAGAAGGAAAAAATTCAATTTCAGAAACCAATCCCACCCATAACAAGTGCAGAGGACACTAACACAGAAAAAATTGAGAATCACACAGCTGAAAGCAATGAATCAATGGCTTTTGAAATAAAGAAACAGCTGCAGAAAGGTATAGAGGAACTCAGATTGGAAATCAAAAAAGAAATCCCTGAATTAATAACATCTGCACTAAAGAATCAAATGCAGAAACTTATGGAGGAAACCGAATGCCCACCGAGAACAAGTGCAGAGGACACTAACTGGACTCAAATGTATGAATTAATAGCATTGATAGTAAATAAGCAACAGCAGAACATCATAGAGGAACTCAGAGTGCAATTTTTTTCTGAAATAAAAAAAGAATTCTCAGAACTCATAGCATCTGAAGTAAAGAAGCAACTACAGAAACATAGGGAGGAAACATAATCTGAAAAAACACTACAGTAAAAGAATTTATAACTGCTTCTAAAGAAGACATTGATAAAAAAAAGTATAGGAGATTAGAAAAATGATGGATTCCTTGAAAGAGAAATACAGGAAAGAAATAGATCACATGAAGCACAGTCAAAGACATATACAGGAAATTAAAATCTCAATCACAAGCTTGCACAACCATTTAAGTGAAAGTGAAGACAGAGCTTCAGATCTTGCAGATGCTGGTGCGGCTAGTGAAAAGGTAAGAAAGGGTCTCTTAAAAACAACGAGGATGCAGGAAAGAATAATCCAACACCTGCAAGATGATGCAAAGAGGAACAATGTGAGACTAATAGGCATCGATGAGAAAGAAGGAGTCAATACAAATGACATTAAAAAATATGGGCAGAAGTAATAGCAGAAAACTTCCCAAATATGAGGAAACAATCTGACATTCAGTTAACTGAAGCATACAGAATGCCAAGTAACCTCAACACAATGAAAAACACACTAAGACATATGTTATGGTTTGTGTCTAGTTGTCCCCCCAAAGCCTCATGCAGTCATGGGGTGAGGACTTCTAGAGTTTGTGTTAACTCATGATCCACTGGGATTATGTGTGATCCAAGGCTGGGATTATGGGTCTTAGTACTGCTGGGATTACCCATAGGTGGGTAAATACTGGGAAGTACCCATAGGTGTGAGTTCTTCCCCTACCTTGGGGCAGGTAATTTGCATTACAATGTAAGGTGGGAAGAGAAGCTAGCTGCTTGAGCTGCTGCTACCCCTCCCTTGTACTCTTACTCTTTGCCGCCACCATGAAAGGTTGCTTTCTGCTCTGTGCTGCTCTGCTTTGGACTCAGATGAGTATGGACGGAAACCTCCAGTAAGTGTGAGCTAAATAAACCTTTCCTTCCTTCAGTTTGAGTGTTGGGTATTTGTCCCAGCAATGAGGGAAGAGTAACTAAGACAACATATAATCATCAAGATCCCAGAAATCCAGCACAAGAATAATATGCTGAAAGCTACTAGAGAAAAGAAGGAGATCACACTCAAAGGAAAACCCATCAGAATTATGGCTGACATCTCTTCACTAACCATGCAGGCAAGAAGAACATGCAGCAGAGTACTTCAAGTCCTCAATGAAAACAAATGCCAGAGCAGACTATACCTTTCAAAACTTTCATTCAAGTTTGATGGAATAGTGAACTACTCTCGTGACAAAGAACATCTAAAGAATTTTGTGATGACAAAGCTGACCCTACACAGTGTACTGAAAGATGTTCTACACAGGGATCAAAATGATCAAAACTCCACAAATGAGATCAGAAGCAACCAACTAAATAGGCTAAGCAATTAAACACAGGAGAAAAAGGAGTAAACGATAACAGGTAAATAACATGGCAACCGTAAGTCAATACATCTCAATTCTAACCATCAATGTAAATTGACTCAATTCACCAATT
>NW_004524669.1:80465-81009 GCF_000260255.1 Octodon degus
TAGAAAAGGAAGAGCAAACCAAACACAGAGCCCAAAGACGAGAGGAAATCATAAAGATTAGAGCAGAAATTAATTCAATTGAGATGAGGAAAACAATTCAAGGAATTAAAAAAGCAAAAAGCTGGTTCTTTGAAAGATTAAATAAAATTGATAAGGCTGTAGCTAATATCATCAAACAGAGAAAGAAAAAATTCAAATACAAGCAATAAGGAATGAAAAGGGTGTAATTACCACAGACTCAGTGGAAAATCAGATTATCAATAGCTACGTTGAGAATCTTTACTCTCACAGAATAGAAGACAAAGAAAAAATGGAAAAATTCCTAGATAGGTACAAATTACCACAACTGAATTGAGAAGATATAATCACTCTCAATAGCCCATTAACAGCCAATGAAATACGAGATGTAATTAAAAACCTACAGGACAAGAAAAGTCCAGGTCCAGATGGATTCAGAGCTGAATTCTGCAAGACATTTACAGAAGATGTAGTCCCTATACTCCTCAAACTCTTCCATGAAATTGAAAAGGAAGCAATCCTCCCA
>NW_004524669.1:95378-95972 GCF_000260255.1 Octodon degus
CAAAAAACAAGCACAGAGAATCACTTAACTCCTTCATAAAAGCTAAGTTTGAGTACATATTTCACCACAGCTTTCCATCTGCTCTTCAGCTCACAAAGAGTTTAGTTTGTCATTTAATAAAAGGACAATGCATACGGCCATTAAACTGGAGAATTGTGAAATTGCTTAGAGAAATACTGATTCTCCCCAACGAGGATGACTCAAGGTAAACAGGAAGAAGACAGCTATTAAAAATGTCCTAATCTTTCAAACATGTATTAGGAAGTAAAAGCAACAGACCTGCTGGGCACGGTGGCAAATGCCAATTCTATCAGCACTCTGGAGGCTCAAGCAGAAGTATTGTTGTGAGTCATGGGCCAGCCAGGGCTACAAAGTGATTTCAAGGTTACTCTAAGTAGCAGAGTGAGACCTTGAGTCAGAAAGTCAACAAACAAACAAATAACAAAAATGATTGACATACCTCACTATGATTTTCAAGAGCAGGAAGGGTGAACAGGGCAGATACTATTAATACCGCATTCATTAACATCTTGGAAAAACAAAAGGTGAAAAAGCTTATAAAGATTTACATATAGGAATTTTTAAAATTCACCT
>NW_004524669.1:96967-98259 GCF_000260255.1 Octodon degus
ATAACCAATAACCCAAATGCATAAAATCATTGTGTAGTTCTCCCACCACAGGGAAAAGAGTGCATGCAGTCGTGGAAGTACAGATATCAGTCAGAAAACTTAAGTAATTAAACAGGGAAAACACATTAATATTTTATTTATTTAAATATTTTGCACAGTGTGTCAATACACAGTTCAGAGTTTTAGTGATCCTCCTCTCTCAGCCTTCTGAGCACTGGAATGACAGTGCTGCACCACATTACCCTTTTTCTGAGGCAGGTGTTGGGAGCACAGGGATCTGGATCCATCAGGAGATGCCACACAAGAGATGGAACCCACATACTTATGCTTGCCAGGCAGGAACTTAGATGGCAGAGTTATCTTCCCAGTGTAAGAAAAATTTTAAAAAACAGGTGCAATCCATATAGGGTTGGAATAGACCAATTTTTAAAAGAAATGAGCAGAACCTCTAAAACTAGCCTCATAAGAATTTGACAAAAGTGTAGTTTTCTTTGACAATTAACAAAGTAAAGAGCAGATTCACCTTATAAGACAGTAATGAAAAGGTTAAAACCAAAAATTGACTTTCAAGGAGCTGAGGAATACTAAACAAATTGTCTGTTTAAAGTCAAATGCCAAAAAAGGAACTAGACATTTTTTATCTGATAAGATGACCTACTTCTGTCACTCTAATGTAACGTGACTCATTTGTGGCTTCATCTGTTTTCTTTCTCCTGTGGGGCACAGAGATACATGTTCCTCAATTTCCCAATGAAGATATAAATTTGCAAGTCAAAATTCATATGCTATGAGGTAGTATAAAAGCAGCAAGGTCAAAGGTGGTGAATTCATACCATCATTTTGGAAATCTCCCATTTTATCCAAAGGTTACAGGAAAACTGCATGTGACATGCTACTCACTTCAGGAAAAATGAATTGTAACAAACCTTCAGCCTTAAGCATATTTCAGTGGAATTTCAATTTCAATGTAATATGCCTAGAAACTGCAGCACAATGGCTCTCAGGGCTGTAGTGTGGAAAGTCCCTGCCTCTGTGTCTCTGTGCCTTCTGTCTCTGACTCTCTATTCCAGGCTGCCATGTAACAAGAAGCTTTCCCCTCTACAGTCCCACGATATATTGAATTTTCCCAGAGCCAGACAATTGTACCTCAGTTCTCTAAAGCTGTGACTCACATAAAATCTCTCCTCCATAAGCTGTGCCTGTCAGGGATCTTCTTTAGGCCTCGGGAGCATGACAAATACACCACTTCTATTCACATAGAGAACTACAAGTCTTAATCAGAAAAACTAGAC
>NW_004524669.1:103909-121383 GCF_000260255.1 Octodon degus
TAAACAGGCCTTTTATGTCTCACTCACTATATTATCACTGGTAGCATATGATTTCCCAGACCTAGGGAGAACCCTGTGTACTCTCCAGGTGGCAAGTGCAGCCAATGGCTGCATAACTACCAACAAACCTGCATAAGCTTCTATCAAACATCTAACAGGGGGCCATAGAGATGGCTCAGCAGAATAAATGCCTCCCTGGCAAGCACAAGGGTCTGAGTTCAATCCCCAGTTCTGAAAAAGAAAATCTAACAGGCTTTTTCCTTGTAATCCAAGTTAACATGGCTTCTCTCAGGCTGAGAGAAGAAGACACATGACCTTATCAATCTGAAACTTCCTCTGATTCCATCAGGAACACTTTTCTTTTCCTCTCTAGTATCTTTGGACATTTCTTGCTTGAAATGCCCCTTCTCCTTGTCTGGATATAGGGAAACATAACTTTCCCATTTTTCCCACCAGCCTTCCTTCCTGCTGCTGCTAGTATCACTATTCTCATTTTCTGTCTATAATTCTATTCTGTATCCTTTCTACTATAAACACTTCCACTGAGACCAATTCATTCCTGCAAACCTTTCTAATTTCTGCAGCTTGTGTCAGATATCTGGGAACCACAGAATAAGATATAACATTTTGGATTTAACATCTCCTGCAGGCAGCCCTGCCCAAGGATCATGAAGATAGCTTTTCTTGTAATGAGGCAGGAAATTTCAAGAAGGTTCAGTTCATGTGGGCTGTATGAGGTAGACAATTAAGTTAGTTAAGAACTCAATATGTGTCTCTAGCAACAAAAACTTCTGTAGTCCAATACAAGTTTTATCTGCATGATTTCCTAGCCTTTGGCATCTTATCTCAAAGAACAAATTTTCTGAGCAATTAGAACATGTAGAATCAAAGCATGAGCATTTGAGCTAACAGGTAAATGTATAAACTTTTTTGAGGCATATCCAACTGTGACCCACTAGCCCTTACATCCTTTTATTCAAGTAGTCTGACAGTTTGCTTTAAGTCCCTCTAGCTTTAGCTATAATTATCTCTAAATTTTGAGAACTTATGAAAAGCAGATTAATACCTTTTTTTTACTATCAATTCTTTTAAAGTAATCTAAGTACAGTTTGGTATATTTTTTTAGTTACACCTTGTGAGAAAACCATGACATCAGCAAGTTATTTTTACTTGTATATTTTTGTACTCAAAACTTATTTGTAGTAAGAGTACAGGGAAACATTTTGACCTTTTAATTGAAAAACACCCATAAATATTGACTGAAATCATAACATTTTTTGAAAAAGTTCTAATAATTTTTAGCAATTAGCACACACAACAAATTATAAAAACATTAGGCAATATTACTTTTGAGAAATATAATCTGAAATGTCACACCTGTGGTTTACTATCAGCATGAAATACCTGAGTTAAATCGGAAATCAAGCAGATGAACTTATACAATTATCATGAAACACACAGCATTCAGATTAAACCACTGTTCTATTCAGTGTTTTAGATATGGCTCCCATTGTAAGCAAGGGCCACTGCCTGGGGATTTCTCCTTTTAACACTGTGGCTCTGAATTTTATGTTCTAAAGACAATGCCTGGCTCAATCAGTAGGCCTAAGTTCTTTGATTTGGTATAGTCAGTGTTCCTAGACATTTTACTGGCCAGAATTCAATCTGTTCTTGGGAACCTGTTTTAACTAGTGAAATACTTTTTAAGTCTTATGCATGAACAACAATATATAACATTGTACAAATCAGTCTTAGTATAATTTTGATTAGTAAGCAATCTGAATATATTGCAGTAGTTAAGATAAAATCTCTTCAAGATGAGTGCTGGGCCTTTACATATGAGCAAGATATCTCCTAAAGCCCATTTGTGTTGAGGTACAATGACTGGAAAGAAGGTCATGGTTGCAGAAATTCAAAGAGACCTGCACCAATGTCTAGCAATAGGCCAGATATTTCTTTAGTCATGATTACCCAGGGATCCTCCATGGAGCTGACAGGTAGACAAAGCAGTCTGGCCAGAGGGAGAAGGTAGGCCCAAGGCCCTTCAGTCCTACTGGACCAACTGGAAAGCTGAGTCTGATCTCTGGGATCTCCACTTCAGAGTGCAGTCTTACCTCCAGCGGCTGCCTTGACAGTCAGGGCATGGTTTGTGGGCCTATGCAGTCCCTCTTATGCTGGCCTAGTCTTTGAAAGCAGTAGCAGGTGATCCTCATCAGTAGGTGGACCTCATTGTTGTTGAGCTCTTCTTGGAGCCCAGAGAATCAGACTTTGGATCAGACTTTGAGGCTGCAAATAAGGCAGCCATTTTTTATCTTTGCTTTTTCTCCCTGGTTCTCTCCCAGTCCTGATCATGGGACACTAAGGAATCAGTTTTTACTAAAGTATCAAGTGAGTTATATAGAGAAAAAGCTATCATTTGTAGCTCTTTACTAATATCTGGAGCTGACTGCAAAATGAATTTATCCATAAGAGTAATCTGTCCCTCTATTGAATTAGCACTTCAGGAAGTATGTCTTACTAGTGCCTCTATTAAACATTCTAAGAAACCAGAGGGCTTATTATCTTTCTCCTCATAAATGGCTAAAATGTAATAATTGAAATTTATTGGTTTTAGTTCTTCTTAGACCTTCAAGAATATATACTTGAAAGAAAAGTGTCTTTTCTTGTGTCCTGCCTCACAATCAGGGCAGCAGGGGTAGGACTGCTTGTGCTCCAGTGCCAACACATACTTCCACTTGGTGTCTATCTTTTGTCTGTTTGAAGTTAACAATGGTATTTACCTCTAAATGCGATAGCAGCTTGTAATGCTAATTATCTTTCATTGCAAATCAAAGCCTGGTTTAAGTTTAACATTACATCTTTTTATTCTAGCTTATAGGTCTGAGTCAGTCCTTAAAGACATCTATGAACCTACCAGGGTCACCTAAAAATTTTCCAAGATTTGACACTATCTGTTTTAGGTCACTGAGACAAAAGGCACATGAGCTTTGGAAGCTGTAAAGTAACTATGTATCTTTTTGTAAAATATATTATCCTTAAAAAGCTTGCATAGATTCAGCTACACATGGGTATAGCCCTGTAGAGGGCCAGATTGCAGCTGGGATAGAAGTTCTACCCTACCCTGAATGTAGGGGAAATCCTATATTCAGTAATAGTGGACAATGCTGTGACTAAGGCTATCTTGTCCATAAGCCCCAAATATTAGGGAGGAGCAGCCTAATGAAGTACTGTAAGGAGTAAGAGACATTGACTGTGAGATAACCTGGAATTCAATAGTAATTACCTTTTTGGTCATCCTCACCTTCTTCCTAATTGTATCCTTCACCCAGGCTTCCCTTGAGTAGCATTCTCCAGTGCATGTGGATGCTCCTGTTGGAGACAATGGGGCAAGATACCACCAGCCTATCCACCCTTGAAATGGTACAGGATTCTCATCTCCTGAAACAGCCAGCAAACCATGCAAACTCTTGTTGCATATTTGTAAATATATTTTACAGTTGATCTGGTGACAGAAATGTCTACAGAAGGAAGCATAACTGTTGTATAAAAAGGTCAATTGAAAGTGAGCACTTTTCTCACTACAAAGGTCTCTTCTAGAGATAGAACAATTGACAGGAGGAATTTGGCCACATGCACTGAGCCAAGTCTCCAGACACTTGTGTTTTCCATCTTATCACCTAGGTACACATCTTTACCAACTGGACAAGATTTAAATTTGAAGTTCACAGGTGAGTATCACCTAGCAATCACAATTTACATGTTGGTAAAAACACTGTACGGCTGACAAAAATATCCTTCTCTTAATTAATATGTAAGGCACAGACATAAATAATTCTCATGATACCTATTTTATAATGTAAATCACTGAAAATTTCTGCAGCCTAATTAGTTAAGGAGTGATACATTAAGTTGTTTTACTGGAAAGCTGGGTAGAATTCCTAGCTTACTAGCAGAAAGGGAGAAAAAAAAGTACAATAGGTAAGTGGAGATCTTTCAGTGGTCAAGAGCCAGTTTCCACCAAGCACCTTTAGGTATCCACCAGAGAGTACCCCTGGTCATGACCCCTTAGGTGTTCTCCATTTCTATTGGCCCACATAACCAGAGATCAGTCTCCAGAAGGGAATCCAGCTGTCTCTCTGGTCAACATTCCATCAGCCATTGGCTTCAATAGGGATTCACCAAAGAAATGCTGGGGAATCCTGTCCTCTGCTTTAAAGAGTGGCAGCTGCTCTAAGAGCATTTACTAGCTGGCAGAGTAACCACTGTTTTCCAAGCTCTACAAGGGATAGGTAAAAGCCTAGCTAAGATTACCTAGCACTTCACATTATAGATTTTCAAGCCCCAAACTTAGCTCTTATGCACCTACATGATAACTAGACCTAGGAGAAAAGGTTGAGACCCTCCCTTACACTAAATGTGTTTTGGTCCCATAAATGTAGTGCTTTTGGAGATAGCTCCTTCTGGTGTCACCCAGAAGTCGGTTCTCTCCACTGTGTCTCAGGTTTAGCCTCCTGAAGGAGACCTGCCCAGAACACTAAGCCAGGACATGGCTTTTATATGTGTCCTCCTGGATGGGCATAGTTCCTCTTTGTCTCATCTGACCCAGAGACAGGGTGTGTGTCCTTTTTCTAAAATGACTTCCCTGTCTTCGGCATTAACAAATGTTCATTTTCTAAGGGCTTCACTTAGTTGGAGCAGTCTAGAGTTTTCCTAATTTTACATGCCTCTAAAAAGGAAAGTACAAAGAGGTAGGAAAATTAGGACTGAGGTCAAAGTAAGGAAACTGAAACAGAGCAGGTCTGACATTTCCTCTAGCAAGTAGAGGGAAATCAGAGCCAGTCTGTTCCAGTGAAACCTGTCCTCCAAGTCTTTAAGAACGGTTGCCGACCTAATGTCATTTAGTTGGCAAAAGGAGTCCCGTATTTCATTTACAGGCATGTATATTTTCTAAGTTGGAGCAAGATTTAAAATTCGCAATTTATTGAAGTTTACATGAATTCCAATAGGAGATTTATTGATGTTAAACTCTCTAGCACTATTACCTAAAGTCACCATGAAATATCAGTACAGTTAGCATCTATTTTAAATGCAACATATACAAGTAAAAAACACTTAGAGAATGTCCATCCATTTAGAGAAATTTCATAACCTTGTAACATTTTCATATTTTAACTTAGATTTCCCAACATATTAGCCAACATTTTAACAAAACCATGTAAGAGATAAAGCATAAGCAATTGTGAGCAATTTTAACAGAACTATATGAGACAAAACTGTATGAGGCAAAGATGAATAATTATGACACATATCAACTTTTAAAACATAAAAATTTGCTACCTAAGCAAGTCCAAATCTACAGTCTATGAAAGAAAAGCAAACTCATACCTCTGTCCATGATCTCAGTGGATGACCTCCAAATGATTCAGGGTGAGATCAAACTCCTGACATAAAAGGTGCCTGGGATGACTTCAAGTTCTCTAAACCTGATGAATGAATTTTAGGAACAAAAGGACATTATGAGCAAAATGTATTTACTGGGGGAAAGAAAGCTCCTCTCCGACAGATGGACAGGAGGGGCTCCCCAAGTGGGTGGCACCCCTCAACCTAGATTTCAAAACTCACATTTGACAGAAACTTATATTGAATTTCATTAAGAAGCATTCTAATCTTACTCTCTCTGGTGCTATTGCCTAAAGTCAAGCAAGAAATACTAATGCATTCAGAAACTAGTTATAATGTGAAATATACAAGAAAAAAACAGTTATGAAATATCTCATTAAAGAAATATCACAACAACAATGAAAAAAAGGAGCAGGCCTGATAGCTCAGCAGACTAAAGCACTTGCTTATGCAGGGCACAGCAGATGGGGTTAAATCCCATGCTTGCCATAACAGTACTGCTCTAGGGCATGCTGAGATGTCGATTGAGACTGGGTATAGTGGTACTCATCTGTAATCCCAGCGCTTGGGAGGATGAAAATAAGAGAATCACTATGACTTTCATCTACATAGTGAGACCCTATAGATCCTGTAGACTGTCTAGGTCCTGCATACCGTGTCCTAAATACAGGAGGAAAAAGAAAGAAATATCGTAAACTTATAACATTTCCATGTTTTCACTTAAATTTATCAGCATTTTCCCAAACAGAAGTACATGAGACAATTCAAAGCAATTATAAGCAATGAGTAAAATCATATCATAATTTGAACTCCAAATACTTCTTACATAAATGAGTCCTAGTCCAGAGTCTATGAACCAAAAGCAAACTTATACTTCCATCCTATGATCTCAGCAGATGACCAACAAATAATAGAGTGGAATGAAATGACCAACCAGAAGGATACCTTGAATGAGATCTTGTTTTCTTAAAATGAAGAATCAATTTTAGGAACAATGGAGCTTAAGAAATTACATGTATACATATGAAAAAGAAAGCTTCTGTCCAAGAGAGGGACAAAACAGTACCTGAGCCATTTTCCAAGGAATGCCTCTTTTCCGGGTATTTTGATAGAGCAAATCCATGAGGTGAGGTGGGTCTAAAGGGGACAACTGGAACTTCAAAATGAGGTGGGACAAACCATGGTAAACCAATAGGATTGCAAAGGCAATTGCTCAAGTAAAATTGATTAAATCAGGATTAAATGGGGAAGTAAGTCACATTGCAATCAGCATGAATACAGAACAGGGCCTTTTCTTGTAGTGACTATAGCTTTTTCAAGGTGATGGATACCTCCTTAGAAAATCAGCCCCTCATGCTTATCCCGGGTGAGGTATGTAGGTGCATTTGTTTGATCTTTTGTCTTGAGGTCTGGCCCACAGTGGAGGTGTCTGTCTCTTCAGCACATGCAAGGTATCTAGTCTTCCATTCTAGCTTCTTTGATGGCCTCATACTATATAATTGCCTGTAATATTTATATTTAATTCAGCTGCCTGCAACTATATAGCATATGATGCTCAATTGGCCCAGATATCTGTTGCATGCTTGAGAATGTGGGAGAAGTTTTTCTCAGTTGATAAAAATTGCTCCAGAATTTGTTTCACAAGAGAAAAGATGCAGAATGAAAACACAGATAGGAAAAAAGAAAAGTGATGCTGAAAACCTGGAAATTGGAGGGGCAGTGGAGTTCACAAGGAAGGTGAGAGGGTGGGAGTTCATGGGAGCCAAAAACAGCAAGACAGTAAGAGCAAAAAGGGAGGCTCAGGAAGCAGCTGCCTAGAGGACCACATCACTCATTTCCTCATATTGTACTTAGGGTAACTGTGGGTGTAGCCCTCACATCCAGTCTGAGATTTGATTCATGAATTAATGACATTACATGTCATTGTAGTGTTGAATATTAGAGTGACATGGCATGGACTGCAGTGCATTTCAGCATCTCCAAGAGTTGTGATACATACCTGATACACATCAGAAGCCTCTAAGCATCACTATTTATACATGTGAGGCTGATTTACCTCACTTACGAGTATAGCCTCTAGTTCGATCCACTTACCTATACAGGATTTGAGTTCATAGTTCTTTATTGCTGAGTAGTGCTTCACTGTATAAAAATACCATGTCTTTTTTATCCATTCTTCAAGTGATAGGCATTTTGGTTGTTTACAACGTTTGGCTACAGTAAGTTATCCTTCTATCAACATGGATGCACATATATTGCTATGGTATGATGTTTTTAGTTCTTTTGGGAAAATAAACTTTGCTAATTTTATGAGTCTGCTAATGATGGAAAATCATTACCTGTCAGTCTGACTCCTCCTGTATTGGCAGACATATTTCATTCATAAAGAGCTGGAGCACAACTATGGCATAGCTAGATGATTGAACACAAGCAGACTGAAATCATAAATACTTTTAGGTAGAAATCAACAAGGTGATAAGGTGTCTTTTCAGTTTTGTATCTCTGAAAACCCATACACTTTTGAAACACAGATACAGTGCCACCTTGTTTCATGAACTTAAGTCATTCCATGATTCTGAGGATAATGGCTGTGTTCACAGTCATGTGGGGAAGATGTTGGCAGTTGTCACCTGATGATGATTTTATGGATGCATGCAAGATTTTGCTGAATATACTATCAACTCAATTGTTGCATATATTTAGATTCTACCTTGAAGACAAAACTTAGACTCATTTCAGGAGATTTATGATGTATACAAGACTAAAGATATTTTTCTATCTCTGATAAGTTTAGGAAGCACCCTTTTGGCTCTCTGAGCACCACCATGGTGGTAGGCAAGAGCAAACACCTGATGAAAGGAGGCAAAAAAGGAGCCAAGAAGAAAGTTGTTGATCCATTTTCTAAAAGACCAGTATGATGTGAAGGCACCAGCTATGTTCAACATAAGAAATATTGGAAAAACACGTCACCAGAACCCAAGGAACCAAAATTGCATCTGATGGACTCAAAGGTCATGTGTTTGAAGTGAGCCTTGCTGATCTGCAGAATCATGAAGTTGCCTTTAGAAAATTCAAGCTAACTACTGAAGATGTTCAGGGCAAAAACTGCCTGACTAACTTCCATGGCATGGACCTCACCCGTGACAAAATGTGTTCCATGGTGAAAAAATGACAGACCATGATTGAAGCTCATGTTGATGTCAAGACTACCGATGGTTATTTTTACTAAAAAACGCAACCATCAGATACGGAAGACCTCATGCTCAGCACCAACAGGTCCGCCAGATCCGGAAGAAGATAATGGAAAAAGAGGTGCAGACAAATAACTTTAAGGAAGAGGTCAATAAACTGATTCCAGACAATACTGGGAAAGACATAGAAAAGACTGGCCAATCTATCTACCCTCTTCCTGATGTCTTTGTCAGAAAAGTAAAAATGCTGAAGAAGCCCAAGTTTAAATTGGGAAAACTCTTGGAGCTTCATGGTGAAGGTAGCAGCTCTGGAAAGGCTACTGGAGATGAGACTGGAGCTAAAGTTGAACGAGCTGATGGATATGAACCACCAGTGCAAGAGTCCATTTAAGATCCAGATTTTTAATAGTGAGAAATAAAGTCTTATTTGTGATGGAAAAAAAATAAGTTTAGGAAGCAGTGTTAATGACAACACATAGACTCGTTTTCATTGTCCAATACACAAGTATAAGTCATAAGGAACTACTACATTGACCAGATTTATGATATATTTACATCTCTGATAATTTTATGACTTTTAAATTTTATTTTATTTTATTTTATTTTGAACAGTAATAACAGAAGCAAAATCAAATAGGAAAAAAGACAGAAACAGGGTGACATACATCAATGCAGATGTTACTGATTATCAAGGCAAGAATAGCTAATTGACAAGATTGTTATATATTCCTTTTTTATCATCAAATCTGTTGCTCAGATATTGTTATGCAAGATTGGTAAATAGTTGAATATTAGTGTTTGATTTCAAGAAATCTTAATTGATTTTACTTGTCTTTGATTGACTGATTGGATGAGTGATTGATTTTGCGGTACTGGGGATTGAAGTCAGGACCCTGGCTTGCCAGGCAGATGCTCATTCTACTGAGCTATCTCTCTAGGCTCTTTAATTTATTTTAAAGGCACTATAATAATTGATAAGACAGTAGAGACAGTACAAACTTATAAGAAGAAGATAAGAGGTATTCAACCAAGAGTTTTATATTACACATTGCTGTCCCCTATGTAGTTGCTCAGATAGCAGATATCAGCATTCAGAGTTACTCAAAACAAAAATTCTCAAATTTAACTTCTATTTTTAAAAAAAAAATGGAAATTATGAGTACAATCATTACAGCCACTGGGTGTATACACTTGCACGTTTTCCCCCCTTCCTTTTTTCCTATCATTTCTCCTTTGTATTTTTTATTTATTTTATTTATTTATTTGTTTGTTTATTTACTTATTTATTTTTGACAGAACCGGGGATTGAACTCAGAACCTTGTTCTTTCCAGGGAAGCGCTTATTCTACTGAGCCATCTCCCTGGCCCACTGTCCTTTCTCTTATCTTTATTGTTTAATCCTCAAGTTCAGTTTCTTGCCATTTTACTGTATCTATTTTCAGGTCTTATATTCTTTCAGGTCTTATTTATTCTTTCAGGTTCTTACACTAGGGAGATAAATCACTATTTACACATCTGATTTATTCTGCTTATGACTAAAATCTCCAGCTGGATCCACTTACCTATAAATGATTTGAGTTTGTCTTTCTTTATAGCTGAGTAGTACTTCATTGTATAAAAATGCCACATCTTTTTCAACCATTCCTCAAGTTATGGGCATTTTGGTTGTTCACAACATTTCGCTATGATAAATTATCCTTCTATAGACATGGGTGCACATATATCATTATGGTATGATGTTTTAGTTCTTTTGGGAAAATAATCTCTGCTAATATTATGAATCTGTTCATGATGGCAAATATAAAAGAGATGCAATATATGAATGCATGTCATTTATATGTGAAAAAAATGCACATTTAATGCAAACCAATAGGTTTAGATCAACTTTAAATGTTTGGGCCAAATTGAAATACACATCAAATTTTGTTTCATTTCCATGTTTAAGTTCTAAACATATTTCATATATAAGGCACCCATTAATTACTATGTATGTATGAAACTTACACTCACAACATAGCTTCTTTTTAATTATATATATTATGTATATATATATATATATATATATTTCCAAATGTATCTTATGTCATTGAGTAAGATAATAATTGTCTATTTAATCAATTATGAACTGAGTAGTGAAAAAATTTTTGGAGATTAGTATCTTAGTACTGTTTAACCCTTACAGATCACTTTGTACTACCAAAAGCCTATCAATGAGAACATAAAATTATTAATGTTGTTGAACATAGAATTTTTGCTTTTGTTATTTAAACATAAAAACACTTACAGCAATCATAGCAAATTTCACACCAAAAGAGATAGAGAATAACAGTGGTTTGTACATTGCTCATTACTATCTTTCTGTGGTTTCTTAGATTATAATATATATATTCAAGAGTAATTGATGGAAGGATACAATACATACTTTATTTTCAAAAAAACTAGTGGTATATATATATATATATATATATATATATATATTCCCTTTCCTTCTTTTTTTTTTAATTTTATTTATTTGTGTGCGTGTGTGTGTGTGGTGTGTGTGGCCAGCTTAGTCCACCAGGGGGCAGTGCTGGCCGGCATGTGGTGCTGGGGGATTGAACCGTGATCCCTGTGCTTTGCTAAGCTTGTTCTAAGTAGGTGCTTTAGACCACTGAGCCATCTCACCAGCCCCCCCCCTTCCTTCTTTCATTGTTTTCTCCTTTCCCTCATCCCAACTCTTCTTTCCTTTTGAATTGCTAGTGTCTATTTTCTAAAATCTATTGTACAATTTTCTTTCAGTTACTCTATAAATATCATATAGTAGGAGTACAATATAATGTTTACTCATAGGAGGTTGGTTTTTTTTTTCTTTGCAAGTGTATTTTCATGTTGCATCTGTATACCTATAAAAGTCTCAGGTTTATCTTTTCCTATAGCTGAGTACTCCAATGTATAAAAATACTACAAAGGAAATATTTTGTCCATTCCTTGGTTGATGGGCATGTGGGTTGTTTCCAAAATGTAGCTATTACACATCGTGCTGCTTTAAAAGTGGGCACACACACACACACACACACACACACACACATTGCAAAGATATGAAGTGCTTCTTTTTTCTTGGAAAATGCTCAGAAGAACAGTAGCTGAGTCAAAGGCACTGCTAGTCCAAGTAATTTAAGGAACCTCCACCGTGATTTCCACAATTGTTGCAATCAGCTGCACTCCTACCTAGAGTGAAGAAGGGACTCTTATCTCCACAGTGCTTCCAGCATTTGTTTCTGGTCAACTCTCATATGGCAGAGATTCTTTGTGGAATGAGATGAACTTTTAGGGTTGTTTGACTTTCCATGTCACAAATGACCAATGAGGGTGCATGTTTCTATCTATTTGCTTGCTCTGGGTATTTCTTTATCTTAGAAGTGTGTACTCTTCTGAGATGCCCCTGTTTGAGTTGAGCCTTTGAATTTGGGGTCTTCATTTTTTTCCATCTTTATATGTTCCAGATAGAATTCTTTTGTCTGAAGGATAGAAGGTTAATTGTGTATTCCCACACTAGGCCTTATTTTTGTTCTGTGTTGGTGATTTCTTTAGATGTGCATGAGTTTTTAGAGAACAAAAAAAAGAGATGCAGTTGTTGATTCTTTGGAATATTTCCATGCCATACAGAGTTTCTTCATGAAGTCTCTTCATACACCAATGTCTTCAAGATTTCTAAGTTTCCTCTTCCAGGACATTCAGTGTTTCTGTTTTAGTATTTAGATCTTGGATCCATTTTGACTTTCATTTAGTGCATGGTGATACACAGAGGCTTAGTTTTCTCTGAGGCCTTAAAAGGGCCAGTTTTTCAACACTATTTATTAAAAAGACTCTCTTCTTTCTCTGTCTCTCTCTCTCTCTCTCTGTCTCTCTCTGTCTCTCTCTGTCTCTCTCTGTCTCTCTCTGTCTCTCTCTCTCTCTCTCTCTCTCTCTCTCTCTCTCATGTATTTGGTTGTTACAAGGTCTCACTATGTACATTTACTCATGGTGATCCTCCCATTTTCAGCCTCCACAGTGCTGGGGTTACAGGTGTGCACCACTTTGCCAGGACTCTGAGGCCAGCTCAGCTCACTCTGGCATCAAATCTGGCATAAAATGTGGTGCCCGTTTCCAAGCATGGTTCTTGTGCTTGCCTAAGCTGGAACTTTAGCCCACTGAGTTATCTCACTGGCCTCATGACTCTCTTTCCTCTAGTGCCAACATTTGTACACTTTATTAGACATGACATGACTTAGTGTGGTTGTAGTTCCGTATGAAGCTTCCAATCTGTTCAATTCTTCCTGAGGTCTGGTTTTCTTGTTCTTTGTTCATTGTACTTTTGTTTTGAAGGACTCATGCTGATTTCATCCCTTTGGCCTTGCAGCATAGTATGTACTCAGGAATTCTGATGCCCCTGGCTTGCCTGTAACCCAGAAATACTTTGGCTATATGAGGTATTTTCTCTAAAACTTAGGTTTGAAATCCAGCTTTGTAAATTTAACAAAGAGCAATTGCATAATTTCAGGAAAACGTCTTGCCCTAGACATGGACTACTTAAACCTGTAATTATAAACAACTTAAATATATCTTATACATAACTGTGTATGATTCATCAAAATCAAGTCATAACATTTAAACACATTTTACTATGCACATTTTCTGTTGAAAAATTTTCAAAACCTAGCACACAATAGGTGCTCAGATGTTAATTTCTTCTTTGCCTTCCTTAACTACCATATGGCCTCCATTTCCCCATATGATTCCAACACAACAATTAGTAGTATTTACATGTCATGAAAATAGCTACTGAGTAAAATTGGATCCTACATGGATAAAGGAATTTTTACTTTCTTAGAGGATTTTGGTAAGCAGGGAAAACATAACAGGGAGGAAGTGTTCTTCAGTAGAATATATTTAAGGTTAGTAAAAAAAAAAAAAAGATGGAAAATTACTGTGTAACTTTGTCCAGGTTACATTGATTTAAACAAGGTTTTGGTGGATTTCTCTTCCTTGAAGAATTCTAAATGCAACTTCTTCACCATCATCATTTTGGAAACCCTGACTAGGCCTATGTACTTAGAGAGTTTTGTCAGAAAAGATTTTTAATTTTTAATTTGTAGTATTTAAATGAATTCTAATTATTGTTCTTAAAATGTCATTCAAATACATGTATTATTCATTGTTTGGGGATGGAAACTAGTTTTGGAAAAAAAAAACCTCACCTAATGTTGTATAATGCCCCAGTGATCTTGCTGGTTAAAAAATACAGTATTTTTGGCCATAAAAAATAAAAATAAAAATTTTTCAATAAAATTTTATTAGTACATTTCAGATACACATAGTATATCAGTCAGGGTTTCACTAGAGGAACACATATAACACAAGGAACACATATAACACAAGATATACAAATGTGGGAGCTTGCACATTAGATCCATTGTTTAAAGCACCAGCTTGGGGAAGCTCATTCAGGTGCAGGGGACTGCAGTTTGATCCCAAGCTACACATGCCACCCTAGACCCACTGTTAAGGCAGCATGAGCCACACACACACAAAAAAGAATCTTCCTCAAGTAGGGGACCACCCACTCAGTGACCCCATCCTATCCCTCTCTCAGGAGCTTTCTTTCCCCCAATAAATATATTCTGCTCATAAACAAAGTTATACAAATGTATAAAAGATTACAAGATTGGTTTACCAGGTTCAGGTTCAGAGTTGGATGAGGAAGTGTACAGAGGGTGTCTGCACCCTGGAAACTGAAGGATTCAGTCTCAGGGTTTGAAGCTCACTGCAGTGTTCCATGAAAGTGAGTATCAGTCAGCAATGGAATGGACGGAAGGCTGATGAGTCTGCCATGGAAGGCTGTGGAGTCTGTGACAGAAGGCTGAAGAATCTGGGGCATAAAGCTGAAGGATCTAAACCAGAGGCCGAAGAGTATGTGCTGGAATCCAAGAGATAATATGCAAGATGACTGTGCAGACTGAAGTTCCTTTGAGGAAGTGGAAAGGTGGATCCTTCCTCAAATGCTTTATATACACTTTACATGCTGAGTCACTCTGGGGCAGGCCCTCCAACCCTAGGGCCAGCTCCTCCATGCCCTAGGGTGGGCCTTGACCACAGGGCTGGGTCCGCACACTCCATGATGGGGAAGCACCTAGGGGATCCAGCTGTGTGCACACAATGTATCAACTACTCTATACAGTGATCACAATTATCATAAAGAATGTGGACTTATACATTATAAAAATTATTTCTTACCATTCCTCTATGTTCTCTTTATCCACACCTCCTGTCTCCATTTACAAAAACTTTCTTTTCATGTTTTCCTTTTTTTTTTTTAATTTTGCCTACTGCTTCACTTTTTCGGTTGCCCTTCCTATTCAAACATTTTCTTCCTGTTTCACAATATAACTTAAATATTGGAGTCCTTATTTACACTTTTGGTGTCTGACATTGGAGAAAAAATGTAGCATTTAATTATGTGCATCTGTTTTATTTTAATTGAGTAGAGTCTCCAAGTGTATCCATTTCCCTAGATATACATATGATTTTTGACCAAGGAAGAACTCTTAAATTATTGTAGATTTTTTTATTACATTTCTTGTTTCATTGACTATTACTCAGTTATTGAAAGTTGCTATTAGTTCTTCATTCACTTTTGGTAATTTGTACCCTTCTAGGAATCTGTCCATTTCTTCTATGTCTTCTATTCTGTGAGAGTAAAGATTCTCAAAGTAGCTCTTGATAATCTTCTGAATTTCCACTGAATCTCTGGTAATTACATCCTTTTCATTCCTTATTGCTTGTATTTTAATTTTTTCTTTCCTCTTTTTGATGTTGTTAGCTAGGGGTTTAGAGAAACAGCAATGAACATTGCATTTATAGATCCAACCTGCTTGGCTTACCTCATTACCTACTAAACTGGGTGGAAAGATGTTATCAACTAAAAACATCTATATTTTTCTCCTGTTAACTTACTGTTAACCCTGTAAGAAAAAGTATTTGGACTAGATCATGTGTGTCTATTTATGGATATACTTTCTAAAGTGGAGCATATATCTCAATATGACACCTAGAAACTTCTAGAGCACCTCACTCATATATAACCTTTGTGCTATCAAACTTTATGTCTTTAATTTGTAACTTCCAAAACTACTAACACTCAACTGTTGAATTTTTTTTTCTTTTGTATTTTAAGGAAGTGTCTACAGGGTGTTCAGGGTATCAGTACTAGATCAGACTCACAGTGATCCACCTGTTTACATCCTCCCAAGAGCAGGGATTACAGAGGATGCCCTCAACCCACTCTCAATCATCTCTGTGTGCCCCTGGGGTGGGACCATCAGAGCAGGCCTAGGGATCAAAACCCTTGCCACTGTGCCTGCCTAAGCAGGTGCTTTGGTTCACTGAACTAACTGGCTGGCCCTCAATTGGTAAAATTTCAAATAAGCTTGGCTACCATAAAAGTCTATGTAGATGTGTATTTCATAAATGCCCACAGAAGAATAAATATACTGGGAGAGCTTCTGGCTACCCTGCGCTGGCGGGACCTACTTGTTTCAGCCCAGGCGCAGCATGGGTGAGATCCTCTTTCACCCCTTTAGTACGCCCCCCACCACTCCGCAGCACCTCCCTTACCCCGCCCGACAAGTAGGAATTTCTGCTGCATTCCAGGAACCCCCAGACCCAGTCCTAACACAGGCCCAGTGAGAGTGTGGGAGAGCTTCCGGCTACCTGCACCAGCAGGACCTACTGGTTCCAGCACAGGCACAGCGTGGGTGAGACCCTCTTCAACCCACTTGGGATGCTCCCTACCACTCCACAGCACCTCCCCTACCCTGCCTGCCCAGTAGGAATTTCTGCCACATTCTGGGAAACCCCAGATAGAGTCCTAGCCCAGGCCCAGTGAGTGTGTGGGAGAGGTTAAGGCTACCCTGTGCTGGCATGACTTACTGGTCCCAGCCGAGGCACAGCGTGGGTGACACCCTCTATCACCCTCTTGGAATGCCACTGATCACTCCATAGTACCTCCCCACAAACTGCCCACAGAGTAGGAATTTCTATCGCGTTCTGGGAACCCTCAGATCCAGTCCTAGTCCAGGCCTGGTGAGTGTGTGGGAGAGCTGCCTCTGCCCCAACTCCACTTTGTGCCCTCCAGACTCAGCTCAGGTTTGGCATTCAGGCAGGCCTAGGATGAAAACCTTCAGTTGTAATCCCTGCAGAGAGTGTAGGGGACAGAACCACCCAGCTAGTCCAAGAGCAGAACATCTTGCCAGAGGGGTACAACAGGTTCACCTCCAAGGGCAGCAACACGAAGGAACTGAGCACAGCAGCCAGACCCAAGCCAGGCACAGCTGGATAAATCCAAACATTGTACATCCACACATGAAGTTCAGTGGGTACAAAGGCTATAACTGCAACAAAGATCTACAACAAAGGTCAGAACACAGTGCTACACAAAATGACAATGAGAAGGAGCAAAATGCAATCTCAGAACCCAAACTCACCCATAATAATGCAGAGGACACTAACACAGAACAAAGTGGGAAACACACAGCTGAAAGCAATGACTCAACAGCTTCTAAAATAAAGAAAAAGCTGCAGAAGGCTATAGAGGAACTCAGATTGGAAATGAAAAAAGAAATCCCTGAAATAAGCTCTTCCATGGCAAGAGCAAGGACCTGAGTTCAATCCCCAGTTCAGAAAAAAAAAAAGAAAGAAAGAAAGAAAGAAAGAAAGAAAGAAAGAAAGAAAGAAAGAAAAAAGAAATCTCTGAACTAATAACATCTGCAGGAAAGAATCAAATTCAGAAACATATGGAGGAAACCCAATGCCCACCCAGAACAAGTGCAGAGTACACTAGCTCAGCTCAAATGTATGAATTAATAG
>NW_004524669.1:134083-151806 GCF_000260255.1 Octodon degus
ATCTGTGTATTCAAAGTGGTTAGGATAGATATATAGTTACATTCTCTTAATGAATAGAATGATTTGTTCTAATGGTGTTTGTAAATAGGATCTCAATTCCACATCTTGTACAGCAATTAACCACTAAGAAGAAAGTGTGCAGTGTGTTAATTATTGAAACTGTCTTACCGATTTGATTTGAAAAAAAAAATTGAAGTAATGAAAACATCTCAGAAAAGGGAAAGCAGTTCTATTTTGTGTCATTCACATTGGTTGATATATGAGAAAATGTCAGCTGTGAAGATGGATATCAAGACTGCAGTTAAATTTCTTAAGATATTTAAGCCAAAGTTGAGTTTTCCTCAGGAAGACAATTCTGACAATGGAGCATACAGTGAATGGAGGAATCAGTTTCAAAGTTGATACAGGTATGATCACTGAGACTGATATAGACTGATCACTGAGGCTGTGCCCAAGGGAGAGTTGGAAGTACCAAACCAAACCAGAATTGCCTGAGGATGAAAAATATGAAAGGGACCCGAACAACTGACTTGAGGACAACACTATGTAATAAAACAAACATTGTCAAAAAAAAAAAAAAAAAGAAGAAGAAGAAGAAGAAGAGCACTGTCATGCACAAAGCACTGCAGTGAAAAATTGTGTTGTTTCTTATAGGCATGCAGTGGAGCATGGACAGAGTATTGATTCTTTGCATAGCTCGAGAACTAAACACTGCTCATCTCAGGAGGAAAAATAACACTAAAAGCTTTCTTAGGATAGGTCTCTAATTCTCAGCAGAACATGCCTTTAAAACCAAAAATTTTTTGCACAAGCCCCATTGGAAAGCTGAAAATTTGATGAACCATCAAAGGACCTGAAGAAGGGTCTCTCCAGCCTGTTACATGCAAAACCTCTCTGAGGAACTGCTCATCCTGCACTATTCTCCATTTGACTTTTTGGGATAATATTACAACATAATCCTATAGAAAGCATGTCAAGTATGTCATCTATTTCTGTTTATGTTTGGGGATTTTTGTCTGTTTGCTCACTTCTGTTGTTTTTGTTAGTTTCCTTTTTCTTTTTGCAACTGGAAGATCTCATTGTGCAGTTCATGCTGGTCTTGAACTCACTTTTCAACCCTGGCTAACAGTGAACTCCCAGCGATCCTCTTTCCTCAGCTTCCCAAGTGCTGTGATTAGAGATGTGTGCCACCCCACATGGCCTTAAATCTGTTGTATTGCAAACCCTGAGTACAAAATGTGTACCAGAGTGGCATTTCTTAAAGTTGCTCTGCCGTGCTGTGGTGCTGCTCACTCTGTGGCTAAAGAAACTTGGGAATTGATTTCAAAAGGTTTTGAAGGACTAACTGGCGAAGCATTCCCAACATGCTGTGAGGTATGTGAGTAATCTTGACAAAGACAGGAAAATCAGAGCACTGAGGCAAAGGCTGCCAGTAAAGAGGAGGCTCAGGAGGCTGCTATTGAGGAGGACCACACTGGCTGCTGGGTCTCAGGTGGAGTGTTTTGTGCATTGGTAAAAGCTGATCTGTAGTTTGCTCATATTCAAAGACATTGCCTGTGAGGCAGAATAATGTCAGTATGGTCTGTCTTTGGGATTTCCATTGATGAAAAACATTGTGTGGCTGTATGATCAAAATTAAGTGCAAGCCAGGAATATCGCTCATTGCCCTAGTGCCTACTTGCCATGAGCATGGTCCTGAGTTTGTTTCTTTGTAGAAAAAAAATTAAAATTAAAATAATTTTATTTACAGATATTCTGTGAATTTCTAAATCTTTTTCTTTTATGTATTTAGTACTTGGCTTACAGGGTCTCACTATGTAGATTGGACTTGTAGTGATTCTCTTGGTGTCAGCCTCCTAAGCGCTAGGATTACAGGGGTGTACCACCATGCCCAGTCTCAGTTGCCTTCTCAGTGTGCTCCAGGGCTGGGGTCCGCATGGCAAAAGGCTTGAATGCCTAAGCAGGCACTTTAGTGCACCTAGCTATCTGGCTGACTCAAATTTTAAAATCTATTTTTTTATTTTAAATTTCACATGATTTCTCAAATTACAATTAAAGAGCAAACTAAAAATAGATAATAGGAAATAGAAAGAGAAAATAGAGATTTTTGTTAAATGGGAATGGGGTCATCTCTTTTTGCAGATGTCCATCTTTCCAAGACCTCACATATCTTTTGTATGACCTGTACTAGGGGTCACCACTAACTCATTTGACTTTGGGTAGGGAGGATGCAGTCTTGCTCTGTTGTCCATCCTAGCCTTGTGCTTTTGATTCTCCAGTTTCCACCTTCCAAGTAGTTCAGGCCATAGGTATATAGCACTGTGTATGGCTACTAAATAAGTTTGATAGAGCTTCTGTCCAGTGTGGGTCCATTCATTTATTCAGAATAAAGTGGGGTAAACGAAGGCTTCCTCATATTCCTTACCATGTGTAAGCTTTCTTCTGCTTAAGTCCTCCCAGGTCTTTGAAGTGAATGAAGATGACTGTAAGCCTTTCCACATTGCTGACATTTATAAGATTTCTCTTCAATGTGAATTCCTTCATTAATTCTGAAGGAATTGGAACAAATGAAAGCTTTTCCGCACTTCTTACATTCAAAGGGCTTCGGGTTCTTTCATATATATGAGATGAACTGGAATGACTAAAGGCTTTTCTTTTGAACTCAGGGCCTTGCGCTTGCCAGGCAAGCACTTATTCTACTGAGCTATCTCCCCGGCCCCCTAAATGCTCTTCCACAAGGTTTACATTCATATGCAATCCAGTGTGGATTCACATGTGAGTTTTAAGATGTGTGGAATAGTTAAAAGCCTTCTCATGTCCCTTACATGTGAACTTTGGGGGGCTGTGAATTTCCATGTGATTATTAAGACATGAGAAATATCCAAATGCTTTCCCACATATCTTACCTTCACAGGCCTTCTCCTTTCCTCAGTGCAAGTTCTTAAATGTCCACTAAGATTTGAAGAAATAGCAAAGGCTTTCCCACATTTGACACACAAAAATGGCTTCTCTCCCATGTGAGTTCTTATATGTTGAATAAGACATGAGGATGTAAGGAAGGCCTTTCCACATTCCTTACATTTATAGGGCTTGCCTCCACTGCAAGAGTGTAAATGTATACTAAGGCTTGAGTATTGAATGAAGGCTATCCCACATAACATATATATATGTGGTGTGAGTTCTTCTATGTATCTGAAAGGAATCAGAATAATTGAGGGATTTTCCACATTCCTCACATTCCTTACATTCATAGGGTTTCTCCCCAGTGAGAGTTTGCATGTGACTATTTAGATATGCATGATATCTTTAGCTTTTCCACATTCCTTACATTTGTAAGGTGTTTTGTTGTTGTTGGACTTTTGTTTTTGTTTTTGTTTTGTTTTTTGCATTGAGTGTTTCTATAAGCACAGGAAGGTTTGTAGAGTTTATAAAACTTCTCCTAAATTACTTCCATTCATAGAGTTTGTCTCCACCATGAATTCCCCAATGTGCTTGATGGTATGACTGATTATCAAAGGATTTCCTACAGTCACTGCCTTCAAAAGATTTCTCTTGTGTGCTAGTTTTCTGGTAAATAATGTTTGATGACAGGTAGATTTCTCCACTCTGATTAAATGCAGAAATCCTCTGTCCAGTACAGGTTTCCTACTGTGGCCAGATTCTGGAAGTTCTATAACATCATGTCATTGTACATCTTTCTGAGTTGGGTCCAGTGAAGTCCACTCCTCCAGGGTGAAGTCCACAGCCACATCCCCAAGGCCCACTGACTCATGGTAACAACTTATCAGGCAGTCAACTACCATATTTTTTTGCTGGTGTCCTTTCTTCCTGAAGGCAGACTGGGTCCTTAGAAAGACCTGTTAGCCCAGCACTGAGGGATGCTGAGTCAGGAGAATTACAAGTTTGAATCCCATTTGAAAAATTTAGCAATACCCAGTCTCAATGGCAAAAATAAAGAGGGAGAAGGAAGTAGCTCAGTGAGACAGCACCCCTCGATCAGCTCTTTTATTACCACCAAAAAGCCTGAGTGGCCCACATGACTCGGAAGGTAACAGGTCTCCAGGCTCGCCAAGGCAGGGCTTAAATCTTTTTTTTTTTTTTTTTTTTTTTTTTGCTTTTTTTTTTTTTTTTTGATAACAATAAAATTCTTCATAGGAAAATTTGCATCTTAAGATTAAAAACAAACAGTAAATTTAAGTTCAGAACATTCAAGTATAAACTACCATACTTACTGCTGTGATTTGTTGTCCTCAAATCAGACAGCATTAGACATTCTAACATCACTGTAGGAAATACTTGTGCAATTAGGAAATCTAAACATTGTATGCACGTTCCTGATCCTTCTCATAATATCTCTATTCCTGATCTAAATAGTAAATAACAGATCAATGACTTGTATGATTCAAATTTTTCCTGATGTTATTTATGCTATTTATGAAAATTCATTAAACTCTCCTCTTTATGTAAATCACTGTTGACAATATTTGAGAAAAGCTTTTCTTTTTTTGAGACAGAGTCTCACAATGTATCTTGAGCTCACCTTGAATTTGCAAGAATCCTCCTGACTCAGCCCCCCAGTGTTGAGATTACAGGAATGCACCACCGTGCACAGCTGTTTACTATATTCATAATTGTCTTGTTGATGCTAGTATTTGTCCTATGCATAGTTAAATGTTTCCTTGGCTGTGTCTTATCCAGACTGAATATGCTATACTCGTACAAGATGTAAATGCTTGGTGTCTGACCAGGGCCTTCAGATAGAACTCTAACTGCAATCAACAACTATGATCCTTTCAGCCTGAAGAAAACAAAGCATTTATTGCCCACAATTTCTTAATGAACAGGTCAGATTACTTCTTCAGGGGGAAAAATTTGTAGAGAGTTGAGTTAGAAATATCTAGGCAATCAGACAGGCCTGGGCCCTCAAAGGAGCCAGTATGGAAGAGGAGATATCTTGCAACTGTGGAACAGACTCTACTGTGGCCAGATGTCAAGACAAAGAATTAAACAAATACACCTACATGTCTCACTAAGGATAATCTTCAGGGATTGGTACTCCTAATAGACAGGAATGAACTTGAAAAAAAACAGGACTATTCACCCAAAAACCTAGAGGAAATGCCTTTATCATGTATTCATGTGCACTTGCTACATGACTGGCTTCCCCATTTGCTCTGAAGTTTTAAGTTACTGGTGAGTAAGGTCTGTGATTATAATAGCTCTCCTAATATGATTTAATACAATTTTTACATACATGTTTATCATGCATTTAGTTACGTACTGTGGTTTTAAGCACATTTTGAATATTTGATTTTCATGTGGAATGAGTACAATAGGAATTTTATACATGTAATTGCTATATGGATGTAAATTGCAATAGATGAAGACAGGTTCACTTTTCACAAACCAGTCACAGAACTCAATGGTTATGCATATGTGATTCTTATTTATAGAGAAGCTTGGGTCTTGCTGTCACTGAGATTGGCTGTGGTCCTTCATGAGGGAGCTCTGCTCTTTGTTTTGAGCATCAGTTCCTGGCTTCAGTGTACATCCTCAGCCTGCTAGCACAGATCCTTCATCCCCCTGGCACAAGCTTTCTAGCTTTCACCACTGACCTTTGTGCCTTCCCAGGGCAGATCTTTGATAGACACTGGCATGAAACATTGTCTTGGGTTACAGGCCTCTGGCTGGACTCCTAGAAGGTGTTTACCAGGGATCCAGGCCATCACCTGGATGCTTTTAGCTTCTAGTGCACTGCAGATCCCCTGCACATTTCTGCACTTGACATTTTTGGTGACTATGATAAAGTAATCCTATAAACTGTGTCCTGTATGAAATTACTCTTTGTTCCTGTGCATAGACTGGCTACAGAAATGGCCATTGTCAAATTCATCAACATCATCACCACCTACCTTCACTCCTTTTCTGTTATGAAAGCCTGTATTATACCAAAAGGAACTATTTTAATCACCCATACATGAGTCATCTGAGGTTCACTTTGCACTGCCTCCAAAATTTGCAAATCTGGATTCATGTGTGAATGTCATGAATTGGGCTCCTTCTACAAAAACAATGAAGAAAACTTTTTTAAAACATATCCTGGAGTGGTGTGCATCTATTGGACTCTCTGTGATACTTGCGTGAAAAAACAAAACCTGTTGATCAGCATATCATGTGGCAAAAATTCCACTGTGCCACATTTGCACAAAGGCACAGACCTCGCCATTCATCATGCCCAGTGGGTTAGCACAGAAAGCCTTCCTGCTTCCCTCAAGGAAAGGTGCAGAGATGCCTGGCCAGCTATTAAAATGGTAAAGTAGAAATTAATATTAGAATATGAAGGAATGGGCCTGTGGAACCCAGTGTTTTGCTCCACAACTTTTAAAAGGACAGAACTGTATTACAACATGGAATATCAGAATACCATGAAGTGTAGCATTGAACTGCTTCTAGAGATGAGAGTGGATAGGACATAAAAATGTGGGTAATACTCTCCCTGTTCCTGATTCTCTTCTGTGTTGTTTAAAGTTTGAATCTATTCAAATGAAGTTTAAACACAGTACTAAAAATTATACAACAAAATTTAAAAAATTTCTCTGCAATCAAAAACTACTTCATTTGCTATTTATTGTATGAGTATATAACCCATGGATTCTTAAATTTTGATAGAGAAGTCATCTAATACTCAAATATCTGATAAGTAAACATTTAAGAAATTCATGAATAAATACAGGCCTGGGAATATTTCTGATAGGTTAAGCCCGAGTACAGACTGCTAAATTATCATGGCTCTGACTGAACATGGCCTAATCTCCAAAACAATAGCTTGTCTTCCCAATGACCACTTCCAGCCCTGGATACAACTTCCTTTTGTTTCCCACCCACCCAAGAAAGCCTCCAATCAGCTCCCTGTGTGTCACTACACTCATCACTCAAATTCCGCCCCTACCAAGTCCATAAAGTCTCAGGTTCCGTGTCTCGGGCCAGAGGATCTGCTTATCTCCCAGCCCTGGATCCTGTCCCTGTGTTTAGAGTTAATAAAATTTTCCTCTCCCCTTATTTCTCCTTCTCTTCTGTGCTGCTCCCATTACTGTTGCTACTAAAACCTATCATTTTCTACAAAGGTGAGTATTATTATTAAATTCTACCTCAAGAAACGTTTTCCTTATTAATTTATATCAAATGGCTTTTTATACGGAACGTACTTGTCTGTATGATGTCAAAAAGTATGCTGAAAAAGCCCTCAATTTACAGATCAAAAAACAGCAGAGAGAATCACTTAACACCAGAAGAGGTAAGTCTGAGTGCACATTTTACCTCAGCTTTCCATCTGCTCTTCAGCTCACAAAGGGTTTTCTTAATAAGAGGACAATGCATACTGTCATTAAGCTGGCAAATTGTGACACAGTTTGGAGAAAGACTGATTCTCCTGAACGCTGACAACTGGAGGTAAACTGAAAGAAGATAGCTTTGAAAAATGTACTAAGCTTTTAAACACATGTTAGGCAGTAAAACCAACATATACTGCAGGGAATGGTGCCACATGCTTGTACTATCAGCACTCTGGAGGCTGAAGCAGAAGTATTGTTGTGAGTTCGAAAGCAACCTGGGCTACATGATTTCCAGGCTTCTCTGAATGGCAGAGTGGGAACTGCACTCAAGAAGCCAACAAAAAAAACAGAGAAATAACAACCATGACTGACATAACTCTCTGTGCTTTTCAAGAATATGACAGGCTAATAGGGCACATGCTACTAATACTACATTCATTAGCACCTTGTAAAAACAAATAAAAAGTGAAAAAGCTTACTAAGAGTTATATCTAATAATTTTTAAAATTTATCTTAAAAGTACAAGCAGCACTGCACTGGACTTCTTTACAAAAAGTACGTAAAAAGCTTGGTGTCCTGGCACATACCGACATGCACAGTATGAGGGAAGTTGAAGCAAGAGGACCAGCCTGAGTTGGAGCACAGCCTGAACTACGTACCCAGCTCGATGCTAGCCTGAAGGAAGGAGATAATTCAAGCCTGGCCTTGAAGTATGCACAAAGACCCACCATCAAAAAAATTATAAAATCTCCTCCTTCCATGTATTATAAAACTTAGGTTAAAGAGAAATTAATGCAAATCAGAAAGGAACCTGGCTTCCAAGGAAATCACTGAAAAATAAAGCTTCCAGAATTTTGACAAGAACAGCACCTAAATAAAGAAAGGCATCAGGATAAAATCACAGGGCCTAAGCTTCCACGCTTCCCTAAGGCATGAGTAGAACATGACAGTAGTGTAATGAGTCCTGCCCAGGACCTTAAAGACAGATATCCATCAGATACACAGCCAGTGACCAGCCAGAGACCAGCAACAAAGACTTCCAAAAACATCCCTGTTTCAGAAGTTACAGAGGAGCCAAGGTTTATAATCAGCCGTATACCCTCACTACATGTCCCTCTTCCCAACTGGGTCACCATTAGGTAATTGGTCATGCTTATAATCCTCTTGTTGACTGTAGTTTGACCCGTGTTGTATGCACATTGTGATATTTCTGTATGCAATAGCCCTGAGATGGGGCCTCTGCAACAGTCCCCTTGGGACACCTCTTGTCTCTCAGGACCTCCTGTCTCTCAATAAAACTTTGCTAATCTTAACTTCCTTGGTCTCTTGGTATTCATGCTTTTTACTTCAGGGAACATGAACTTCACTTGTCTGATAGCTAGAAGTTTAGGAGTTCCATTTCTCTTATATCACATATATGGGAAGACAGCAATCCCATCAAAAAGAAGACCAGATGCCCAATTACCTAAATGTATAAATCATTATGTAGTATTCCCACAATAGGGAAAAGAGTGCATGCAGTCATGGAAGTACAGATGTCAGTCAGAAACACTAAGTGATTAAAAAGGGAAGAGCATTTTTACTCTTTTATGTAATTATTCATTTTGCACAGTTCAGACTCAATTATCCTCCTGTCTCAGCCTTCTAAGCACTGGGATTACAGGGATGTACCCCCATGCCCTTTTTCAGAGGCAGGCATTGGGAACCCAGGGATTGAGGCCAGCAGATGGAACCCAAATACTTGTGCTTGCCAGGCAGGCGCTTAGACAGCTCAGTTATCTCCCAGCATGAGAAAAAATTTTAAAAATAAATACAATCCATATAGGGTTTTGGAATAGACTAATTTTTAAAAGAAACAAGCAGAACCTCTGAAAATAGCTTTATAAAAAATTGACCAACAATTAATTTTTTTCCACAAGTTCCAAAGTAAAGAGCAGATTCACTTTATAAGACAGTAAGTAAAAAGCTCAAAACCAAAACTTTACTTCAAGGAGCTGAGTTATAGTCAACAAATTATCTGTTTTACACTAAATGTCAAAAAAGGAACTAGATGTTGTCTATCTGATAAGATGACCTACTTCTGTCAGTCTAATGAAAGGTGACTCACTTGTGACTACTGTTTTCCTTGTCCTTTGGGGCACTGAGATGCATGTTCCTCCATTTCCCAATGAAGATATAAATTTGGAAGGCCACAATTCATATGCTATGAGGTAATACGGGAGCACTAGGATCATAAGACAGTGAATTCATACCATCATTTCGGGAATTTCCCATTTTCTCAGAAGGATACAGGAAAATTGCAAATGAGATAGCTACTCACTTCAGGAAAAATGAATTTTAACAAACCTTAATCCTTAATCATATCGTCCTCAATTTCAATGGAATGTGCCCAGAAGCTGCAGCCTGATCAGGAACAATGGCTCTTGGGCTTTTGGTGTGGAGAGTCCCTGGCTCTGTGCCTCTGTACCTTCTGTCACCCACTCTCTGTTCCTGGCTGTCATGTATCGAGCAGTTTTCCCCTCCAATGTCCAAAGCCATATTGGATTTGCCCAGGGCCAGGTACCTGTAACTCAGTTCTCTGAAGCTGTGACATAAACTAAATCTCTCCTCCATAAGCTGTGCCTGTCAGGAATCTTCTTTAAGCCTCAGGAGTGTGACCAATACACCAGTTTTATTGCCATACAGAACTTCAAGTCCTAATCAGAAAAACTAGACTAGAAAAAGAAGGAAGAGGCTTTCATAGTAGAAACAAGAAGGTACAATTTCTTCTGTCTGCAGATATCATATTCTTATACATAGAAAAATCTAGGACTATACTGAGAAAAATAACTGGTAAACAATGTTAGTAAAATTGCAGGATACAAAATCAACATAGAGAAACTATAAATACTAACTAGGCACCATGAAAGAAGCATTAAACAGAAGCCCACTTGGAAGAGCATGGAAAGAAAAATATTTTTAGCAAGAAATTTAATGAAGAATGTAAAAGATCTGCACATTAAAAAGAGTAGCATCCAAATGAATAAATAGCTGACCATACTCACCACCAGAAGAATCAATGTGGTCAAACTATCTATACAAACCTAGAAAATGCATAAGTTCAATGCAATTTCTTAATATCCCAACAGCATTTTCCATATGGAAGCAGAAAAGTTACAAAATTTGACTGGAAACAGTGAAGACTTGAACTAGCTAAAGGAATCTTGAGCAAGGATTAAGATGGAGACCTTACATTCCTGAATTTCAATTGTATTGCAAAGCTTCAGCCATGAAAAAAATATCCTGCTGCCTTAATGAGATATCCCCACCAATGGAATATAATAGCTATCTAAGATGAAATCCTGCTCTTAGTACCAACTAATGCTTGGGAAAGACACAAATTGTACACAAAGGGAGAATCTTAATCTGTTCAATAACTGGCAGTGGTTACACTAGGTAAGTGCACACTAAAACTAAAAACCAATGGGATCTTTATCTTATATCATCCACAAAATGCAACCCAAGAGAATGGAAACCTCAAACAGAACACACTAAACATAAAACAATTGGAAAAAATGTGGTGTGAACGCTCCCTCCTGCTGTATTTGAGATCATTTTTCGATTATGACACCAGAAGGATACAGCAAAGACAGCTAAAGCAAAAGAAGCACACAACACTGCATCCAATTAAAAAGATTCAGCACTGCTAAGATTGTGCACTGTGTAGGAAACAACTGAATGTGAAGTCAGCTGTCAAAATGAGAGAAAAAGGACCTGTAAAACTTCTACTTATCCATTGGGATTAACATTCAAAATCCAAGAATCAAAGTCAGTAAACCCAGAAACCCTCATAAAATTTGCAGATGAAGACAAACAAGTAAACATGTAGATTAATTAAAAATATTCAGTAGACTTGAGAGACTAAGGCAGAAAGATTCTTAGACTCTGAGGCTATCCTGGGCTACATAGTTTGTTAAACATCAGCCAGATCTCCACGGACTGACCTAGTCTCAAGTTACAAAAAAAAAAAAAGGAAACAGCTTTGGAGCAATTGCACCCAGGGCGGGGTCTTCCCTGAGGTCCTCTTTCTCTAGGGGGGTGCTACAGGGACAGGTGAGGGAAAGAGGCCTCCAGCACTTTCTATTGGGTTTGGCCTCATTCTGAGATCCTCCAACCAGAAAATACCCAGATGGAGGACACGCCTCTCCCCATCTGGCTGCAGCCCTCTACTCTGACCACCTCTCCCTTTTATACCACCTGTCTCCTTTTGTGGCCAGCACTCAGAGCCCACACTGCAATCCGGAAAGGCAAGAGTGGCCACCCGTGACCGGGATCAAGAGGACTAAGAGAAAGGGAAGAGCTGCACGAATCCTGCTCTAGGACCATCAGTGCAGTCTCCTGGCCCTGCAGCGCAGTCTCCTGTGCCTGTAGCACGGTCTACTGGAACTGTAGTGAGCTCTCCAGGGCCTGCAGGGTGGTCTCCTTCGCCAGCAGTGTCTTCGGTCCCTCGGCTTCCCCTGCACAGCATCCCGACCAGATCTTGCAGCCTAGCCATGAGCTGCTTTGGAATCTACTGGAGAGAACGCGAGGGCGAGAATGAGGAGCTACATGAGGTGAGAAGGACACACAAACAACTGAAGGAAGACAAGCACCTCCATGGACCCACACACCGCCTGCTGCTGCTGGGGCCCGTGGGATCTGGCAAAAGCACGCTTTTCAAGCAGGTAAAGATGTTGCATGGGCCAGAGTTTGATAGAGCTAGTGAGCGGGCCTCTGAAGTGCAGAAGATCAGAAACACCCTGAAGGAAGCAATTGAAAATGTCCTGTTGGCCATGAGCAGCCTGCAGCCCCCAGCGGAGCTGGCCCACCCTGAGAACCAGTTCAGAGTGGACTACATCTTGGGCACCAGGGACAATCCCAGCTTCAGTTTCCCACCCGAGTTCTTTGAGCACGTCAAGGCGCTGTGGGAGGATGAGGGCGTGCACTCTTGCTATGACCGCTGCACGCAGACCGGGATGCTGGACCATTCTTGCTACTTTCTGGACAAGATCGACGTCATCAGGAAGCCTCACTATAAGCCCAACCCCGAGGATCTCTTTCACTGCCACCTCCACATCCCCAGAATCTTTGATACCATGTTCAAAGTGGAAGAAGTCAACTTCCACATGTTGTATGCCAACGGGCTCTACTACACCAACCAGGTATGGGCCGAAATCCTCAAAAACTTCACTGCCATCATCTTTGTGGTGGACAGTAGCAGCTACGACCAGAACTTTATGGGAGTCAACAAACTGCAGGAGGCTCTGAACATTTTCACGTCCCTCTGGAGCAGATGTCCCCACCCCTGCCTTGTGCTCCTCTTCCTCAACAAGCAAGATCTGCTGGCTGAGAAAGTCCTTGCAGCAACATCGAAGATCGAGGACCACTTTCCAGAATTTGCCCATTACACTATTCCTGATGATGCTCCTGAGCCTGGAGAGGACCCCCACGTGACCCGGGCTAAGTACTTCATCCGTGACAAGTTTCTGAGCATCACCAGTGCTGGGGGCAATGAGGACAGCCACTGCTATCCTCAGTTCACCTGTGCCATGGACCATAGGAACATCCAGTTTGTGTTCAGCAAGTGCGCCCCGCTTCTCCTGCACTCAGTGAATGAAAGGAGCTGCTTTCAGGAGGGAACTGAATTTAATTAAAGCCTAACCTAAATCAGTTTTGTAAAATTCAGGATCCTTGGTACAATTTGTGTCTGTTAATGATGTATGTTGATTCCTCTTTCTAAAAATCCTATTCCCAGACCTTCTTTCCAAACTGCCTTGCCCTTCATGGTCAGATAGCACAGTTTTCCTTTCACCCTTCTTTGCTCATTGTTTCATTGCCTTCCTTCCCATCACCTGTGTCCTCCCTATTTCCCTTTTCCTTTTCAAGAGCTTCTTCCTAATCCACAGTATCTGTTGTAAATTTGTTCTTTTATATACATATTCAGTTTCTTATTCCAGAGATATAATGCTATGTTTGCATATGTGTGTCTAATTTATATCACCAATCATTATGGTCTCAATTTGATATACTAATAAACGTTTCAATTTTACCTTTCCTTATGTCTGAGTAATTCTCCATTTCTATAAATTTTAAAAACCACACATCTTTTTATCCATTCGGTGGTTGGAATACATTTGGGTTTCTTCCAAGATTTAGCTATGAGACACTGTGTAGGGGTCAACATGGCTGTCTATATCTCACTGTTTTGTGATGCTTTTGATTCTTCTGGGACAACGCAAAGCATGGAAATAAACTCAATTAATTTAAAGCGATAGAAGAAACAGTTATGGTGGCGACGTGTTGTAGTCAACATCTAGAAGTAAGACAATGTGGGCTGGAGAGATGGCTCAGTAGAATAAGTGCTTGCCTGGCAAGCACAAGGTCCTGAGTTCAATCCCTGGTTCCAAAAAAAAAAAAAAAAGAATAGAAGTAAGACAATGTAATATAAGACTCATTATTTGTAGGCTTCTTCTATCAGTCACCTAAAGAGTCAGCTACAAAAGAATGCAGAGAATCTGTCCACGTGTGAGAGAACAAAAGAATCCACCTGAGGGTCTGCATCACATGGCATTGGAAGTCCATGAGTCCAACCAGAGTCCTAAATCCCATGACAATGTCTCAAGCAAGTTTGTTGCATAGAATTTCAGTAGAAAAACACAAAGCCATTGGAGGAATCTAGAAAATTTTTGCCCATGGGATGAGACATCTCTGTTAGCAGGCTGAGGTATCTGCATTCGATCCAGGAAATTATACTTACTGTAAGAGCCAGAGGTTCCATAAAAGGTACCATAGTCTTTCTCGTTAAAGCAAGGTCCCAAGCTCCTCTGACACTGAAAACACCTAAAAAAGTAACAGGAAAACATTCTTGCCAATCTCCTCTAAAGACTGTTAGGTACTCTTCTTTCTTTGCTGGGACAAATACTTGACAGACAAAATGAGCAAAGGAAAGGTTTATTTAGCTCACAGCTTACTGCAGGTTTCAAGACACTGCCCCTGCCCTACGGGGTCTGGAGGAGAGGCTCAGGTGCTGCCATGTCCAGGATGACCCTCCTCACATCTCTTGAGGGAGTCCACTGGCTTGAGAGAGGGGATAGGCAGAATGCATGCTGCCAGTTTAATGGTTCGCACCTCTCTGGCCACACCCCTCAAGCCACACACTACTCCTCAAGCGGCTGCCATCCCATGATTTACATGAGGCTTTAGGGGGACAACTAGGTACAAACTGTAACAAATACTAAACAGTGCAATGTCTTTCCCTCTGGAGGCAAGAAGTAATGTGCAGAGTAAGAACCAGATCTCCCCAAAGTGGACCTCAGCCATTCTAAGTGACAAGAAGGACTCAAGCTTCCTTGACAATGAGAAGAGCTGAGTTCGTATCAGAGAAGAAGCCTAGATCCATCCCTTCCTAAAATAACCCCATTTAAAAAACAAAAAAATAAAATAAAATAACCCCATTTAGAAGTGATAGATAAGCCAAGGTTCATCTTGTCAGTCATGTACAGTTGCTTAATGCCCCACTTCCCAACTGGGTGTAAATGGCAATATGGAGCTACCTGTAAGCCATAGGTTTATTGGAGTTTGAACCATGTTGTATGCTCATTTTGATTTTGCTGTATATGACACCTCTGGTGATTGACCTCTGTGGCAACACATTAGCATCCCCTACTGTCTCTCAGGACAACCTCATTCTCAATAAACTGTTCCTACTCTTAACCTGAGTTCTCCCTTGAAATACATCCTTGATATCAAGTTACACAGACGACCCATGTGTCATATCCAAAATGTTGGCAGTTATGCTTCTCTTCCTTCATTTGGGAGGTTCCACCATGATATTAGAAGGAAGAAAGAGTGTGCTGTTTTTTCATAGCATCTCAAAATACTTTCTCTTGATTCTTTATTGTGAATTATTGAAGTAATCAAAGCTATCATCTGTGCTTTGCTGGTTTTGCTTTTCATCAATTGCTTGAGCTTTGTAAAAGTTAAGAGCTGGACAACTTGTGATGAATTTCAATTTGTCTTTTTTCGACAGGACATTTTTTGTTTTTTTATATAGGGCCTTCTTTTGCTGTTTCCTTATAGCTGCATTGAGGCTTACTTCTATACTCCTTGGGGGACTTGCCTCCATTCATTTCCTGATTTGTTTGGCAGTCATGAGAAGGCTTGTGGTTCTCTTTTAGACAGCATGGTGGAATCATTGTTTTACTTTTCTAATTGTTTTCTGGCTTTTACATATATGTCTAAGGATTCAGCCAGAGGCCACGGAACAGGTTGTGGAAGTTCCCCTCTGTTGGAGATGATTGTTATGTGTGTCAGAAAGTGCTAGTGTGCTTCTCTCTGCAATCCTGAAAATCTTTTCTTGCCTTTCCAATTAGAATGTCCTGAAGCAGCCAAAAGGTGACCTAGCTCTAAGAGAAGAAAAGATAGGCAGCCTTTACAGCCTACATAACCCTAATCTGTGGGCTTCAGGGAGTCATAGTCTGCACTCATCCATGAGGCACACGAGTGTTTTGATTGAGCAGGTGTCTGGTAAGAAAGTTCCTATGTGACAGGGTAGAGAGAGCCTCATTCAGCTGTTTCGATCATTGTATTATTTACTCTTCTCTCGTTGCTGTGACAAATACCTGACACTCAAAATAAGGGAAGGAAAGGTTTATTTAGCTCACAGTTACTAGAGGTTTCAAGATACTGTGGGAGAGGCTGGGGTGCTGCCATGTCCAGGATGATCCTCTCCACATCTCTGAAAAAGCATGGGCTAGCCAGTTTAATGGTTCAAGCCTCTCAGCCCCACCCCTCAATCCCTGCCCTGGTCCTCTGGCCCCACCCCTCAAGCCACTTGCTGCTCCTCCAGCCCTGTCTGTCCCCCAACTTACATGAGGCTTTGAGTGGACAACTGGACACAAACTATAACAATCATTCATCTACCTTTCAGCTTAACAATGGTAATTTTGAGTCAGTGGTAACTTTTGAATTTGGGGCATGTTTTGCTGAAGATCAGAGACACACCTTAGGAAAGCTTTTGGTCTTGATCATTGCTTCGCCTTTCAGATGAGTCAAATTCACTCCTGGAGCCCTGCTTAGACTCACTCCTCTGTCCTTCTCCATGGCCCTGCCTCTGAGAAACAACACAGTTGATCCCAGGACTGCTTTGTCTGTGATAATTCTCTCTGCTCTGGTGGGTAGCTCCCAGGTTCGAGTCTCCTGAATGCCATGCTTCTTCTTCCTTGTGCCCCTTCCAGAGCTGCCTTTCAGACATCCAGGATCATATAGGAAAATCTCATCCATGTATGTCCCTCAAATGTTTAAAGTAGGAATATAAAGGTGTAGTTCAGTTTATCAGCCTTTTGTTTCTTAGGCAGCACTAGAGATTAACTCCTTCCACTTCTCTCCCTTCAAGAATGCTGCTCCATGGGGCCACAGAGATAGCTCAGCAGTCTAAGTCCCTGGTGGAGCATGCCTGTAATCTCAGTGCTGTTGATCCTGAAACAGGAGGATCACTATGAAACCAAGCTGCATAGTAAGACCCTGTACCAAATGCATAAAATTAAAAAAAAATTATGACACTTTTTGACTCAAACTGTTTTTTACAACAGGGTTTACTGACAGAATACAAAACATTTTCATACATCCTTCCATATTTGAACAGAAACAGGTTGCAATGTATGTGTATAGTCTCCATCAGTCTCAGCTGCTTATAGCATATGTTCCTCAGAAGTAGTATGAAGTGCCATGAGGGAATCATGCTCTATGACTGCATGGCTTCTCAGGCTGAAGGGCTCATAGTTGTTGATGGGCAGTCAGAGATACCCTCCAGAGTTCTGTATAACCTATGTAACAATGAGGTATTTTCCTTTTGGTCAGCATGTACCTTGAAGTCTTGAGGAAAAAAAAATCCAAAGATATAATTCCATATGTGTGGGCCAAATAAGGGAGCAAAAGGATAATTATGAATATTGCCAACTAACACTTTTACAAAGATGAAACAGTAATGACATTTTATAAAGAGCATAAAGATTAGGTCTAGGCTTTCCTCCGCAGTCCCGCGCTGTAGGTTCTTCTGAGTTGCTGTGTCCTTGACTGGTGTAAAAATGGCCACCAATTTCCTAGTGCATGAGAAAATCTGGTTCGACAAGTTCAAGTATGATGATGCAGAAAGGAAAGTCTACGAGCAGATGAATGGTCCTGTGGCTGGTGCCTCCTGCCAGGAGAATGGTGCCAGCATGATCCTCCGTGACATTGCAAGAGCCAGAGAGAACATCCAGAAATCCCTGGCTGGAAGCTCTGGCCCTGGGGTCTCCAGTGGGCCTGGTGGAGACCACAGTGAGCTTGTTGTCCGGATTGCCAGCCTGGAAGTGGAGAACCAGAACCTGAGAAGTG